>NC_056728.1:557106100-557453600 GCF_019279795.1 Protopterus annectens
GGAGGGGGTTTGTGGGACAGTGTTAAACCTGGAGTTGAATTCTGGGGCAGTCCTGACCATATCAGAGGTTGGCATAACACATAAGCCACAAGCCACATGTGCAACAACTGAACCCATGCCATCAATGTTATTAATCATTTCTATATTTACTGGGTACAACACAGAAATATTTATCACACAATCATCTTGTATAACATTTTGAAGGGAAGTCTGCACTCAATTCCTAATAGGTATGTGTATCAAAGGAAAGCTTTTTATGGGCGACAAGATGCATGCAAGCTCACTGTGCCAGATGTAATACACTTTCTAAAGCATCTCTGGCTGAGACAGGTATCGGCCATATGGATAGCAACACTTACAAGCAACATACTACTGTGAATGGTTTCCCTACACACAGGTTCATATTTCATGCATCTGCTGCATTTAATAGTAATGGATAAATTGTCTGAATCATCTGCAGTTGATGCTTGAATTAAGAACGGGTGAGTTATAATGAATGGTACAGCAGTATGTGAGACTGATGGCAATGCATCAGCTATGCCTATGTGCACAGAAACTACAGCAGTGCAAAGTCTAGCATGAATGAACAAGGAAGCTGTTACTGTGATAATTTGTTCACATATCAAACAATGCACACAGCTCACTCTACAAGCACATGTCAAACCTCAAGACACATGCCACACAATCACTGTCTACCTGATATTGACAGTGAAAATGTTATACTGGCATAAAATCCTGACATGCATGTATATGTGCTAATGCAAACTATCAAATGGTAATACTGATGTGATGTACTGTTATGTCCATGATGTTGTAGTCACACAATAGCTGTACCTAGGATACAATTGGACTTTACAGGTTTATAAGTTCATAGGAGAATACTTGGCTGATGTTCTAAGATGATATAAAAGTCTAGTCATATTTAACATGAGTTTCACAATTTTAAATATTTATGTGAACAAAGCTCAAACAAAGTTCACACAGTTATGAGCCAATGCTATATTATCTAAGACCAACTGCCTCTATGCATGGGGTACATGGGCACAACTGCAGGATTACAAATACCATCAGCCATCCATTGATGTAGGTTGCACGTGAATATGGTCAGGAAAGGCCTTTAATTTACATGAATGGGAAGCTTGTTTCAGAGAAGGGGTTGTGTCAGTAACATGATTTATTATGTCAGAAGCTAGGTTATCATCCTTTGAATGAGTGACCCTCATGCAGTTTGCTTTGCCAATGTGTGACATTTCCATCAGGGTTGGATTGGGCACTGCCCTGTAGACCAGGCACAGATCGGCCCTTATTAGTCTGCAGGGGACAGAATACAATGATATGGGTTTCAGACTTTCCACATAGGACTTGTCGAGTACAGCATGTGTCTTCCTTGTGCAAAACCTTTGGTGCTGCTCCAGCTGTTGCACATGTGTGGTGAGTTACATGTGAAAGTGTGTATTGTTCTCAATTACTGTTGCAATGCAGGCAGAGTATAATGGAATTATATTGCACTTTGAGCTGGATGCCATGCCCACACTTAAAGAGGTGTTCCACATAGAAGGGATTGGTCAACACTGTGAACACATGGTGGTTGAACTTACAAATTACAATCTATATGAGTTCCCAGATCACGTACCACTGGGTGTACTCATTTGGGGTGTGCTGTCTATATTGTAATTAGGTAAAATATTTGCTTTACAAAACAAATTAATTATGCATTTTTTAACATTTAATGTGTTTCCATGGCTTTGGCACCATTTATTTATGTGAGTCAATACTTTCTGCAGTACATCAATACTGTTACTGGATTCAAGGATTGCCCACAATTTTATTTTATTTTTTATTTTACTTTTGTTTATTTTACTTTTGTTTACCGGGTTTGTCCAACTGGATACATGTCCATTTTCAGTGGAGGCCCGGGGAGAAAAGCTCTAGTTATACAGTATAATAACAATATACAAAAACATTGCATAGCATTTAGACATTACAATAGAAGCACTAGACATTTCAAAAACAACATATTGAGACAATATAAGGAAAACTTAGTTAGGCAGTGACATTAGTATAGAGTAATAGTTCTGAGTTAACAAAATAGGAATGAGACAGAAGCATAAGGTTAATAGGATTATAGGTAACTAGTGAAGAGAGACAAAGACTAGATGAAGGGGTAGTAGTAATGAAATGATAGGAAGTGCAGATATATGGGAGAGAATAAAATTATGTTAGTGTCAGATAGTTTGTAAAAAGGAAAGAAAAGATAGTTAGTCTGGGTTATTACAAGAGCATAACCAGTGATTAGAGAGAAAGAGTTTTAGTTTGGTTTTAAATATTGGGAGAGAGGTGAGGGTGGTCAGATCGTTTGGTAGTTGATTCCATATTTTACCCACTGTGTTTGAAAATAAAGATTTGCCTGCTAAGTTATTTGAGAAGGAAGTGTGAGTCAACATTTTGTTGGCAGAGCGCAGATTCTTCAGATTATTATAAGGTCTTATAAGGGTAGAGAGAATTGGGGTGTTAGTAGGTTGGTAAAGGGCTTTGTGGGCAATTGTGAGTTGATTAAATTGTAATAGTAGTGGTAATTCAAGCCACCCTAACTGTTTTAGATTCTGACAGTGGCGGGTCCTAAAAGAAGAGTTGGTAGCAAATCTTGCAATGTTATTGTATGATTTAGTTAGATTGTTTAGGTTATGTTTGGAAAGATTTGTATATATAGGGGAAGCATATAACAGGGTAGAGATTAAGTGAGTTCTGGCAATTGTGGCTCTTGTTGTTGGTGTCAGGAAAGGTTTAATGCGGTAGAGGGATCCAAGTTTTTTATTAGTACATTTAATTGTAGAATTTATATGCGAGTCAAACTTAAGTTGATTATCAATAGTAATTCCTAGCAGTTTGGTGGTGGGGTCTGGAGAGATAATGGTACCATTGTTAGATGTAAGTGTGAAATGGAGAGGGGGTGATAGGTGAGATGGGGTAAAGAGCAGTAGTTTGTTTTTTTTAGGGTTAAGGAGAAGGCAGTGGTTAGTGAACCATTTTTCAATAGTAGAGGCTTTCTCTGTGTGAGAATGAAGATCAGTTTGAGATGAGGCAGAGCAAATGATAGTGGAGTCATCAGCATATTGGATACAGATAGACTGTGGAATGGAGAGATGAAGGTCATTTATAAAGATGGAAAATAATAGTGGACCTAAAATAGAGCCTTGTGGGACACCTAGAGAGGTAGGAAGAAGGTCAGAGAGATGGTTGTGCCAGAGAACTGCTTGTTTTCGGTTGTCTAGATAGGATGTGAACCAGTTCATCATAGGATGGTCGAAGGAGAGGGACTTCAGTAAGTGGAGGAGAAGTTGATGATTGACCATGTCGAAGGCTTTAGATAGATCAACAAAGAAAGCAGAGGATAAAATATTATTGTTACGATTATTGTTGATACAGTTACTAAAGGATATTAAGGCTGTGGTGGTACTATGAAATGGCCGAAAGTGTTTGAGTTCACCTGCAGTCATCTATAAAGCTGGTTGCACAAAGGCTGTCTAAGTGTATCTTGACTTCTGTGAATTAAATGTGAAACAGGAAAGGGACTAGTACAGAACCCTGTGGTAATGCACTGGTCACTGGCCTCTTGCTGCAGGTGAACTCAAACACTTTGACAGTATGTGTCCTGTTGGTGATCCGTTAGTCTACCCACTTGGTAATGTAGTGATTTATGGCCAGTTGAGAAAGTTTCTCTGTAATACTTGAGAGTGGAATTGTGTCAAATGCCTCGGTCAGGTCAAGTTATGTGGGATGCACATTCTTTCCCTCATCTATGGCCTCAGTGACCTTCTCAAAGACATCTACCAAATTTAACATACATGATCTAGCCTTAGCAAATCAAAAATGGGCTGGCAATGCAGTTGGAACATTACTTATGTTCTTATTGATAAGGACCATGATGATTCTTTCCATTGGCTTATAGATGAAGCTAGTCAGGCTTATGGGTCTACAATTCCCTGTGTCAGGTGATGGTCCCCATTTGTTTAAACAGATGACTGCTGTGGTCCACCATTCTGCCAGAATTAGCCTGTCTGGAGGCTGCGGTTAAGTAGGGATCCAACTGTGTCTGCTAGGTCATGCTTTAATTTATTGACAAAGCAGTCTGGGATGTTGACAGAGCTCACTGATGCCATGATGATAGCCTTAAAGAGTGTGCATCTGAGCTGCTGTCTTGAGAAAATATGCTGAGTAATGTTTGCATGTATAGTTTGAGTGAAGAGCACTGGAGATTGGTGGGGGTGAAGTTTGGTCAAAATCTGTCAGCTAGAAGGTTGTCTACTGCCTCTGGTTGAGTATTGCTGGTGCCTTCTACAGCCATCTGTGTGCATAACTGTGCATTCCCCATATCACTTTGTACTTACTTAAAAAAATCTGTGCAAACACCTCCAAATACAACCTTAAGTATACATCACATGACACACAGTGGAACTGTCAACACAACTGTACAACTCTACCTACTTACTTCAAAACATCACTTATACATCATATGCTTCGATGTTTATCACTGGAAAGATGTGTGAGTTTGTGTGTGTGAGGGCTCTGATACCATAAATGGGCACATTACCTATGAGGTGAATGTAGTTCAAGCAAAACAGTTAATGATACAAATGCTGAAAGTCACACAATGCTGCTGGGCAACACGTGAATAATCTTGTGAATAGCAACACAGTTGGACATACAATGAATTCACCATAACTGCAAGTGAATCTGAACTGGTTATATGTTTGTCTGTATACCATTATTACAACATGTGGATGATACAAGGCATACATGCCCATGTAATTAGTATGATGTAATATTGCTGTATGTCACATAGCATTTCACTATGGCAGATATATACATAAACACGTGCCATACTGCAAGTGTCACTGAAATGATTGAATGAAAAATGTGTAGAATGTTAATACACTCCACCACAAGAACACGTCCTACTACTGCCAGGTTAACAGCAGTAAACTCCTGGTCAGATCAGAGTTAATAAAGGGTTCAAATCCAGATAATTAATTTTTTTTTACAGCTGGTATCAGGATGGCATTACCTAAGCAAATGTGATTATTATTGCAAATGTGACGAACAAACATTACAGTAAAGTATGTGTCTTGCACAATTGTTATCATTAATGCTTACATCTATACAGTGGTGCAACTACTAGCTGTTTTGCAGACCTTACTGTGAATCACAGTTTAATTGTGTGTACAGCTTTCTAAAAGTGACAAGGCATGGTACATGTTTTGAAAAGATTATTTCTGGCCATATAGCCTAAAAAGTGTGTGTAGTATGCTTTGTCACAGTGAGGACAGTTTGCACATTACATTAGATGAAGATTTCATCCAACACCACCTGAACATATCAAAAACTGAATCCTATGGTGGATTTTAAAACATTCCACAGTACACAATCAATGATAAACTACTGAATTAAGGTAGCATGTGAGTGTTAAGCCTGCAGACACCATCAATCAGTGTAACAGATACACACACATACACCGGAGTTAGTGATGGGATGAATACAAGGAGAGTTGAACATATACCTAGCAGTGCTTTTTTGTAAGATATTTTAATTAATTTTTAAAAGAGAATGAACACAAGATATAGCAGTGCTTTTTTAATGGCACATTAATGATAATGTTTTTGGTTTGTTGTCATTAACATTAAATGCTGTGTAGCATGAAGTGAGTGACATAAGGGTAGAGAAGGTCGAGGAGATGAACAACAAACTTATGACAAGCAGACCAAGGTTTACTAAATATGTGATAGTGTGGATAGATATCACTGCAGATACTCCGTTTTGTGCAGTAATCAATACATCTTCATGAAAACTCATAACTTTTGCAAATTATAATATGCAGGTGATTACATGTATCATACACATACATCATCACACTAAGAAATGATGAGAGATACATCTGGAATCAAACCCTTGAAGATATTGTCAAAAAAATCTTCAGACCAGTGATTAATGTCAACACTCTACAAGGTAATTTGCATTTTGTTCCATTCAACAGTCTGTCAGAGTAAATGTTTCAAAGTACTGCCTTTACTCTGGTTTAACTCTGTGTTCCTTTAGTGCAGCAAGTTTAAGCAGCATTGGGTGGAATAACCAGATTAATGCAGCTGATTGCAAAGATTCACTAGGTTTGGCCATAAGACATGAAGAGCCATTCACCACCACTCCCATCACTTTAACTCCTCTGTGCAAGATGCTATACTCCGTGCAAATGCAGAGGACAAGAAGTGAAGGCTTTTTTGTGGGCCATTTCTGGCCGTGTGTGGTATTTGATTCTATTTTTTCACCAGATTAAAGGTGCAAAAATGGGGTAGATAGAAAAGTGATGAAATGGGGGGTAAGCAGGGAGGAGAACAAAGGGGAAGTAATAAAGGAATTTGCAAGAGGGAATTAAGAAAGAACCATAGCGATCCACTCCTTTAACACTGTAAAGGGAAGGTATATAGAAAATTTGATTAATTTGGACTGTCAACACAACACAGATGGGTGACAACAATGCAAACATGTTGTATAGCTAAATGGATCAAATCAAGTGTGCTAAGAAGACACACAGGTGAAGAGCTATGTATGGGGACATTTTTTTTTTTGGATTTCAAGAAGAGGTGAATATTTGTGAAGGGACATAGGAAAGGGACATAGGAATGTCAGGGTCAGGTAGGTAGGGTAGGTGAGGTGGCAGGTGCAGACAAACAAGACAAGCAAGATAGACACAGGGATGGTGATAGACACAAAAGGTGGGGGGAGACCATGATTAATGATAGGTAAGAGACATCAGAGGTACATTCCCATAAAGCATGGGAAATGTGACAATCTATTCCTCACCCTCAGAATTGTCAGCACCATCCTTTCCTTGGCTCCCTGTGGGATTGCTTGATATGGGGGTATTTTTTGCATTCTAATGAGCAACTTCTCCAGACAGCTGAAGAGGGACCAGTGCTAGTTTCTGAGGCCTCATGCACCATCCCTGGCAGCTCATGGTGAGTGATGTAATCCTCACCTCCACCAATACTCCCAGAGGGTACCAATGTACCAGTTGCTGGTGTAATGCTACCTGATGTTGATGGCCCAAGTAGTGCAGGGCTGCAGAGGCAGTACTGCCAGGTTGCATCCCAGATGTGCTGGGTGTTGGTGTGGCAGCCAGTAGAGGGTGGGCAGGCTGAGCCACAGTGGTTGGTCTACCTCCCTATGCTGAAAAGCATTTAGTTTGATGGCAGAAAAGTATGATATCCGAATAGTGTATTCACATATACATAATAAAAAAGGGAGATAAGGGATACGGTGAGACAAAAAAAAACATGATTAGAACCTTTGTATATCACATGAATTCTTTATAACAAAAATAAACTTTTATTATTATATTATCCACCCAGCTTTCCAAATCCAAAATAAGACTGTGAATTTTTAACAAGTAATCCTTACAATATGCATATATTCCACATATGCTTTTAAAGATAATGCAAATTAAGTTAACAACATAGCATTAAAGCCACTTTTTCTGGAATTAAAAAAAGATATTTTTGTAATGTTAATGTGTTTGTTAGTTGTAGGAATTGAACCTACCTCATTTGAATACAATATTACACATGCCTAATATAATTATCAAGAGCTACAGAAGAATGTATGCATTCTTGCTTTCAAAGTTAACATCTGCATGCTTACGTTGCTAGTAATCTGTGGAAGAGCAACAATTTTAATACAATTATGTTCATTTGTGAGGCATACATACCCCTTGCCTCTCTGAGTCTTTCTAATATTTCAGCATGTGCCTCCCTGTTCAGTGAAATTTCCAAAAAGCAGAAAAATAAAGGAAAGAAAAAATGGACATGAAAGCTTTATGCATACCTATCTTGGCTATCTGCAGCTTTCCATATCATTTAAAGTTGCTTTATCTATATACTTATACAACTGTGGGATGTCAGCAGCCCTAAGCTCATCCAGCCGCTGGTTGAGTTGTGCCTGCTTGCACCATTTCAGGACACTGTAATGGTGCCTACATTGCTCCGCAGTGTTAGGTATGCCAGTCGTACTGGAGACATCCTTGGCTAGACTGTTCCAAGCCTCAGCCTTATACTGACACCCAGTATAGTTCCCCTGCAGCAGCCTATGGCTGTAGCACTTTACAAGGAGTGCAATAAATATTTTTGACTCCTCCACACCCCACCTTTGAGCCCTAAATTTGGCACCATCCTTTCCAGCTCCTGCCATTTCTGTTCAGGTTGTCCAACAACAGTAAAAATGTTTCTCGCCAATTTGTGATATTGCATTTTACAGCCAACAGGCAAACCCACAAAACTATGCCAACCACATTTACGTGATGGTATGTGGAGAGCAATATCGTCAAACAGACAGGAAGTCAGTTTATAAAATAGCAAACAGCTGGCATTAATTTATGGTATGTGCGCTGCTATAACTGACAACAGTTTCTCCAATGGTCAACACTGATATGTTAAATGACTTGGCTTTTAAGACCTGAATTTGTGGGGATCAATTGTATAATTTGGTACATATTTTGTGGGGCCTTAAACACTGAAAAAAGTAACTGGTACAATGCGGGATCCAAACTGATGCAAAAAAGAGAATACATATATTTCCACTTACGTGTTTTTTTCCTCATTGCCACACAAGAAATGTTTGCCAAATATGGTTATTACTAATACATATCTTAATAAGTGAGTGAGTGGTGCTATACTTCAATTAACCATGGATGTGTGTGACATGACAAGGTCCTGGTTTATGCATTCTCAGGTATGATGCAAAAGTAATGTGTGACAATATACTGGAAATGCATATACTAGTATTACTTTCAGGGTAGATTTTTGAGTTCTGGTTCAGAACGCACAATACATTCTGTTTTACAGCTGATCTGTTATGTGAGGTGTGTAGATGGCTGTCAGTAAACTATGAAGTCCAATCTATGTCCAAAACTGCATTTATAATTACAGAATCATAACTGTCATGCTGCACCAGTTAAACATACACTATAACAGATATGATACCATGTGTATTCTCAAACAACCTGCTATACATAGTGATTGTTATGTATAATTATCTTTATATTATTATTTTTGTTAAAAAATTACAGAGGGACACTATTAATAAAAAGCAGAGCATGCTGGATTAGAACTCTGGCTTATGGCCATAAACTTACACCTGGTACCACAGGAAAAGCTAGACAGCAAGTGTATTTTTTACACTCAGTACTGTCCAGAGTGCTGATGGGCACAAACTGCTGCTTACCCTGTTTGCAGAAAGGAAGGCAAAGCAAGTAACATTGTTTCATTTTTTTCCTTCAGCAGTGAACACTGCATAAAGTGGAGCAACGTGCAAATGACACAGGCACAAGAGAATATAGATTATTTCTGTTAGTACTCACTATGATCATTCCTCATTAAAAAATACTGTGGAACTTGAACCATGGCCTACCTATCTTATCT
This sequence comes from Protopterus annectens, assembly GCF_019279795.1. NCBI lineage: Eukaryota > Metazoa > Chordata > Ceratodontiformes > Protopteridae > Protopterus > Protopterus annectens. Next base: position 557,115,568 of record NC_056728.1, read on the forward strand.
ATTGTTTACCTATTTCTGTTAATACTCATTATGATCATTCCTCATTAAAAAAATAATCATGGATCAGAATGGTAAATAACAGTGGGCTAAGAACACATCCTTGTGGAACCCTGGTGTTAACAGTGATGCACTTTGATGTGTTCTTACCTGAACACACCCTTTGTGGTCTCTCAATCAGGAAGTCCAGGATCCAGTTACAGAGATGTTTACTGATTGCTAAATGTGCCAGTTTTTCTATTAGCTGTATTGATACCACTGTAGTAAATGCAGTGCTGAAGTCTATGAACAGCATCCTCACGTAGTTGTCTTTGTCCTCTAAATGCTCAAGAGAGATGTGTAGTGCTACTGATATGGCATCAGCTATTGATCGTTAGCTCTGTATGCAAACTGCAGAGGGTCAAAATCAGGAGGTAGGCATGATGAAAGATGCTTTCTGATCAGCTGCTCAAAACATTTCATAACAGTGGATGCTAGAGCGACTGGTCTGTAGTCATTAGGGCTGGAGGTAGTGGTTTTCTTAAGCAGTGGGATGATGTCAGTTTCCTTGTGGCATGAGGGCAATTTTGCCATGGAAGAGAAGTGTTAAATATTTCCTTGAGCATTGCACATAGTTGATCAGCACAGCCTTTTAGCAACTTGCCAGTATGTTGTCTGGACCAGCAGCCTTCCTGGGATTCACTCGCCTTAGCTCTTTTCTTACCTCCTCTGTGCTGTGCTACTAAGCATGATTGCACATCCTAAGGCAACTGATGTTAATTTTTGAATTTTTATAGTAGTAACAGCAGGAAAAGGAACTGAATGAATTTTTGAATAAGATAGCTGTTGGGTAGCATGTTTGCATTGTTTACAAAAAGACTTCAGAAGTTATAAGTAACACAAATTGTAATGTAGCAAAGAAGATATCATTCCCTTATGGTTCCCAGTGGAATACCAGTTAAGATGGATTTGATTGCTCTTTATCAACACTGGTATCAAGAACTGTCTACTCTCAGGCTTTTAAGTCTAACTGTACATAACTGCCAAACTCCTTGCGTGATAATCACGCATACTGAATTACAAAAGAAGTCTCACACACTGTGAGCACAATAAAAAAAAATGGCACAGGGATGTTTGACTTAAACGCATTGATATATTGAGTTAAAGCTGATCCTACAAGAAAAGCAGATGGCTGTGGCATAGAGGATTACAAAATCCATGGGGAGAATCTGCTTTTTTAATAGCAAGAGATATTCATAAGAGGGAAATATGGGCTTCATCTAAACTGTCACAAAGTTGTTTATTTTTCTGCTGACTGGGTCATTATTTTGTTATAACTAAGCAATGTGGATAAGACTAGGCTCAAGATGATATGACTTGGAAAAATGACATATTGGAAGAAAGAGTTGGATTAGAGTAGTGATATTATTGAAAACCGAGATGATGAGAAGAAACATAACCTACTCATACTTCCAAATTTAGGAAATACTTTTCTAGAAGGTTACTGATGCCTTTTCATTAATAGCATTAACTATTGTAGTAGCATGGCTTGACAACAGTTATGTATGTGCATCTGGAGAACAATTTTCCTGATTAGGTTTCCTACTATTTATTTTTTTCCATAAAATGGAGATAGAGTCAATATGGTCAGACAGTTATGTTTTGCATGAACATATCTTACTGAACTCTGATTTTTTTTTTTTTTGCTCCCACCCCCAACAAATGAAAAGCAGGCCATTTAAGATCACCTTATCATTAAATTAGCTCCAGTGGTAATAACCTAATAAATGCAATGACTTACTCCGAGCACTTCACATTACATGAATGAAAAGTGAGCCAAACAGCTTTATGGAAGCGCCATATTTTCAATTAGAAATTGAACTGTAGGTTTTACAAAAATCAAGCTATGATATCAGTGCTGGGTATCCTATCTTTATTACTAGGTATTCTACTTTTGTAAAATAAAGCCTCCTACACAGATAAAGACTGATATTCATAGCGCATACCTTCAACTCCTTTTGAGGCTGCCTTCACTTACAAACCACTCCGTTTGTACATTTTTCAGAGGTAGATTAAAGTCTTCATTTGAATGGTTTCAGTTTTAAAACGTCTAAATATAGGCTTGATGGCATACAGAATAAGGTTAACACCATTCTTTCCTTATGTATCATTACAATTTTGCAAGTATCAAATGCCTTGAACAGCCATATGAAGAAACTGTACAAGTGTTAGAAAAAATTTCTGCAAATGTCATACTGAATTATATTGTATGGCATGGAGCACTGTGATTATACTAAAAAAATGGCTAAATTACTTCCTGGTACAGCACTACTCTAGTGTGACACCCGACCTTAACAATGCTTAGAGGGGTGCTTAACAATTCTTAAGCATACCTTATATGCTATTAGAGAATGGTCACCCTGTAGACCACACCCTGACTGGAGAACAAATGTTCTCCTGCAGGGTGTTAATCTACAGGTAATACCTGCTAAAAACTGATTCCTCCACTTCATAGCAGCATATCAAGCTGCCTTGGAGTTTGGACTGAAAAAACTAATGCCAACAATTATTTTACACTCGCTAAGCAGCATTTTTGCTGTTTAGCATGTATGAAAGAAAAAAACTAAAATAAATAAGTTAGTGTGCATGTATGTGTTTATGTCTGTGTGTGAGAGTGTATGCATGTATGAGAGTGAGAGAGAGATCAAGCTATTATTTTACTCTCACTAAGCAGTGCTATAGCTGTTTGGTGAGTGTAAAAAATAAATGAAACAGAAAAAAGTGTGTGTGTGTGTGTGTGTGTGTGTGTGTGTGTGTGTGTGTGTGTGCGCATGCGTGTGTGTGTGTGTGTGTGTGTGTGTGTGTGTGTGTGTGTGTGTGAGAGAGAGAGAGAGAGAGAGAGAGAGAAGAGTCAGAGCAATTGAGCGATCATTGGCAGCAGCAGCAGCATCATTTAAGAGGTTTGCATATCTCTAGACCATACCTCTCAACCTCTTGGCAGAAGAAATGGGGGGACAAAGGATCACAAATGGGGTCAAATTTTAAATATTACACTTATAAGCTTAGAAAGTTGCTAGAATAGCAGAGTCTCCATTATCATGCATTTTCTTAAGGATATGAAGTCTGAAACTCAAAAATTTCTGTCATTATTTAATTACTTCAATCCCCTCTGATTTGCCAGAAAACTACACATTTATAAGGAATGGACCAAACATATAAGCCAACAATCTGGACATCTGAAAGGTATGCCCTTGACTCTTAGCTCAAGATATCTGGATAAGCCTAAAATAAGCAGGGGATAAAGGCTCAAAATAGGAACATATTTTACTTGAATATTAGGATTTGTGTTAGCATCCAGTTTTTAAAGCAGAGGTGTGCATGTCAGAGACAGTGAGTGAGATCAGCTACTGGCAGCAACAGCAGTAAAGAGGTTTGCATACCTCTGGACCTTTCAGTTGAAATATGGATAGAGCCTAAAATAAAGAGGGAACTAAAGCTCAAAAATAGGAACAGATTTTAAGTGCTCTTACAAAATTACAAACTTGCTTAAATAAAAGGGTTTGTGTTAGCATGAATTTTCTGAAGAAATTTAAAATCTGAAACTCAAATGTATGTCATTATTTAGTAACTTCAATCTCCAATGACTGGCAATAAACCAGTGAAGGCAGCCTCAAAAGGAGTTGAAGGTATGCGTTATGCATATCAGTCTTTATCTGGGTAGGAGGCTTTATTTTACAAAAGTAGAAGACCTAGTAATAAAGATAGGATACCCAGCACTGATATCATAGTTTGAGGGACCAAAAAATAAAATAAATACCTGAATATTTTTAACGTGTTATATTTTTGATGTAAAATGTTCCCTCCAATACCTGATAGGGTGTGTGTTATTGTGGAAATAATGCCCTTCCAGGGGTTTTGAGGCTCTCCACTTATGTCGTCAGGCCTCAGAACTCCCCTGGACACTAAAACAGACAGTACTGAGCAGTAAACAGCAGCTTCAGCAGGACATGAAAAGGCTTAATTTCAATTGCTGTTCACATCTGATGTCTGAGTAAGTATGCACAGCATTTTAAATTAAACTTCTTCCCTTAAAGAGGGAATATGTAAAAATGTCTGATGAAGTGCCTTGAATGGCATGCAAGTGCTAACTGCTTTTTAAATTTGTAATATTAAATTTTATCATGTTTTACTCCCTGGTTGCCTTGTTTGAAACCTCTTTGTATATATTTCTTGAATATGTAAGGATGTCAACCACTTCCCCACTGCTTTACTGGCTTTCAAAGCTGTCACAACACGTTGTATTTTTTTATCCTACTTTTTATTAGCTAGTAGTACCTGGAGCAGGTAAATTTCCATGCACTGCAAAGAATTATGATTGGGTCTCTAATCACAAAGAACTGTTATGTACTCTCAACATGGATGCCAAGATTCATCTTGTAAGCTTCGCTCATAAGGTGAATTTCATGGCATCTATGTCTCAAACACATAATGTATATATATATTATGAGCGGTGACCCAGTCATAATCCTCTGAACTGGCTTATTTCAGTTACTCATTAAGAAAATGCAGTAGAAATTATGAACCCCTATTTATTGCTCTGAATTCATGAAAAATGATACAACCGAATAAACTATGGTGATATCAGTGTACTTTATTCCAACAGTATTTTAGAACACGCCTGATGCTTTTAGTTATAAAGTACTTGGCTGGATACTTAATCCATAGACAGTAAAAATTATATACATATATATATATATATATATATATATATATATATATATATATATATACATATATTTAGATAGATAGACAGATAGATTTCTAATCTGACATGCTATTAACTGCAAATTGCCATAAAATACACAACAGCATTTATTACTGCTATAATGATATATATATATATATATATCCAAAAATCATAAAAAGTATGTAGATAAAAAAATCAGCTGCCTTTTTAATCTAAATAAAACAGTTCCTAGAGTCTGGAGACCAACATAACAATATGAGTAGGGTCCCCTCTTGGAGTAACGGAATAATCATTACTTCATGAAGGTTAAGACTGTAATTTGTAGTGTAAATTAAATGATCTAACATCCATAAAACCCCCTGAATTATTCATCACTGATGGCATATATGGAGGAGCTGGCCACTGGCATGTGCTCAGTAAAATAGAGTTGTATTAGTAAACTTACCATAACAGTATACATTTGAATGATTACTACTGCTGTAACCTAAGCTATATGAGTTATGTCCTGCCAAGATAGCTTAGACTACTGCAGCAGTGATCAAATGAAGAACATCTACATTTCTAACCCATTGCCTTAAACATTTGAATTCCATATACATTCCTGTCCTTTCTGTCAAATGACAAAATTCCATATAAAAGTAAGATGGCAGATAATATCCCTATCTTGTTTTAGTACACAGATGAAAAACAGCCAGATTAAACCCTGTCAAAAATAAAGAAGACACAAGGGAATGGAGACAGAAGAACTACTCATCTTAAAAACACATAAAAAAGCTAAATGTTTTTGTTTTACTAAGTAAAATGTGGTCAACATGGTGAAAAGGTTTCTTATTATTCCATCATGCCATATCCCTCAGCCTGTTAAACTGGTAATGTGGACCACATGCCACAACAATTGAGTCATATAGTGAAAAGTGGACTACACTATGTCAGCACTATGATGGCAATGCACTATTTTAGTGTCATATAGGTGAAGTGGCTTCTAGCTGGCTGAGTCTTCTTGATTTTATGCAGAAATACTGTTCATTTTATGATGCTTTCTATATTTATTTATGTTTTTATTTATTTTACATTTGTTGACTGGGATAGTCTGACTGGATACATGTCCATTTTCAGCAGAGGCCCGGGGAGAAAAGCTCCAAACGTACAAACAGATAAAGACAAGCAAGTTACACTATATGCACAAACGGTTCCCATTCAGAAGCCTGAAACATCATAAGCCTGAAAATCAAAATCCTGAAACCAAAAGCCTGAAAATTCAGAATCCTGAAAACTCAAAATCCTGAAAGCCCAAAATCCTGAAAGCCCAAAATCCTGAAACTCAAAATCCTGAAAACACAAAATAGACATACTGATGTCATTGTGGCTTTGCTATTGTTAGCCCTATGGTGTTAGGTCATGCGTTGGGGTCAGGTAAGTCTGCGGTTGGTTTTATGTTAGGGTTAGGGGCAGTTTAAGTGCGTTAGGGTTAAGGCGCAGGTTAGGCATGTATGCAATAGTGACAAATATTGGGGTTAGGGGCGGTTTAAGTGAGTTAGGGTTAGGGCGCGGGTCAGGTGAGTGTGCGATAGTGACAGACCTTAGGGTTAGGGTTAGGGTCAGGGTCGGTTGGTAGATATTAGTGTCTTTATAGTGACATATTAGCATTATTTGTGTTTTCAGGATTTTGAGTTTCAGGATTTTGGGCTTTCAGGATTTTGGGCTTTCAGGATTTTGAGTTTTCAGGATTCTGAATTTTCAGGCTTTTGGTTTCAGGATTTTGATTTTCAGGCTTATGATGTTTCAGGCTTCTGAATGGGAACCGCACAAACATATTGCATTAACATACAAGTTACAGTCTCACATTTCAAGCCTACGAAGAATACAGTTTATATTCAGAAATATATACAAATATGTTACAGTTTCTCTTATCAAACCTATAGGTGCAGCTTATATACAGAGTATCTACAAAGATGTTACAGTTTCTCTTTTCAAACCTTTTAGTGTAAGAGGTTAGTCGCTGTAAATAAAAAATTGCAGGGATATGGAAGTAGATGAGGCTTTAGTCAGGGTTAGAGCAAGGACATAACCAGTGAGTTTTAAAATACTGGGTTAGATTTTTTTTAACTGTTTAAGGGAGGAGTTCAGAGTAAGGTCAGATGGGAGCGAATTCCAGGTTTTGCTTACTGAATTTGCAAGCAAAGATTCTCCAGATAGGTTGTTAGCTTTAACAGATTGAACCAAAAGTTTTGTAGTGGAGCAAAGTGGCCTAACGTTTTTGTAGGGATGGATAATGTTTTTAAGGGAGGGCATTTTTTTCTGGATGGTTAACTACCTTGAATGCTACAGTAAGTTGATTATATTGAATTAGCCTGGAGAGTTCTAGCCATCCTAAGAGGTTTAGGTTTTGATAATGCTGTGTCCTGTAGTGAGTTCCTGTGGCAAACCTGTCAATTTGATTGTAGCAGCTAGAGAGTTTGCTGAGATCAGTTTTGTTCAAGTTAATGAGCACTGGTGAGGCATAGAGTAGAGTTGAAAGCAGATGGGTACGTGCAATGGCAGTCCTAGCTAGAGGGGTGAGAAAAGGTTTGTTTTTGTATAGGGAGCCAAGTTTTTTTTTTAACGGTTTTAATAGTTGGTTTACATGCATATCATATTTGAGGTTGCTGTCTATTATAAAACCCAGGAGTTTGGTATACATATCTGGTGAGATTATGGTCCCATTGTTAGATGTTATAGTAAACAAAGGTTGAGAGGATTTGCGAGTAGGCGAGAAGAGCAATAGCTTTGTTTTATTAGGGTTTAACAGCAGCTATTGATTAGAGTTCCAGTTTTCCACTGTATTAAAGGTTTTCTGGGTTAAACTAAGGAGATCTGTAGGGGTAGAGGCTGAGCAAATCAGGGTGGAGTCATCATCATACTGTATACAGGTTGTGTCTGGGATTACAGTGTGGAGGTCATTGATAAAGAGGGAGAAAAGAAGGGGATGGAATATGGAGCCTTGAGGACAGCAAGGGTAATGGGGAGAAGGGTGGAGAGTTTGTCCTCCCAAATGACAGCCTGCTGTCATCCACTAAGATAAGATTGAGACCATTGTATGGCATGGTTGTTTAGGGATATTTTATTTAGGGTAAGTAAGAGTAGCTTGTGGTTAACCATGTTGAAGGCCTTGGAAAGACCGAGAAACAGGGCAGAAGATACTTTGTTATTGTTAAGGTTGGAATTTATGACATTAGAAAAGGAGAGGAGGGCTGAGGTGGTACTGTGCTGTGGTCTAAATCCATGCAGGGAGTTGGCCAGAAGATTATGTTGAATAAGGTAGTATAAGAGTTGTTAATGGATACACTTTTCCATAATTTTAGCCAGAGGGGAAAGGAAAGCTATTGGTCTATAGTTTGATAGCTCAATGGAGCTGTCTCCTTTGTGGAGTGGTATGACATGTGATATTTTCCAGATAGAGGCTTCAGTTATGGTTCTGTTTATCAAAATAGAGACAGGATATGCTATAACATTAGCAGCTTTTTGCAGGTTGTCTGCAGGGAGGAGGTCAGCTGAAAGGGTGGATGATTTGAGTTTTTTAATTAGGGCTCTAATGAGTGAAGTCAGAACTTTTTGTAAGCTGAAGGAGAGAATGTCACTGAGTTTAGAGCTTTCAGCATTAGGACAAGTGGGTTTAAGTTTGCTAACAATGGCCTGGATGGTTTCTGTACAGAAACTGTTGAAGGTGTTGGCAATGGACTCTGGCGATTTTTGGGTTGGGGCTGAGGGGGTTGGAGTTGTGGATTACCTTGGGTGGAGGAGTTTGTTAATACCTGCCCAGGACTTCTGTGGCTTGTGGTGTTTCTGCTGTAGATGGCAGAAGTAGTTTTTTTTGTTGTCTAGTAATATGGATGTTTTGTATCATTCCTATATTGTCGAAATTTGAGTTGATCTTGTGGGGCTTTAGAGGAGCACCAGGTGTTCCAGGCATTATTTCTTTGGATGATCTTTAGTTTGGTTTCTTTAGTGAGCCAGGGGGCAACTTTTGTTTTAATTCTAATAGAGCATGCAGGTGCATGGTTGTCAAGGATGGCCAGGAATGTGCTATTAAGGTGTGTTATTGCCTCAGCTAGTGTTAGTTGTTTTAGAATTGACCAACTGCATAATTTAAGTTTTTCTAAGAACTTATTAAGGTTAAAGTTTTTGTTATTTCATATTGTTTTATAGGTGGATAGAAGTGGACATTCAGCTTTATGCCTAACAGTATACGTTAAGAAATGATCACTTATTCTGCTTTGTTGTTACATTCCACAAAAACATTAACACATCTAATTTAAGAGAAGACTGCTTTATATTATACGATGATACCTTTTTTAATATTCAAAAACACGAGCATTGATTGGCCAAGGAAATTAGTGTCCATGCTGCAAATCCAGCTTTACTGATAACAGGAAGTTTGGTCAGCTGTAGCCAGCTGTAGAGGATGTCCCAACCTCTACAAAGCTAAAACACACAAAAAAGACAAATTAACTATATGTATAAATATATATATATATATATATATATATATATATATATATATATATAGATATATATACACACACACACACACACACACACACACAAATGAAACAAAACATAAAGTTCATCTAAGGAATATCAAACATACAAGTAGTTAAGTACTCTCATTTTCTATGTCTACTATTCCTTGCAATACTTTTTTTCTTTTGATATTAATCCAAGTACATACATAAAACAGCTGATCTCAATGTATGCTTTTAGTGCATCTATATTATCTTATCGAAGTTTCAGAATATCGAATTTGATATGGTCGAACCATATCATCGAATTCTGAAACAACGAAAGATAAAAAAATACCTAAAAACAAAAATAAATAAAAACTTACATTTGCAAGCAGGGGGGCAAGCACCCCTGCACCCCCCATGTGGGGGACTGCACCCCCCACACCCCCCTACTTAAATATACCAACTCCAAGACTACACTACATTGAACTAAACGGAAATCTCCCCTTATGGAGATTTCCATTTAAACGTTCAATGTTTTTTGCTTTCGCTAATCTGGTGCTGACAATATCAGTTTCAATATCGTTGGCCTTCGACAACGTGAAGTAGACCCTCTTTTAGTGTTATTTGTTGATCAAAAACTCCAACAAAAGCATTTTGCTCAAAAGGACTGGATATTCTGGGTGTGTGTCAGGGAGCTCACATCAGCTGACTATTCTCTTTAACAGGCTAGTTAACCAACTGCTGTTACACAAGTTACTTTTAAAGACTGAAGATCCAAGAAGCCATTTTAGATTCTCAGACAGCATGAAAAGCAATAATTACAAGACTGAAAGCTACATTTTAGTGATGCATTTTGTAAGAGGCAGCATCTACATGTCCTACAAATGTGCAGTATATCACTCAGAGATATTGTCAGAAATGGAAGAGTCTCTACATGCAATGCCATTATTTCCAAAAATAAGTGGTTTAATTTTTTAATAATAATATAATTCTATAATAGCAATTATCTGACTGAATGTGAGTAATGCTGGATTTATCCATGAATATCTTTGTTTGATCATTACAGTATTGCCTTTATGATCAGACTGCATCAGCCGTAAGTTAATTCAGCATTATCCACAATCAGTAGTGAATTCCTTAATATATTCAAGCTTTGCAAAAACATGAAATTACACAGTCAACATTGATAAGATACTCAATGTAAACTTGCTAACAGATTTTGCATTTATTCTTCTACAATTACCAAACTATGGGTAAGTATATTGAATATGTATTAAAAGAAAATATCTTCTCAGTCACCTATAACAGCAACAGTGGAGAAGTGAGAAACTGTTACATTTCTACTTCTATTATCACCCTAAAATTTCAAAGTGAAAGTATATTTGTGAAGTTACACTAGCAAAGAGCAGTGCATGAACAAATATGCCAAAGGACCTGTATTGCACTGACATCAAAAACATGCTTTCTGTTTTCTTCATTTCCTTTAATTCAGTGAAATGAGTTATGAGTCTTTAGAGTAATGATGGACGCAGTTCAGATTTTATATCACTTGAATGAAAGCTGTTTCAGTATTAGGATGTGGCCAGGAAAGTAAAATGATTATTAGTTGCTTAAAAGTGATAGTTTATTACAGACACACATTTCTTTTAATATATTAGCCTGGTTCCATAGACACAGAAGAATAGTTCATTTATTAGACCTATCAGGTCTGATATATCATCAAATTGAATTGAGTAAATTCATCTATTAGCCACACAGTGCCCTTTTTTCAGGAGCACATACTCCTACACATGAAACAATACCAATTACAATTTCTGGTGACATTCTAGCTTATTTCCTGGGTCAAGAACAGACATAACATCTGAAGCAGTTGCCTGTGACATTGTCAGTTTCTTTATTAGACTGCTATAGTGAGTCAATACATGCATTTGTCCTTGTGTTCATCCCACTCACCCAGTATCATCTGGTGTGCCTTGTAATTTTCATGCTGCAGTACTGGTATACATATCTCTCACAAAAATCAGTCTCATTTAATGTAATTATAAGACCAGATACCCCATCAAGCTCAAAAATGCTAAACAAGTTTTTAAGACAAATTACCTCCTACTAAGTATAAGAAGTTTCAAAGCCCTTTTGAATGTAGATAACATGGACTCCTATGCAGAGGTGTACACCAATGCCCTGCATAACCACGTATGCAGTTGCATAGAGTCATCTGTACCTGACCAGATTAAAACCAGGTCTTGCCAAAAAAACAAGCCACCCTGGTGGAACCCTAGTATAAACAGAATATACAACAAGAGAAAGAAATAATATCTGAGAACAAAAGGAAACTGGCTCAGCAGAGGAAGAAGTCACTCTTTAGCGTAAACAAATTAGAGATCTTGTTACACCCTCCAAAGCTAATTACAAAGCAACAATAGCCTCCCTAGATAAAGTTAATCACAAGACTTTCTTTAACCATGTCCAAAATCTAAAAGGGAATACCCAGCTATGAGCTGAACTGGCTGGGCATGGCACCACCCATACTCAACTGGAGGTAATAGCCAACCTGCTAGCTGACAGATTTGGAGAAACTTCACCCCATTTCCCAACCAGTCATCCCCCAAAGTATACCTGCCATCATTCCTCAGCCTATTATAAGAGAACAGGTCATCTTCGTACCCTACAAGGCCAAAAACATGGCATAAGTGGGACCAGACAACATTCCAGGTTGCCTTTTAAGCAACATAAAACATGACCTAGCAGACCCACTTGGATCCCTGTTTAATCACAAACTGAGAGCTGGCTATGTTCCGGCAGAATGGAGGACAGCAACAGTAATCACTCTGCACAAACGGCGACCATTAACCAGCCCTGGGCATTATAGGACCATAAGCTTGACTAGCTTCATCTGCAAGGCCATGGAAAGAATCATTATGGACTTTATTAATAAGTGGATAGGTAATCTCCAAACTCTGCACCCAACCTAGTTCAGATTCATTAAAGGTAAATCATGCCTGTTAAACATGGTTGACTTCTTCGAGAAAGTCCCCAAGGACCCTGACTAGGGAAAGACAGTGCATTCCACCTGTCTTGCTCTAGCCAAGGCATTCGACACAATCCCCAACTCAGATAATATAGAAAAAAATCTTCCAGTTGGAATTAACCCCTACATCACCAAATGGGTAGCCAACTGTCTCACTGATGGGACACATACAGTCAAGGTGTGGGTGACTTCACCTCTAGCAAAAGACCAGTCATGAGTGGCATACCACAGGGTTCTGTGCTGGGCCCCGTACAGTTTGGAATTAATTTTGCAGAAGGCCAGGAAAACTAGGACCAATCTTTGAGTCCCCCAGTGATGTTACTATACTGCATAAAGGGTTAACCCATATAAATGAGTGGTACCAAAGCCACGGATTAAAGCTAAATGCAAAAAACTACATTATTATACCCTATGGGAAAGCTGACATCCCTGTGAATTACATTATAGACAGCGCCACCCTAACTGTAGACCTAGTGGTATGTGATCTGGGTAGTCAGGTTGATAGCAATCTAAACTTTGACCACAATGTGTCCACAGTAGTAAGGAAATCCTTCTATGTGGCACATCTTATAAGTAAAGGCATCACATCTAGATCTAAGGATGCTATAATTCCATTATACTTAGACCTCATCAGACCAATGTATAATGCTTCCTTTTTGCTTGTTCCTCACCAGACACCTGCAACAATTGGAGAAACTACATAGGTTTCTCACCCAAAAATTACACAGTACACAAGACAAGTCTTACACGGAAATACTGAAAGCCATGTCACTGTATTCTGTCTCCTATAGGTTGATAAGGGGTTATCTGTGCCTGTCTTACAGGGCAGTATCTGACCCAGCCCTGATGGAAATGTTACACAATCATAAATCAAACTGCAGAAAGGTCACTCGCACAAGGGATATTAACCTAGCCTTTAGCATGAACAGGTCATGCTGGAGAGATAGATACATCTCCCAGAAACTGCCATTTATCTGTAACAAGCTTCTGTTTCAAATGAAACAGAGTCCCTCCCTACCCTCTTCAAATGCAACCTAGATCAATGGATGAGTGACTGCAAATTCACTCCTGGGGTGGTGCCCATGTCCCTTCTGGACAGAGAAAGTTGGTATTAACTACCAAAGACCCTTAACTCTGCAAACTTCACTCACTTGACCACTGACAATTGGGGCAACTCGGGATAAATATGACCTGGCTTATAAGGGATCTAAGGCCATTAGCCTAGTAACCTCCTATGAATCTATAAGCCTATGACCCAGTGCTAAACCATTTTCCTTGATTGTTTGCTTTATGCTGATTCTGTTATAATGCAGAATTCTCTGATGTTGAAGTTTAAAACTGATGTATTTTATTATAACCTGCAACATTTTTGTAGCATTTTTCTCTATGGGAATAATAGCAGAATGAAGCAATGTATTATACGTTCTCTACTTCTTCTGGTGTCCTTATTTTTTAATTTTGCCTTGAAGTGCAGTCCACAATGCTAAAAAATGAGCACACAATGCTGGTGACAAAACCATTATATATTTTCTTTCCAGTGTAATTATGCTGAACGTTTTGAAATAGAATACCAGATATTATGAAGGGTTCTCAGGTAGATAACTCGTTGACACTGGATTATTTCTTATTCCATTCCAAAATGTGCCTCACTCGTTAAATAGTAGAACTTAGCTGTACTCAACTATTTTGTAATTGTTACCTTTTCCTATTTTTCTAGTTGGTGGCTGATCAAATAGGTAAAATACCAAGATCCTGGAAGAAAACAGACCTTCTAAGCCCTGTCATAATATTTGACTATGAGTAGGCACAATGTCCTTACTTTGCTACCAATAATTTATTATTTTGTGCCTTACTACTAACTCTGTAATTGTAGTGGTTTTCAAAAGTTGTTTCTAAGTCTCTGTTAGTGGAGGGTTCAGCAGGTTTCTCCTTGCACATGTTCCTCCTTTTTCCTGAAGGAAGTTGCCAGTAACATTCCAATGATCCTACTGCAGGCTTCTTGTCTTCAGAGGTAAAACTGAGTTTGTTTCTGGGACTCCTGTCTCTGTGTATACTGTTCCATTTATCAATCAGTGTTCTGTGCAAAGACTGGCTCACATTAATGTCATCAGTAAAATTATTAAATGGATGATCTTTGACCCAGGAAGTATGAAAAATTAACCTTGTTAGAAATGTCAGAGCAAGTCTACACATTTACATGACTTCCATATTTCCATATTACCAAAGTGGTATATTTGATAAACACAATATGAAGGCTAGCAGAGAAACAATGGTAGCCAATGGGAAAAAAAATGCAACATGGGATGCTGAAGAAATGACACTTTATGGACAAGTATGGGTCATTTTGTTTAATGGTTTAGATCATAGTAGGACAGCACAGTAAATTTTATATTGTCCTTTTTTATGTATTGCTCCTACCTGGCAAGCCTAAAAAAACCCTTCTTTGTCTATTGGATAAATAAAAACAATTTTATCTTGCTAGACTTCTATTTTAAGCCTCTGGGCATCTTATGGCACAACTATACCCAATGTCTAGCAGATTGTATCCTACTCTAATTAGTAACGTACCCCTCTAATTCCAACTGGGATATGGGTTTCTACTCCTTTACTGACCTAGTTGTGTCTTTTGTAACTAGAACAGAGTTCAAAATTAGCAAGTAATATTGTCAGTCATGAATGAACATTCTTCAGTTGTGTTATACTGCTTCGGGAAGAGAAATGAATCATCCACATCTGTCATCTCCTTTAAGGTATTTGATTTTACTGAAGAATACAGTCTCCTGATCTGTCTAGCAACCTCTGATTTTATTTAAAAAAATGCTTGAACACAAAGTGTTGTTTTCTGCAATAAGCTTTCTAAATTATTTTTTCTATTGCAGCCGACATATTTTTCTAACAGGAGAATGACATTTTGGCAGAGTAGTCCTGAAGGCTCAGACAACTCTTCCAGCTAAGGAACATGTTCAGTCAGATACAAAATAACCTTTAGGTGAAAGCTGTTAACTAACCAGCATCATATAATGATTTTTACCCAAGTAATGAATGTAAAAAGGCAATCAGAATGAAGAGTAAGTACTTTAAGACAAGCAGGTTGGTCTTTGCCTAACCCTTTGGAATTCTAAAGAGATGTGAATACATTATTTGGAGAAGGAAAAACAGAACCAAATTATGCTGTGGTCAATGAATGGTTACTAACTCCACTGTTCTTATACAAACTTTACCTAACCATTTTAACACCATAGCTATCAACACAGGAACAATGGAACATAGGAATAAACTATGCAATCAATCATGAGGACCATAAGATGCCTTGCCATATGCACCTTTAAGCAGGCAAACCTATAAGTACTTGCCACCATTTTAAATCACTTAATTGTGCTGACCTCCCACATTAAGCAGGGCTGTACATGATAAACCTGATGTAAATCTGTGTCAACATACCCTTTCCTTGTGTCTGTCCCCTACTTGTCCATCCAAGGATTCTAGACCATTCCTTTCTTCATGCAGAATTATCCACAAGCAGGTTTAGTAGCTGTTTTGTGTACCCCTTTAGGTACACAACCCTGCTGTTGATTAGCTGTCCTCAGAATTCTCCAAATTTTGCCTGACATAGAGAAGGTCACAATTCATAGATGTGTTCTCTTTATTATACTTTAAGTGATGCTGTGTAACAGGAAACAGTCCCTGAGTGCTCCATTTGTAAATAATTCTCTAAGGGAGAAGACGCAGGAAGTGAATACTCTGTGCATGACTTTTACAAAGTGGTCCCTTACAAAGGATAAATGGCTGGGTTATACCTGGTGCTGAAAAGTATTTATAGTTGGCCACAGCAGTGGAATACTGCACTGGAGAACCACCAATGATAACTCTTTGAATTAAAACACCATCACTTTACCATATCCAGTAGCAAAGTAGCCACCTACCTCAAATTCTACTGCAGGTAAATATCACACTTTTTTGGTTAGCAAAAGGCCTTGAGAAATTGCTCCATATGCAGATATGTCTTCAGCCCAGGTGGTAGATAGGCTGCCTCTTAGTCTCTTCCAGTCTCAGCCTCAGTGGTAGAAAGGTTGCTCCATTCTCTTAGTCCATTCTCAGTTAATGCTAATCTTTTCCAGTACATATTCACGTCTACACTTCAGCCTAGCTGGCAGATAGGCTGTCTCTTAGACTTCTGCAGCCTATGTGGCAGACAGACTGCTCCCTTTCTAAGTACACCTAATATTTCCATTTCTATCACACTGTCTCTTACTTTTTTTTACAACATAGGTGGCAGATAGGTTACTGTTTTCCTTTCAGATGAGATGTCCGACAGGCTGCTCCATTTCTGGTTCCATTCTCACCAAAATATCATCCTCTTCATCAGTCTTTAACCTCTGCATTTGAACCTACCTGGCATAAAGGCAGTCTCATACACTTCTGCAGCTTGTGTGGCAGCTGTGACTCCTCCATTTATACTTAGATAACTGACAGACCTATTATCACTCCTGGTTATTGCTCCCACTCATCTAATAATCTGTCACAGGCCTTCTGCCCTACGAATCAACCAGTTTACATTTTCTGTGATGCTTCTGTACAAATTCCTTCACCTCAGGATTACTCTAACCTTTTCTATCCATATTTTCACATTACTTTTCTGTCTTGAGACTTCATACAGCTTCACCACACATAACAAGATACCATTAAATCACCCAACTTCTTACAAAGTATAAATAAGGATCCACTTATTACTCAAGGAATATGATAGTTTTCACATGCCTAAGTAGAAAGCAAATTTTAGTACAGAATGAGCTTTTGCAGAAAGTATAAAATTGTTCCTCAGTCTCAATGGATTTCTTTTAAATCCATATTACCTCTTAGACAGAAATATACTATCTGCAGACACACATGCAAACACAGGGCCCAAAAATTCCAGTACATATTCCTATTCAACTATTAGCACCAACATTTCAAACAAAAACCTGAATATTGCTTGCCTGAATACTTGCCATCTGAATAATAAATGGGCCTTTCTGGAAACATGGCTAATTAAAGGAAATCTGATATACTGGCCATTTCAGAAACCTTTTTGAAGGATGACTTCTGCCCCTCCCTATTTATATGGTACAACTACTTTATTTATAATGACATTAAGCTCAGACTGCAAATGATAAAATGCTAAGTTGGGTGCTTTTTCATGTCACAGTAAGTGGCCACAGACACCTATAGGTTATTGCAGTAAACATCCTTTTACCTTCCAAAGTGACTTCTACATGAAATCATACCTCTCAACCTCTTAGAGCAAGAAATCTGGACAAAATCATATGGAAAAGTGGGGAAAAAGGACCAAAAATAGGGACAATTTTTAAATATTGCTCTTACAAACTTCGAAAGTTGACAGAATAACAGGTTTTGCATTAGTATGAATTTTCTGAAGGATATGAAGTCCAAAACTACAATATCTGTCATTATTGTCTAACTTCAGTCTTTAAAGATTTGCCACATATTTGCCAGAAAACCACATTTTTAAGAAAAGCTGACCAAAAGAATAAGGCAAAAATCTGGACATTCTGCAAAAATCTGTACAGTTGAGAGGTATGCATGAAATACACTACAAAAGATTTTCCTATAGTAACTTAGCCATTTGTGGGGGGAGGGGCAGTTTCACTGTTAACACTACTGTCCCTAATACTCATTTTACTAAAATGTTACAACACTTTAGTCTGGTGCAAATGATGCAATCACTGAAGTCCTCATTAATATCTTATGTGACCTCTGTCCTATTATGTCCTCTGAGTTATTCAGAAAAATTAAAAGCCTTCCACAGATAGCTACTGGAAGGTAATTTCTCTACTGATATCATTCCTAGTCTCAATATCTCCCTTAATGCAATTGATTGGTCTATTCCTTATAGTTGGACTGACCCTACAGCTACACTGGAACATTCATATCCAAGCTACCCACTATATAGGATAAATTTTAACCCCTTATACATAAAATACTAAGGACTCGTAGATGTCCATGACTTACTGTTGATATTAAAAACAAAATAAGAGCCATGGATAAAGCATGGAAGTTGTAGAAACAGGACAAAATTAACAGTAAACTGCATCAACATTTCTTAAACCTAAGAAAAACAACAAAGATAGCTACACTCCTTAGGCAAAAGCAGAAACCCTATTAGTCTAAGTCATAGCTCTTCGAGAAAGAAGTAAAGTAGTTGACAGGTGCCATAACAAGAACAACTTCTAATATTAAAGTACTCTCTGGTCCCAGCTCTGTTAGCTTTGAAAACAACTACAGGTATTTCCAGAAATCTATTATAAAAGACATAACAAATAGATTCCCAACAGGCAACTCACCCAATCATAAATAGGAACACACTCTTCAGCCTTAGCTTTACCCCTTGACCTCTTTTGCAGCTGCTTTTCTCTTCTCTCAAATTTCAGTAAAACAGACACAATAACTCCACTTAAACTCAACAATTCTAGTGCAAAATTCAGCAATCCTCCCCTACATTCTTTATACTAGCTGCTGATAAAATAGCTAAACTGCTCACCCATAGGTTAACCATTATCTTACCTCCTCCACTGTTTGAACTTACTTCAAACACCCCTGCATAATTCCTCTCCCTAAAGGAGGTTCTCCTGCAGACTTAGAATATAACATAAATATAACAGATTGATTTCAAACCTTGGCCTTTTCATTAAAATATATGGAAAAAACAGTTTTATAAACAACTACTGAACCACATAAATGGCTATGGCCTGTTATGTTATGAACAGCATGGTTTTCATAATGCACTGAACACATTCACAGCTCTTATCATAGACAGGTTCTATTAGCTGCAACATTAATGGAGGCCTTATTCCTTCAAGATTCTTTGATGACATGACAAAGGCATTTGAAATTCTTAACTATAAACTGTTCTCCATCTTCTTCTTTTCCCGGTTAGGGTTCGCCACAGCGGATCATCTGTCCACTCATGATTGGCAGTGAAGTTTTACGGTGTTGAGTTGCCAGCCCGGCACCCAACCTTCCATGGAAGGCACACACACACACGCACTCATGCCTAGGGCCAATTTAGAGTATCAAATCCACCTACAGCATGTCTTTGGGATGTGGGAGGAAACCGGAGCACCCAAAGGAAACCCACACGACCACAGGGAGGACATGCAAACTCCGCACAGAAGGCACCCCTGCTGAGGATCGAACCAGAGAACCTCTTGCTGTGAGCTGACAATGCTAACCACTGCACCACCGTGGCTGCCCATAAACTGTTCTCCATAAACTCCCAAAATTAAATTTTGCTGATAGCACAATCCAGTGGTCTCACAGTTAAACAGGCAGAAACTTCAAAGTTAATATCAGAAACTCCCTATAAAGTACTGAAATTCTCAGTTCTTGTGTTCCTCAAGGATTTGTATTGGGCCATTTTCTCTTCTCTTCTTACTCTTTGATGATGACCTCCCTCTTGATCTTCCCAACCTCAATGTGGTAATGTATGTTGATGATAATCTCCTTCAACAACTCAGTAGAACACATCCTGAATTGCAAGATAAACTTCAACACACTGTGCAGCTGAATATCCTCTAATCTTAAAATTAATCTTAAGAAAAAAAAGTTATGTACTTACCATAATGTTCCATCTGCATTGTCCATTTTCATTCTTCCTCAACATCTGGGTTTGGATTCAATCCTTGGATCCAGCTCAGCCGCTTCTTTCAGATCATAGAAAACTTGAACTCTCAAACTTCTCCCTTTACCCATAATCCCCGAGCCACCTAACAAACCTCAGATCTAGTTTGCTGCCCATACATCTATAGAGTAGTGGAAATTAAGAAAGGAATGGAAACTAGAGCTCAAACAAGGAACAGAGTTTTCTCAAAAACTCTTCGCTCTATCTAGGAGTTAAACAAGGAGGGGGTAGGTGGGTGGTAAGTTGAGGAAGAATGAAAATAGACAACACAGCTGGAATGTTATGGTGAGTACATAACTTTTTTTTATCTGATGTTATCATTTTCATTCATTCCTCAACAACTGGGAAGACTCTAAGGAATGATATTGCAAAGTACATCTGAGCCAAAGGCTGCTCTTCCCCTAGAGACCAAACACAAGTTGTAACAAGCAAATGAGGATTAGCCCAAGTTACAGCTGCAAAAATATTATCCAAGGAAGTTCTAGACAAAAAGGCTGATGAAGTCACCATAGACCTCGTGGAATGGACTCTTGGAGGCTTTGGTAAAGACAACTCACTTTTTCATAAACAGTGGTAATACAATCAGTCAACCACTTGGGTCAAAGTCACTTTAAATACCGGTTTGCCTAGTTTTGAACCAGAAAAAGAAACAAACAATTGTTCAGATTTTCTCAAATATTTGGTTCTGTGAAGGTAGAAATACAACTGTCTGTGGACATCCAAAACATGTAACATGTATTCTTCCTTGTTTGAAAAGTTAGGAAAGAAGACTGCAAGATTGCTGACCTAATTAATATTAGATTCCAACACCACCTTTGGTAAAAAGGAAGGATTGGTCTGTAAAGAAACCCTGTCCTTGTGAAAAATTAAATAAAGAGGTTTATGGGGCAGTGCTTGAGGCCCAGACACTCTTCTGGCAGAAATGATAGCAACTAGGAAAAGAGTTTACCAGGTCAAAATTTCAGATCAGACCTAGCTGATGGTTCAAAGAGAGGTTGAGTTAAGGTCTAAAGAACAATATTTAGATCCCAAGGACAGTATGATCTTTTAAAGGAGGTTTGATTAAGTAGGTTTCTCTGAGAAAGTGTTTTCAGAGCTTGGAGTAAGCTAAAGTAGAATTATTTACTCCTATATGAAAGTTGGAAATGGCTGCTATTTGTACTCTGATAGTTGAGGAGCTGGCACCTTCACTGAAAATTGTAGCTAAAACGTCAAGCACCACTGCTTTTGGTGCTGAAAAGGGTCTAAATTCTTTTTGTGGGCCCAAAAAGCAAACCTTTTCCATTTACTTTTATAAACTTTCTTAGTGGAAGTTTTATGGGAAGATAATAAGATATGATGGATTGGATAAGACAGCCTAGCAATCAATGAAACTGAAGAAACCATGCAGTCAGCTTGAAGCCTGAAATGTCCAGATGAGTCATACCGGTTGGGTGAGACAGGAGGTCTGGAGGTGGATCTAGAATCCAGGGATGATGCAGAAGATGAGGTCAAAGGAAGTAAAACCAGATCTGATGAGGCCAGTAAGGGACAATGAGGATAAATATCCTCTTCAATTGAGATGCTTTCTGGAGAAATTTGGGAATGAGGGATAACAGGGCTAAGCATGCAGCAGACTGGAGGGCCAAACATGAAGCAGAGCATCCCTTGGGGACTTCCCCACTGGTGGGGGGATCAAGGCAAAGAACCTGCTGCACTTGTTGTAGAGGGGAGATGCAAAAAGGTTGCAGCATGGTTAGCCACATCAATGGAAAATCATCTCCACCACATTCATATTGAGAGACCACTCATGAGGCATTAGAATGGACCTGCTTAACTTGTCTGCAATCATGTTGGACTTCCCTGGGATGTGTGTTGCTATCAGAAAGTGAATGGAGGAGACTGCCCCTTGTCATACTCTCATAGTTTCTCAACAAGGAGGGTAAGATCTGGTACCTCCTTGTTTATTGATGTACTAGATCACCGGCATATTGTCCATCTGAATCGTGACAGTCCCAGTAGAGAGAGTGTCTTGAAAGACCTGTAATGCAAGGATGACAGCTGGCATTTCCAGGACACTGATATGCAAGTTGGGCTCTTCGGAGGACCATGTGCCTTGGACTGTCCTTCCCAAGAAATGTCCCCCACATCCGTTGTGAGAGGTATCCATGATCACTGTGGTCTTGGGTTGAGGACGAACAAAGGGATGACCTTGTATTTGATTGGAGTAAATCCACCAGAAAAGGTAATTCTTGGAAGCTTGAGTTATCTTGACTGGCATGGATAAGGGGTGTTTGAAAACCATTGAGTTGCAAGTGTCCATTGGAGGATTCTCATATGGAAACTGGCCAGTGGTACATGAGTGACCACCACTGAAATAGATCCTTAGACTTGGAGTATCAGATGCACTGGAAGGGAAGAATTTTGAATAATCATTTTGACCTGGAATTGAATTGTTTGAATCCAAGAGAGAGGGGGAGAAGCTATTTGACTGGCTGCATTGAAATGAGCACCAATGAATTCCAAAGTATGAGCTGGACTGAGTTAAAATTTGTTGTTATTGACAGATATCCCCATATGAGAGCACAGTTGGAGAAACTAGGTCCTTGCTTGAATTAGTTGATGCATAGTTGAAGCAGTCAGGAGCCAGTTGTGCAGGTATGGAAACACATAGAATCCCAGCAGTCTGAGGTGAGCAACTACTACTGCCCTGCACTTGGTGAACTCCCTGGGGGCTGTAGTGAAACCAAAGAGCAGTGCCCTTGATTGTTAATGACTGGCTCCCCAGGGAGAAGCATAGATACCTTCTGGATTACCTGTTCATTTTGATATGATAGTATGCATCTAGAATCGAGCACATCCAGTGGTCCTTGTTCAGAAATGGCAGAATGGACTGAACCATGACCATCCAGAACTTTGTATACTGAAAAGAATCTTGAATAAGTTCTGGAATATCTCTGGTGTTGGGTAACCTCTTGGATGACTCTTTTTTCTAGCAGCTTTTAAATTTCTAGTGCTACTGATGGAACTGAAGTCAAAGATGAAGCAGAAGTGAAGGAAGATCTGGGTGGAACATTGAATATTTTCTTTGAAACTGACAGAGGGGATGGGAAAATGATATGATATAACCTCTAGATATTATCCTCTTCACCCATAAATCTTTTGTGGTTTCTAACCAGGCTCTCTGGTGCAGGGATAGATGACTCCAGACTGCCTCCAGAGATGGACAGTCAGGCCTCTATTCAGGAGCACTGATAGCATCTGTCTGAGAGGGAGTCTCTAGAACCTTGATTATGCAGACCACCTCTGCCATGGGGATGCCATCTTCCATTTGAATTACCCCTTCTGTCCCTGGGGGAACTCTCTCCTTGTGTATCTTGAAAGGGGCCTTGGGATTTCTTGAACCATATATTCTACCACCTCATTTATTTTTAGAAAAGGACCATTGAGGACTATAAAAGCATATAGGGGTTTTCCTTTCCTGTTCACACCTAGTAAGTGTGTCTTTCACTTTGGGGCCAAACAATAAGGTTCTGTTAAAAGCTGCATTGATGAAAGAAATTTGAAGGGTTCCACAAATTCATACAAGAACATCCAGATATGTCTCCTAATGTAAATGCATGAACCCGTCATCCATGAGGTACCTTCAGCAACATGTGAGATAAGCTTCATGGCTGAAGTAGAAATAGACTGAAAGATACCTAACTGTGAGGAAACAGTACTCCCTTCCTCAGAGGACATGGTCCCAGAGAGAGACTTGGTAAGCTCCTTGATCAAATCTCTCTGAAGCCTTGTGAAATGTGCCTAATAATTTTGTGACCGAAGAGCTAACCTTCCCAAATCTGTCCAACAACCTAGACTCCCTGTTAGGGGGATAGACAGAAGAACTATTTTCTGCCAGTTGATTTCTAGTAGCTGCTTCTACATCTATGGGAATAGCAGGTACACCTTTACTCCAGTGTGGTTGATCTTTAGGTGGTGCAACAATCTTGTCTGGTCTCTTGGGTATAGGCTCAACTGTGTCTAGTTCCTTCCACGCCCATCAAGAGACTACATCTATGAGCTCATTGGTGTCCAGAGTCACCCAGAATGTAGACAGGCCAGACCCAAAAGCCTCCAGAAACACTGATTCTTCTTGGGAAGGGTTATCAGATGACCAACCACCTCTTTTGTTGGAGCTGTAAGATGTCTCCAAATGAGACATCATTGGGCGGTGATCTGGGGGACCCTTCCCCTCATCACAATCAGTGTCTTCAGTGACAGACTCTCGCAGAGAGTGTAAGTGCCTCCTTTTTTCACTTTCTCTTTCAAGGGGCCTCCTCAGTGGGATGCTCTGGGAGGTATCAGAAGAGATAACAATAACCTGCTAGGTGGCCTGGAGACTGGTTTGGGCTGGCTATCCCTGTGGAATAAATGAATGATGCTCTGGATGCAAAATTGAATGAGACAGGGAAGTCATATCCAACATGGACAGAGTTGTCTGAACTCTAGGTATAGAGAATACTCTCTCCACTACCTTGACAGCAGAGTGCCTGGAAGAAGCAGAAGCTGACAAATCAGACAAAGCAGGCTTGTGGATCGTCAGCTCCCACCGTCCACCAGGCAAACCACCAGGGGAGGGAGTCAGAGCCAAGCTATCTAATGTTGATGTTCGAAGGAAAGAGACAGCTCTGACAACCTAGGGGTCAAATGCAACATCCTGGAGTTGGCTCTGTTGCTTTGGCTCTGAGAGTCATCTGGTTCTGAGGTACTTGGGGCCAGACAGCTCAGAGAAAACTGGAGCTGAAGAAGCCAATATCTTCAGATCCGACAGCTCCAAAACCGAAGCACGGATTGTTGAAGGATGTATGATAGGTGGTGTGGCTCTATGGAGGGTCTCCAGACCTGATGGAGTCAGAACCAAAAGGACTCCCATTTGAATTTGAATCCTGAGAAACTTCATTATCATCCTATCCACATCTGCCTCAGATAGGCTCTTGGAAGACTGAAGAGAAGAAACATTAGAAGACCTCAAATGATGTCTTGGCAACTGTTCAAGAAAAGGTGAATGGAGTCTAGATGTGATCATCTCCAAGATCAAAGGTGGAGAATGGATAGGGGAATCTTTTGGATTGTAAATTCAGATCCAACACAATTGGATCCAATTTTCATGCAAATTTAGTTGGATGGTATAAAGATGAAGCTGATGTCGATGTTGAGGCAGAAGGAAGATCCGGGGATCTCTTCAAACAATCTTTGACCACAGAGTTGCCCTTCTTTTCTTGTTTCCTGGGGGTTTGAGCCCCAGCAGCTACAGAGGAATCAAGTCTCTTCAATCTACAAGAGCATGGGAGTTCAATCCCTTACATATTTCACAGTCGACATCTAGGTGTTTAGGTCCTAGAAAATATACCCACTCAGAATGGGTGTCCAAATTAGGGATTTTATGCCCATACTATACATATTTCTTAAAGATGGATAGCTTATCAGACATGTTGAAATTGAAATTGGAATCAGAAAGGAAATAGAAAAGTTTTTTTTTTTGTTATATATGTAAAGAAGAGAGAGAATTACCAAAGATGGTAAATTATGAAGTTCTATAATAGTACTAGAAGAAGAAAAGGGATCGGACTATCAGCAATGGCATTAATAGATAGTACTCTATAATACAACCAAAAAAATCTATCTATATGTATATATCTATATACACACACATATGGGTCCCCTTCACATGATCAACTTTTCACAAAGTCGAAATTCATATGGCCGAGACCATATGATCGACTTTTGAAAAGACGACCACGGGGAACTGCTATCTATGTACAGTGCAGAATGGGAAAATTTCCCTCTTCCGCACTGTAGTGCGATCTTGGAGTTGGTATATTTAAGTTACAGGGGGGTGTGGGGATGGAGCCCCCACATGGGGTGCAGGGGGGCGTAGCCCCCCCACTAACAGTTTTTAGGTAAGTGTTCGTTGTGTTTTTTGTGTTTACTTTACATGGTCGGCTTCCCGAAAGTCGATTATATGGTCTCGGCCATATGAAAGTTGACTTTGTGAAAAGTCGACCATGTAAAGTAGACCCATATATATATATATATATATATATATATATATATATATATATATATATATATATAGAATGTTAAAAGTAGTACTGGATAATAGTATAGATATTAAAGAAAAATCTGACAAAGTTAAACTTTCTGACCAGCAAAAACTGTTAGATAGTTATACCCAAAGCTTGAGAGCTTGCAATCTATGCCTGATTGCAATGGCAGCAAATGAAATCTGAGGTATGTTAGGTGGCTGGGGCATTATGGGTAAATAGACAAGCTTGAGAGTTCAAGTGTTCTATGATCTGGAAGAAGAAACCGAGTCAGATCAGTGGATCGGATCCAAACCCAATTGTTGAGGAGTGAATGAAAATGACAACATCAGATCCAATGTTATGATCTTCATCACAGCTAAGAAATTACCTACCATCTTTCCATCCAAGTAAAGGTCAACTTGGGAAGCACCAACCCAAAAGTTTAACTGAACAAAAATACAAGAGACCTATACTTAAGACATCGGTAGCATTTAACACACATACAGATATAATCACTTCTCCCCATCTGCGCACAAAGCCATCGCTAGAAATGTACTAGTGTCCAAACTTAAATATAGCCTACGTTTAATGACACTACATTCAGCTTACAATGTCCAGGAAATACAGTTAGCTGAGAAAAAAAATCCGTAGATTTATTCTTTTAGCAGATCCACTACTACATCATTGCAAGCTTTTTCAAGATGCCAAGTGGTTGTCTATTCCTAAGAGGTCATACTTCCATTAGGTACATTACTTCTTAAAGTATTAAAGCTTAGTTATTGCCCCATCCCCATTCTTCTCAACCACTTAGCTCAAAACAAATCTGGAAAAAGCCTAAAATAATGGGGGGAAGGTCCAAAAATAGGGGCAGATTTTAAATATTCCTGTTAGAAACCTAGAAAGTTGCTAGCATAACAAGATTTTTTTTTAATCTGAATCTTGATTGTATAGCATTATTTAGGGTCTTTATCCCTCAGTGATTTGCCAGAAAACCACACATTTTATGAGGAACAGACCAAAAATATGAGGCATAAATCTGGACAGTTGAGCGGTATATCCCCGCAGAAAGTGAAGCTATCCCTTTATGAGCACCTATATGGTCTGAGAACCAATGAAATGAAACTTATCTTTGGCACAATCATGCTTCAAAATTGCTATAGGAGAAACAGAGTTTTCAAGACTGAGATCTGCTATTTGAAATCACTTTCCTAGTGAAATGAAAAGTCATTAAAGCCATCAAAGAATCTTTTAAAGAAGACCTCCTTTCTGAATCCCTCTGTAACTACTTTTCTGTCAATAGTTAACCCCAAATAGTATTCTATTCATTCAGCATTGACCTTAGCTCTACTCCCCTAAACCATGCTGTGGTATCTGCTGCAATTGTTCTAACATGTTAAAAGTGTATACATTTGTCTTAACCTATAGGCACTGTATAAGCTCTTCTGACTGCAAAAAGCTCTATTATGATGTATGCTATCTTGTTTTCCTAAAGTTTGTATGTTGTTTAATTCTGCTCTTCTCTCTGAACTCAAGTCATGGCTGAAAGGATCAGCCCATCTACCCAGTTATCAAATAGTAATAAATGCAAAAATATATATATTTATGTCTCTGAGACTGGTAATTTGTCTTACAACCAAAATAATTTCAGAAAAGGACAAAACACATCCTGAAATATGATACTCACTGTCGGGACTGTTTTATTAATTTAAGAAAAGGAATTTGATTTGTTTATAACCTGCTATATTTCAAGTATTGCAAGAAAATTGGCTATATTAGCAAACAAGTACCCTTTCCTGTAAGAACTTGTAAAACATTTACTAAGATTCAAGGTCAGTGACTCACTTTGCAGTTCTGTGTTTGTAAGGATTTTTCAGATCATGGAATCAAAAAATGTCCGTGTAGTCCTTGATATTTGTTGACATATCTGGAAAATCACAGACATCTTTGTTTACCATGCTACCCAGGAAGATTACAGTAAGCAACAAACGTTTCTCATCTACTTTTGTGATCTGATCCACATACACATAAATGAGGAATTCTAACAATCAGCAGCAATACCATTTTGTGACACAGGTATCCTTTGTTAGTCCAAACATTGTCACAATATCACCTGTATTGTATCCTTCGCTTAAATGAAATGTCATTTTCTTACGAGTTTTTCCAACTAAAACTGTAACCTATGAAGATTAATGCCTATCCTAAGCTGTCTTCTGTATTGAAATTAACTGATGTGAGCCTGTAGTTAAAGTATTGCTGGTTGGTGCCATTTTAAATTCTTTTTCTCAGTTACTCCAGACATTTCCATGACTATATTCTCATCGGTGGAACCAGAACAGTTATATGGGGGAGCTACTGTTGGGCCACCATAAATGTCAGTAGTCATCAAGTACTACCCAGTCACACTTGATACACTCATCCTCATTTTCTTTTCATGATCTCCTTGTTTAGAAAAGTCTATATGAAGCTAAGAACACTGAATTGCAGAAAGCAGTTGCATTTCATGCAGACATTAAAACATAAGAGGAATTACTATGTATTAAAGTTTGCCCAAGGTAATAAAACTTGCTTGCGCCCCCTCCCACACACATGCTATCCCCCCACTCCATCAGCATGACTTATTTTTCTACTTCTACTTCCTGTCTCACTCTTCAGTTTTTTACTTCATCCTTTCAGCTACTCTGGGGTACATTTTAGAGATTGTTTTC
Organism: Protopterus annectens; assembly: GCF_019279795.1. Taxonomy (NCBI): domain Eukaryota; kingdom Metazoa; phylum Chordata; order Ceratodontiformes; family Protopteridae; genus Protopterus; species Protopterus annectens. The sequence continues at coordinate 557,144,233 of NC_056728.1, forward strand.
CAACATTATGATCCAGTGATAGCCTGAACAAAAATCTTAACAAAGGAAAGAAATTTGTCATATTTTCTTTCAAAAAAGTAATACACTGTGCCCAAGGCTTCATGTTTTAAAGTGGACAAAAACAACATTGCCCAATAAACTAAAACAAATGCTTATGAATACATATAAATCATACATGGAAATGGTGCATAACACCTTACCTCCCCTCCAAAAAATTAAATGTATTTTCTATGTATCCTTATAGTATTAAATAGGAAGAAAGTAAAGGAATAAATGGCCCCAATCCTATATGTGCACAGCATGCCTCCTTATGCTATCCCACAAAGAGCCAACTGTATATATATATATATATATCTGATATCTTATTTTGATGAAAGTGAAAAAAAAAATAATCACAGAAGAGTAAGTGCAATGTGTTGCTCCTATACAGTCACTGCCTCCAGGTGTGCTATTGCAACCTTCTGTGCAACTCTCTGATATCTGATTGTGAGAAAAGATGATGAAATAATAAGCACATTATCCCCAGCCCACACATAAGCTATAGCAACCTTCTCTGCACACCTATGTGCAGGGTCAGCTGAAGAGAATAGGCCAGGCCTTAAGCAGAGGTTTGAAGATGGGGCTACTAAGCCTGTCTCAGAATTCCCTATTACAACTGGGGATTGCCAAACACTCAGAAGTTCTGATGGTCTAGGTGCAGTATGATACATTTTCTTTATTTTTGAAAGATAATTACTTGACTGTTTTAATTGTGTAACCATTCTTTTTTCTGCTAATTCTGTGTGTTACAGGTAAAATTTGTGGGGGGGGTTTTGTAAACACATACACACACACACACACACACACACACACACACACACACACACACACACACACACACACACACACACACACACACAAAATATTATTATTCCTGAAAAGCCAGTTCTAGCATAAGATGCATGCTCATGCACAAGGCACACACTTGTCACTCACACTGAGCACTCACATACAGGCAAACTGGGTTATGCCACTTCAGCAATGGCATATCTTTGGAATATTGGTCGAAACCAGAACATCTGACTAAAACCCACACAGATATGAGTTGGACTTGTAGATGCCACACAGAAGGGACCATAGCAAGAGCTCAACCAGGGAAACATGTATTGTGAGAGTACAACAGTACTCACTGCACCACTGTGCTAGTGATTGGTTAACTTCATATACATCCTTCCCAGACTTCCAAAGATAGCCACTTATTGAGTACAATACTGATGTTCAAATGTGATGGAAAGTGCAAAAAATTATTGCCAACATCTTATTATTAGATACACTACAACTGCTACCCCTGATACATACTCACAATTAAAAGTCATAGCACCAATTGTTTTATACGTTTCAGCAAATACAGTGCATTGTGTACATAGCTACTGTCAATCAGTGATTGTTTAGCTATAATCAAACAACAGTGGTGTTACCTTTATCAACAGATGGACCTCCATACTCATTAGCCAATTTATTTAATGTGTACCCCTCAGATGTCTGACAAGATTTAAAAAAATGGTTTTAGTAAAGTATTCCAAACTGATTGCTCAAATATACATTAGATATGCAAAGCCAGAATAATGAACATTTATCTTGATTATGGCAGCAAGATGAGTTGCTTTAATTCACAGCCACTGTTATTTACATAAAGTCCTAAAATACTCAGCTATTTTATCCATTTTGCTAACTGTGTGTACCTCAAGTGTCTGGTTGTTGTACAAAAATACCGAAGATGAACAATGCAATACTATAATTCTTCACATCTGCCTTATCCAACAAGACTCATACAAAATAGTTAAGCAAATCTGAGTGAGGCATCATTTCTGTCCACATACATGTAAATCCTCCTGTTGCCAATGCCTCTATTAACAGACATTGTTCATCATCAACTTCCTAATTACTTAGAATGAGAACATTTTCTGAAAGTGATAAGTTACTGAAAAAGAATTGGGATTTACTGAAAAAGAGTTAACACACTGTACCACAAATTAAAACATGCAGCAAAATTGAAAATTCAATACCAGACACTTTTCCATTATAAAACACACCCCATACTGTACACAGACTGCTTAAGCAACAGAAATAGCATACCTGAGTATAACCATAATTAATACTGTATAAACACATGTGGATCCTTCTGCCTATAACAACTTTCATTCAGCATTTCAGAACTATACTTATTAATGAAGAGGTGCAGAGTTACTGGAAAGGGATCTTTCCTCTCATCTTAGTAAAAACATTCAAAAATCAGTTTTGAAAAGTGTATGAAGTTCTGTACTTGAAGACACTGTCATTGTCTACTTTTCCGATGTAGCAAAGGGTCAGCTTCCATAAAAAAATGAAATCCATTTAACCTGAAACAATGAGCGAGAAGGTAACTGAAAAAACAATCAGTAAAAACAAAATGAAAACTCCAGCAAAGCTAGAACTTCCACTGAGTGACCTCCCAAACTTCTTGTATGAGAGACACATGGGATATATGCAAATGATCCTTATGAACATCAGGTGTTTCAGCTAACTGGTGATTCTGAATGCCCATGATTTGTTTCATTGTTTTAATGGACAATTTCAGGCCAATAAAGCCAAATCACACTAATTAGAAGTTATGTACTCACCATAACGTTCCATCTGAGTAGGTGACTTCATTTGGATGCAACCTGTGGGTATCGGATCCGACCTCGGATCCGAGCCGGCATTTCAAAAGCTTTAGGCTCCGAGCTCCTAGCTCCTCCCTCTTACCCATAACCCCTTGCCAAGCCCTGACTGACCTCAGATTGAGTTTGCCTAAATAATACTGACTACAGTACATGAACAAAAGCTTAAACACTCGCTCTATAAAGGTCAGGGGGATGGAGGGGGGGATGGTTGCATCCAAATGAAGTCACCTACTCAGATGGAACGTTATGGTGAGTACATAACTTCTAAATCTGAAGTAGGCAGACTTCATTTGTCTGCAACCTGTGGGACAGAGTCCCCAGCTACCTGAATCTTGGGCGTCATGGAAGGATGTTCCGGAGCACCGCTGAGCCAAAGGATGCTCTTCCTCTGGAAACAACATCCACTTTATAATGAGAAATAAAGGTATGAGGCGAGGCCCAAGTAGCTGCAGCGCAGATATCATCCAATGACACACGGGACTTAAAGGCGGCTGACGTGGAGACTGCCCTAGTAGAATGAGCCGTAACCCTCTGTGGAGCAGGTCTACCTGAAGTGTCATAAGCCTGCAGAATACAATTAGCAATCCACCTAGATAGTGTGACTTTAGACACTGCTTTACCCAAAGCAAATTTAGCAAAGGAGATGAACAGCTGATCTGATTGCCTGTGACCAGCTGTTCTGTGAATATAAAATCGTAATTGTCTATGAACATCCAAAGAATGTAATTTGTATTCTCCTTTGTTTGAGTACTTTTGGAAAAACACAGGTAAATTGATTGACTGGTTGATATTAGATTCTGAAGAGACCTTCGGAAGAAAAGATGGATTGGTCCTGAGGCACACCCTATCTGGAAAGAAAGAAAGGTAAAGCGGCTGGACGCATAGAGCCTGAAGTTCAGACACTCTTCTGGCTGAAGTGATAGCTACTAAGAAGGCAGTCTTCCAGGAAAGGTACTTTAGGTCTGTAGAAGCTGCAGGCTCGAAGGGAGGAGCAGTAAGGGCTTGCAGAACTAAGGATAGATCCCAAGGTGGTACAATCTCCTTGACTGGAGGCCTCAATAAAAAAATCCCTTTGAGAAAGGTTTTGCACAATTTAGCCGTCATGAGGGAGCTGTCTCATGACCAATGTGATAATGCGAGATGGCTGCCAATTGTACCTTAATCGTGGAAGAACTTGCCCCTTGATGAAAGAGATCTGTTAAAAATCCAGCACTGCTGACATAGGTGCTGAGAAAGGATCCAAAGTTCTCTGAACCGCCCAAATAGAGAATCTCTTCCATTTACTCCGATAAACCTGCCTGGTGGAAGGTTTATGAGCTGCCACTAAAATGGCCTTGACCGGTGACGAGATACCGAGTCCTAATCAAGGATGGAACTGGAGCAGCCAAGCTGTCAATTTCAGGGTGTGTAGATTGGGAACCGAAATTCCCAGAGGGTGGGAGATGAGATCCGAATCGGATCCAGAATCCAGGGTGGATTGATTTTGTGAGACCATACAAAGGGGAACCAGGGTTGACGAGGCCAGAACGGGCAATGAGAATCATTCTGCTCCCCAAACTGTTGGCTTTCTGCAGAAGCCTCTGCATCAGAGGTAGTGGAGGGTAGGCATAAAGGAGACCGGGAGGCCAAGCATGCACCAGCGCATCTCTCGGGAATTCCCTGGTGGGACGCAGAGCGAAGAAATTGTCGCATTTGGCGTTTGAGGGAGAGGCAAAAAGATCGCAACAGGGTTGCCCCCAAATGGCAAAAATCTTCTTCGCTACCTGAGGATTGAGAGACCACTCGTGAGGTGACAGAATGGTGCGACTGAGTTTGTCCGCAAGGATGTTGGATTTTCCCGGAATGTGCGTTGCTACCAGAAAGCGTTTGGTGGAAATTGCCCATTCCCAGACTCTCATGGCCTCTCGACAAAGGGGATAGGACCTGGTTCCTCCCTGTTTGTTGATGTACCAGACTACTGACATGTTGTCTGTCTGAATCGCAATAGTCCCTGAAGGAAGAACGTGGTGAAGTGCTTGCAACGCTAGGAGCACTGCCCTCATTTCCAGGACATTTATATGCAACAACGTCTCTGCGGGGTTCCACGTGTCTTGGACAATCTTTCCCGCAGAATGCCCCCCCCCCACCCGAGGCAGGAAGCGTCCGTGGTCACTGTGGCTCGGGGAAAAGCAGCACAAAAAGGTCTCCCTGTCAGGGGCTCCGGAGACAGAAGCCACCAAAGAAGGGAATCCTTGCACGCTTTGCTGAAGGCTATCGGAGAGTTGAGAGGGGAACTGAGAGGGGACCACTGAACCTGAAGGGTCCATTGAAGAACCCGCATGCGTAGGCGCGCATGAATAAGAAGCGAGATAGCTGCCGCCATCAAACCTAGGGCCCTCAGGACCGAAGCTGCAGTCGGAAATGGTTGCAGGACCGCTGCTACATGACACTTCAGGTTGGCAATTCTGTCTGGAGTGAGGAAGGCTCGCATTGACCTGGTGTTTAGCCTTCCTCCTATGAAATCTATAACTTGTGTGGGGTGCAGCAAAGATTTCTCCCAGTTGACAGTGATGCCCAACCTTGGGGCTAGTCGAAGAAAGTAGTCCCTGGCTGAGCACAGAAGATGCCTTGATGATGCCGTCAGGAGCCAGTCGTCCAGGTACGGAAAGACCTGTAATCCCTGGAGCCTCAGGTGGGCCGCTACAACAGCTAAGACCTTGGTGAACACCCTGGGGGCTGAGGTGAGACCAAAGGGAAGGGCCCTGAACTGATAATGACTGGCTCCCAGCCGGAAGCAAAGAAACCTCCTGGACCGTTTGTCCAAGCGAATGTGGTAGTACGCGTCCTTGAGGTCGATGGAGCACATCCAGTCGTTCTCCCTCAAGAGGGGGAGTATAGATTGAAGGGTGACCATCCGGAACTTTTGCTTGGTTACTGACAGGTTCAGCAGGGAAAGATCTAAGATCGGTCTTAAGTCCCCCGTTTTCTTTGGCACTAAAAAGAACCTGGAGTAAAACCCTGACCCGGTTTGATCTGGGGGGACGCACTGGATAGCTCTTTTTTCTAGCAGCTGTCCGATTTCGATAGCTGCTGCCTCCCTTTAGTCGGGTGGAACATCTGGGAGGCTGCGAGATCTGGGAACCTTGTACAGGGGAATTGTATAACCTCTGGATATCACACGAAGCACCCAACGGTCTGTTGTGATGGACTCCCAAGAAGTCAGGTGCCTCGAAAAACGCCCCCCGACTGCCTCCAGAGACGGACAGCCGGGCAACCCTTCAGGGCTGCTGCGTGGGCCTATCAGAGAAAGGTTCTCTGGACCCAAAGTTGCTAGGAGCCCCCCTGCCTCTAGGACGGCGATCTCCCCATCCTCCTCTGCCACGGAAGGACTGGTTATCCGGAGCAGGTTGGGACTGCTGCGATTTCCGGAACCACATCTTCTTCTGTCCCTTTTGGTTCTTTGAGAAGGACCTCTGGGGAGCTGAGAAGCGGACTCCGATGGCAGACAGCGTCTTTCCGTCCTTCTCGCTCTGGACTAATGTTTCGCGAACAGTCTTGCCAAACAAGGCAGAACCATCGAAGGGGGCATTCGCGAAGGTCGCCTTGAAGGGCTCTGCAAAATCACAGTGGCGGAGCCAGGCCTGTCGCCTCATGACTAGGCCTGCTCCGCTGGCTCTAGCGGCTCCCTCAGTAGTGTGAGAAAGCAGCCGCATAGATGTATTCGAAACTGATCTGAGAGTGGCCATTCGGGTGGAGTATACCTGTTTATCCTCACTCGACATGGACTCTGGGGGAGATGCAGCGTATTCTTTAATCAGATCCCGCTGCATCCTGATGACGTGTGCCATGTAGTTCAGCGCTCTCAAGGAGAAGGTTGCTGAACTGAAAACTCGCTTCCCAATGCGATCCATCGAGCGGGACTCCTTGCCCGGAGGATGCATAGAGGGACTCTCCTGGGCCAACTCCCTCTTAGTGGCTGCAGCCATCATCATGGCATCTACAGGGGGGCCTTTGCTCCAGTGAGTGCGGTCCGCCGGAGGGGAAAGGATATGGTCAGGACGCTTGGGTACAGGCTCAACGGTGTCCGGATCCTTCCACGCTCTGATGGATATAAGGTCCACCAGAGGGTCGGCAGGAGGGGACACCCAAGAGGTAGATGGGCCCGCCTCGAATGCCTCCAAGAACACAGACTCGTCTGAGGAGGCCTTGGGGGCAGACCACCCCCCCCTGATCCTCAACATTTCCATAATGTCTCCAAATGAGACGTCTTCAGGGGGTGACCTTGGGGAGCCCTCCCCTTCATCCAAGTCTGTGTCTTGAACGGACTCGGGAGTCCATGTGCCTCCTTTTGCACTTACGCTTCCGAGGTACTTCTTCGGGGGGGCTGTCCGAGGAGTACTCTTCCACAGCTGGATGTTCCAAGGGAACTACTTGGGACATCGAGGCGGGCTGTCCCTGGGACCGGCTGGTGGGGGCCTGGCCCAACTGCAAGGGAGTGCGGGATGGAGCCGTGGCAGGGACCGGGGGTCCGGTAGTCCTCAACAGTGCCCTTTCCACTACGTCGAAGGCCGAGGGGGAGCCAGCTTCTCTAAACCCCGAGAGCTGACCCCCACTCGGATCCGACGCACGGATTGGAACCGGAGCCGAGACCATCGGATCCGAGAGACTGGTGTGCTCCGACCTAGACGGAGCCGAAGACACACCAGCTCCCTCGGACCCGAGGCTCGGTCCTTGGCTCCGAGAGGTCGGGTCCGAAGTACCCGAAGCACTCAAGGGATGGGACGGATCCGAGGTGCGCCGACCTATCGGATCCGACCCACCCCCGGATCCAACTCTGCCCGGCGCCGACAGCTCCAAACCCATGGTATGGGTCGGAGAAGGAGCCAAAGGGGCGAAAAAAGGGGTCAAAGCCCCTCCCGGATGGGGGGGGGCTAGGAGCACTCCCATTTGCATTTGGGCCTGGATGAATTTCCTCATCATCCGGTCCATATCTGCTTCACTCATTGAGAATGTGGATCTGGTGGAGGCCACCGAAGCGGACCTAGAGAGCCGCCTTGGGGACCTCGCTGAAGGGCTAGCCTCCTCCTCCTCAGGCCCAGGAGAGAACCGAGGGGAGTGGAGCCGAGGAGGAGGAAAGCTAGAAGGCACAGGGGAGGCCCGCTTAGATGGAGGAGCCGAACTGGAGGTTTCGGCTCTCCGCTTGTGGTGCCTCTCCCTGTGCCTCTCCTTCTTCTCTCTCTCCCTAGAAGACTCTCTCTCCTCCGGCATTTTAGAGGGAGGTTGAGTCCCAGCTGGAGGAGGAGAGCCCACAGCAACTGCTTGCTGAGTAGAAGGGGCAGAAGCCGAAGCGGTATCTGGAGGGAGAAGTCCCGCCAGCACCAGCTTCGACCTCCGCTCCCTCAAAGCTCGGGGGTTGAACCCTGCACAAATGGTACAACCAGATGACAGGTGTTCAACCCCCAAGCATTTAACGCACCGAGTGTGGCCATCCGCTGGGGACAGCTTATGACCACACTCGGTACATTTGGAGAATACAGCCTTATGGGCTTCAGACATTTTAAGCCCTAACAGGCCTCAAACAAACACACACACACACAAACTACGCAAAACCCGTGAAAAGTTTAAAATAAAGAGAGAGGAAAGCCTAACACAATCACTTCAAACTAATAAAATTAAGAAAGTTAAGGTTTTTGAAAATTTTTCTGTCAAAAACAGCTTATCTGTACTAGGAGCTCTGGAATCCGTCGCAACTTGAAAGCGGCAAACGAAATCTGAGGTCAGTCAGGGCTTGGCAAGGGGTTATGGGTAAGAGGGAGGAGCTAGGAGCTCGGAGCCTAAAGCTTTTGAAATGCCGTCTCGGATCCGAGGTCGGATCCGATACCCAAAGGTTGCAGACAAATGAAGTCTGCCTACTTCAGATCTATGGATATGCATATTTTGGCCTTGTTATGACCTCATCAGCACAGCACAAGCAGAGTGTTTGACTAAGCATTAGAAACACAGGGTTGTTATATCCAGCTGATGTCCATTTTCATTAGGGTCACTGCAAAAATATCCCAAATAAACTAAAGCAATGAGTGAGAAAGTCACTGAAACACCAATCAGTAAAAACAAAATGAAAACTCCAGCAAAGCTAGAACTTCCACTGAGTGACCTCCCAAACCTCTTGTATCAGAGGCACATGGGATATATGCAAATGATCTTTATGAACATTAGGTGCTTCAGCTAATTGGTGATTCGGAATGCCCATGACTTGTTTCGTCATTTTAATGGACAATTTCAGGCCAGTAAAGCCAAACCCCACTAGCTGTGGATATGCATATTTCAGCCTTGTTATGACCTCATCACTGAAAAATCAATCAGTAAAAACAAAATGAAAACTCCAACAAAGCTAGAACTTCTACTGCGTGACATCCCAAACCTCTTGCATCAGTTCCTTTTCTGTGGTACCAGACTTTCTCTTGGTTTAAAGTTTATCTGCTGGGTGCCAGTTTTAGTTTCTTGGAGTTATTTGGTAATTTTCTCAAGCATGGATAAGGAACTTGCCAGTACAAGTTACTGCAGAAGTGGGTCAGACGAAGTGGGCCAAATGAGGAAGCTGATTGGCCAGCTTACTGAACTGACTGATCTTTTAACTCCTTTGAGCCAATCCATGATTGCAATGGCCACCAAGGCCCAAAATGGGTGGACACAAGAGGTTATGAATGCTGGAGCAAGTGAAATGAGAGGAAATCATGGTGGGTGCGATATACAGCCGAAACAAGGCAGATTTTTAAATGGATATACTGAAACAAATCGAGATGAGGACTTTTTAAGTACACCAAGCATTCTAAAAGCAAGAGGCTCTCTACCTTTGAGAAATGAAGCAGAAAAAAATGACTATTCCACCAGGGCAAGGCAGTAGAGATGCCTTAGAGACGGCACAAAACATGGCAAGTAAAACAGACTTAAAAGACTGTTTCCAAGTTTCATTTTTTTCTAAATTTTCTGACAAAACAAGAACAGTATCACCAATGACTGTTTCATACAATGTTAAACTGAATAGAATGTCTAGTTTAATGCTGAAATACAGAATGCTAGATATTGAAAATGCATATTTAAGGCAATGCATTACTGAAGGTGTTGTGCCTAAAGGCTTACGAATATGGACATTTCCTAATAATGTTGAAAGTGGTGGTTTATTACATAAAGAACTTATTGAACTTTTTGACAAATGTGGTTTTGATGTGCTTAAAACTATGATTAGGGACAATGAAAGGAATAGAGAGAAATTGTAAAAAGAGATAGAGGAAATTGAAGAATGTATTAAAAATGATTTAATATTTACCATAGCTTCTGAAAATGACAAATATTACAATGTTAGGATAGGCATTGATGAAAAATGTAATGAACTTATTCAGAGAAAGTTGAAGAAACTTGAAATGGATATTAATGAATATAAAAACCATGCAAACTACCCACTACCTAGGGTGAACAAAAAAAAGGAGGGTGACAGTTTTAGTTATGAAAATGAGCAATGGAGGGGTGATAATCAAGATGGGGAACATATTAGTAACAATGTGGGTGATCTGGATGATTTTTCCGAATATCCCACTTTGAGAAGATCAGAAAGGTTAAAAAATAAAGGTAGCACAAATTATCAACACCAACATTTTCAATGGAAGGGGGAGGGGGAGAATGAGGCATCAATGACTGATATTACCCCAGACCCCCCCAGGCCCATGGCTTAACATATGACATTATAGGAAAAGCTGGCAATGAGTACAAATTCACTAGGGATGGTTTTACTATTTATAATTTTAGTAACATTGCTTTAACAAATGAACATTTTAGTCTTTTATCAAAAGGTCTAAAATTCATTCCCCAGAAGAAAGGGGACTTGGCAAAAGTTCTTATGGACCTTAAAATGTTTATTAGAAAAGTAAATTTAGGTCTAATGTTGCCACAACTGAACAATACAACCACTACATGTATTAAGAATAGTACATACATCCCCCCACCCACCCACAGTTAAAAAACATTGAAAATGTGGTCGAAAATAGATTTAGAGAGGAATACAAGAAGATTAAATATAAGGCAAATATGAGTGGAGAAGAAAGGAAGGTGTTAGATGAACTGAGGGGGAATAAGAAAGTAAGGATTATGAAACCAGATAAAGGTGGGGGGATAGTAATAATGGATTCAATTACTTTAAAAGGGAAGATGAATGCAATTCTAAATGACACTAGTAAATATTCTAGTGTGTCATTAAATGAGATTAATATTGCCTACAGGAAGATAGATGTGGCTTTGGACGACATGATGTGGGAAGGTCTGATTGACCAAAAAACATACAATTATTTGAAAGTAACAAAACCTAAAATACCATCAATATTTGGAATTCCTAAAATCCATAAGGATGAGATGGACCCCTCACTCAGACCCATAGGGTCAGCAGATGGTTCTAAGACTTTGCCTTTGGCAAAATTTGTTTATGCTAAGCTTAAAAAACTGTGGTTGAAGAGAAGGCAGATTTTGAGGGACTCATGGGACTTCCTAAGGGCAGTAAAGGATGAATTATGTTGTGATGAAATAAGATTTGTAACAATAGATGTTGTGGATTTGTTTTCCAGCATCCCACACAATGAAGGGATGAAAATGTTGATAGAAATAATTTTTGAAGATGGAGAACTCACTAGAAATGAGCAGATAGTGTGCTTGAATTTAGTTGACTTGGTACTAAGATACAATTTTATATATTTTAATAATGAGTTCTACCAGCAAATACAAGAAGTGGGCAATGGCGGCGGCGTGCGCTCCGACCTATGCAAACTTGATTTTAGCTAGGTGGGAGGAGAAATTTGTTTTAGGGTCCAAATATGGAAGCCAATGGAACCTCTACAAGAAATTCCTTGATGACATAGGTATTTTATGAAAGGGGAATGTAGAAACTTTAGATGAGTTTTTATGTTATTTAAACAATACAATATATTTTTTAAAGTTTACATACAACATCAGCAATGAAAAGTTGCAGTTTTTAGATATAGACATGTTTAAGAAGAGACCAAGTTTTATTCAAAGATTTAAAGAAAGAAAACATTTTCTAATTCCTTTCTCCATTTCAATAGTGCGTATCCTGCCCATTACAAGACAAATATTATTAAAGGACAATATGTCCGAGCAAGCAGAATGGTATCAGAAGAAGTAGATTATGAAGAAGAAAGCAACCTACCTGAACTTCTCTTTAGAGCTAGGGGGTACCCTGACAGCCTTATTGTAGAAGTTAAAAGAGAGATTGCAGTAGATAGAAAGTCAAAATTTAAACCTATACAACTGTACAACAGAAGAGATTCTACCAGGGCATATAGCTGTAGAGGAAGGAAATTTTGGTAAGGCACTAGTTTTAGAGTTTAATGCATGTGTAGGACATATGAGAAAGGTAATTGAAAGTGAATGGGAAATGTTTCTTAGTTTTACTGACTTAGGGGAATGTAGTAATCAACCCCTTAAAGTGGTCCATAGGAACTCCCAAAATATAAAGTGTTTTTTAGAAAATTCTTACAAAAATGGAAGTGGTGATAAGAAAAGGAAGGGAACATATAAATGTGGAAGATGTGCTCAGTGTACTTACATATCAAGCAAAGGAAGAATATTCATATCAAGTAGGAATAAATGGATAAAAAGTGCAGTTTTATAATTGTGACTCTAATGGACTGATTTATCTAGCTTTGTGTGGGGAATGTGAATCCTTCTACGTTGGAAAGACAGAGAGAAAATTGAGAAGAAGGATCTATGAGCATCATTATGATATCCAAAGTAAAAAAAAGTCTAACGCTCTTTACAAACATACACTAATATGTCACAGAGCATATTATTCTTTCTTTGTACTTGAACAGATAAAGAAGGAAGTTAGAGTGGGGCTATGACAGGAAAAGATTGAATATAGGGAGCTATGGTGGCAATTGATTCTGGAAGCCACCAGCCCATCAGGACTCAATGATTATTCCTCCATAGCCCCTTTATTAAAAATGAGAGCTGCTAAGCTTTGAAAGAAGAAATTGTGCTTTTGTTCATTCATATTAAATATGTCATTTTACAAAAGAACCACTAGATGAAGTAAATACATTTTAATGTTTTAGCATGCACTCCATGAACTAGTGAATTTTAACAGAATCAAACATTTTATTTAAATATGTTAAGCTGTGAAATATTATGTTATATTTTGTGCTGTCACCATTTTATACTGTTACCTTTTAGATGTTCTTTATGCCTTTGCAATGTGTAATTCATTTTAAGCACTTTTAATGTTTTAATGCACAAGGCACTTTGTAAGTCACACTTTAGTTATAATTAATCAGGAAAATTGAGAATTTTTATTGGTTGTGGTTTTAATTGGTGGAACATTTTGAGGCAAATATAGGTGTTGTTTTAACTGAATCTTTATGTATCTGATGAAGTCTGACTAAATAAGACAAAAATGCTGTGATTTTAAATGTGTTTATGCTTTTTAAACTACTATTAAACCAGCTTATTTTTTGAACTGCAAGGCTGTACTAAGTTCCTTTTCTGTGGTACCTGACTTTGTCTTGGTTTAAAGTTTATCTGCTGGGTGCCAGTTTGAGTTTCTTGGAGTTAATGCTTAGTCAAGCACTCTGCTTGTGCTGTGCTGATGAGGTCATAACAAGGCCTAAATATGCATATCCACAGCTAGTGAGGTTTGGCTTTATTGACCTGAAATTGTCCATTAAAACGATGAAACAAGTCATGGGCATTCAGAATCGCCAATTAGCTGAAACACCTGATGTTCATAAGGATCATTTGCATAGATCCTGTGCCTCTGATACAAGAGGTTTGGGGGGGGTCATTCAGTAGAAATATATTTAACCTGCAAATATCAAAATTATTTTTAAATGTTTTCAAAAAGTAGGTGCATCTGGGAAAAACCTGGACACAAAACTAGTATATATATATATATATATATATATATATATATATATATATGTGTGTGTGTGTGTGTATCTGCAGTCTGAACAGCATTTAGCTCCTCCCAGTTCTACAAGAATTGCAGGAAAACACTCAGAAACTAAAAAGTTTATAATACTGACAGTAAAAAATGACTTTTCTGTGAGATGAGAATTTTGACAAAAAAATCTACATTTTCTGTTTTTATTCAAGCTAACTGCGGTGATGGTGCTGCGGTAGCATTGTTGCCTCACAGTAAGACGTTGTCCTGTTCGATTCTCAGCTAGAGCATCTTCTGTGTGGAGATATGCGTGAATGGGCGTACCTTCATTGAAGGTTGTGCGTCAGGGCTGGCAACCCGGCATGTAAAAATCTACTGCCAATCATTAGCAGACCGGAGTTCTGCTGTGGCGACCCCTAACCGGGAAAAGCCGAAAGACACAACAATTCAAGCTAACAGTAGTAGTATGTAAATGGCTATAACTACTAAGAATCATTTAAATTTAAACTTAACAAAACAAACTCTTTTGACAACATGACAGCAAACAGTTGATGTAACATCATAGTGTATCAGTAAAACGGAGTCTCAGCCTCATTCAACTTCAAGATTAAACATGGAAGAATAGGGAAAGCCATGATAATAATAACTAGAGTTTGGCTGATGAAAGGAGGAGAAAGGATGTGCATAAAATAATACAAAACACTCTAAAAATGGTGTAATTATTTAGTATGCAAACATGTTAATTAATGCATGGTCCCCTGGGGTGGATTGCATTTATATGTGCATAACTATTTAAAAAAAAATTCAAATCACCACCCTTTTCATTAGAAAAATATCATAGCTTATGCTTGTCTTCACTGCTACACAGGCATCTTGCTTCACACAGATATGTCTTAGAATTAATATAATGCTACACTGCTATTTTGGTCTAAAACAGATCATGTCTGTTTAGAGTATTTTATATGTCCTGCCATAATACTTCAGACTTCTCACAGAACCAGGAAGACACACTTAAGAACATACGTAGGTGCAAACATGATCCTTAGAAGTTAGAACCAAGACAGCTACAGTCTGCTTTGCTTTATCCCTCTGCATCAAATGTAATGACACAAACAAAAGTCCACTAGGCATGCTACTACTCTTTTGAAGTTTATACAATCCATGGTTTTCTACGAAAGTCCTCATGCACCCATCTTCATTTTGTAGTTGAGCAGTAGTAATCATAATTAAATATTATACAAGATCTAAGAGTTATATATGCTTCTGAAGCATGCCAAATCCCCTTTTTATTAAGCATTTTACTGCTCATGTTCTATGCAATAAATGATAAACAACTTGCTAGTAGTTTTATTTGCCTATAGCAGACAACCACCTCATTACCCTTGCAGTTTTTGCATCCAGCATCTACACAAATTCCTTATCCTCTCTCCCCTTTTGCTCTATTCTTCTTTGTAGTCAGCAGTGCACATTACTTTTGCAGAACTTGCATTTTTTAGTAGGGAACTATGATTTATGTTGCATAACTAGTTGGTCTTCTAATGGACATTTATATTTGATATCAAATCATCCACATGATTTGATACCAAGCATAAGGTAAAAGTTCATCAAAAGACCAGCTAGTGATGCAAATGAAATCATAATTCACTAAAAGAAAAATCTGTTAATTCCCACTGATACTATATTTTTTGCATTAATAAAGAATAACTTGAAATGAAACCTCACCTAGAGCGTTGCAGCAGCACAGCTTAACCTTAAATATATGTTTGCTTGCATCCAATCACATAATTCAAATTCAACTGTAAAGCAAAAAAGAAAATATTTAACTCACTATGAGTTTAGTTAGGATCAGGTACAGCAGAGAGTCGATTATCCAAATTAACTGGGACCAAGGGTAGTTCGGATAATCAAACTGTTTGTATAATCAAATATACATTGACCTGGATAAAAAACTTCTAATATCTTGTTTTTCTGCACTCAGGGAATACACTTTTCAACTATTCAGCAAGGCCAGTGGATGACAAAGAATATTTTTTTACACACAAGCAGGCTACAGGTTCAAAAACATGCACAAGCTAATGCGTATAACATTTACATATTCAGACTTTATGATTTTTCCTACCCAAAAACTTTGGAAGACTGGGTTCAGATAATTGAAATTTCAGGTAATTGACATTCGGATAATTGACTTTCTACTGTAATTAATGCTGAAAGAGAAGTCTAACAGATAGGCTTGCCATTCTCTGCTTTATTTCACTTACAGCACTTATCACACTCAATCCCTTAACTTTCTCTCTCTCTTTAGCTCTTCCTTCAGATGCAACATTTCATCAAAACCTCTGAGGCAGAAAGTGCCCCAGCAGTTTACAGAAAAAAAACATAATTTTTCACACTGTCCCTTAGCTTTCTTCACCTGTAGTAACAATTACCTTGTAATCACAACAGTAACGGATTCCAGGAAGTGCTCCAGCAGCATATATTATGTTCAGTAAGAATACAAGCACTGAAAAAATAAAATACTTTTGCATTAATTTTATTTAAAAATAAATTAAAGTTGTATTCTATGCCCAGAAAGGGTTTAAGTGCAGATGTGGTATTTAAATTGTGTTATAAGGAAGACAGTTGAAAAACCAGTGAAGCTTAAATTAACTACGAAGGATAATGTAATTGAGCGATCTGAGTGATATGTGGGAAAAAAGGATGGAATTTATTTACAGTACATTAGAGAAAAGCTGCATTATCACTTGCTTTGTCTTCCATTTCTAGCATCATACTACTTTACAGCCGCTAAAAGAATTTCATTTGTTGATGGCATTACTTTCTACTTTGCTGCTGAAACTTGGTCTCTTACTCAGAAATGGCAGCATGGCTTCTGAATATAATTGGACTGTCAGTATCAACTGATAAGAAACTGATCCCCATAATTCAATCAAATTTCAGGAGCCACATCACCAAGCTTCAAAAATGTTTTTTGGCTCAGGGGAAGTATAAACATAAAATACTTCTGAAAACTGTCCTGGCCATGAAAATGAGTACAAAAGACAAATAACACAAACTGCCATAAAATATTAATGATACATTTAATAGTACATAGAGCACTTTTGTCGTAAAATATTAATGATACATTTAACACTACATTGACGGCTTTCATCTCCACAAAGGCATTAACATTTTATGGTAGTTTGTGTTATTTGCCTTTTGTACTCCTTTTCACGACTAGAACAGTTTTCAGACGTATTCGCTGTTTACTGGTTTTCTTCACCTCTGTGTGACCACATTGCAGTTGGGTTTGAAATATACATAGAACATACCTCCAAAAGCGGTACATTTGAGAGACAACCGCTAATGGGGGAGCTAAAGCTCCCCTAGCATGCCCAGTAATTCCACCACTGATTCTTTACTCAGAACTAATTTACCAGCCTTCAAAAAATATCAAATGCTATATATCAGGCCTATTAAAACATTTCCTTATTTTTCGCTTTTAGCGATACAGCCCTTTCATTTCTTTGTTGTTGTCAAATACTAAATTCATTTTTGATGACAAGGTTATAGCTTTCACCATTACTTTTCCACACCCGTAGCAGACTGCTTTAGTCAGTGTCTTTTCCAGTATGACTACTCCTCAACTAATGATTAATAAATACGTCTGTTGCAGCCTGATCCATCCTAAGAGCTATGTAATAATATGACCACCAAGGCTGTGATTGTGACCACTTTAATAAGTTTAATAAAACTAATGAAGTCAGGAGGCAAAAGCCACTTTGGGCTTTTCAGCTATAAGAAAAAAAAAAAAAAAAATATATATATATATATATATATATATATATATATATATATATATATATATATACAATGTAAAGTAAAACTTAAAAAATAAAAAAAAAGAAGCCAGGACAGTAAAGCAATAATGCATACTTCAGCAATGTCAATAGTACAGCACTGATATCTGTACCCTGTATCATATATTAAGTGCAATCAAATAAATATTTAATCTATAAGGCTGCTACTACAATCATGTGCATCCTTAGTTTTAGAGTTATTAAAACATAGTATAATACATACAACTTCTACTTTGCAGTATGTTTAAGTTTCTTGATGCAGAAAAAAAACTGGGACTGATGGTTGTACTCAGTTCTGTTAAAAAGGTAACTCATTAACAAAGACCAGAAGACTGGATAACATTTAGAGCTGCAGGCAAATTTATAGTATTCCAAGAGAATTGCCTGCTGCAATGATATGTTACACAGGGGAATCAGCAGTAACAAGCATCAAGCTGGAGCATCACAGATGCATTATGACCAGCAACAAAGAACAGAAGTAATGTTAATTTATGTCTCCATTTTGGAAACATCTTCCCCAGCGTAGTAACCAGAATGAGTCAGTGTTACTGCTATAATAAATTTTTATCATCAGTGTCAGTCAGACATTTAGTGCTTAGACTGAGGTCTTTTGCCAGTCACCTAGAAATGAAACACATACATACTCAGAAAACATCAATATCCTACTGGTTTAGCATATTCAGAAGTAGGTTGTTACTATTTTCTGCACAAGAGTAAAGTCTATTTCAACAGAAACCAAACAATTCAATGTAACAGTCTGTATTTGTCTGTGAATAATGACTACTTGTAGAAAACCCTGTGAATATCATCAGTGGGTGTTACAGCCTGCCACCCCTGTTCAGGTAAGAAGGAAAAAAAAAACAATCTCTGTTTCTTACCCCAAACAGGCCAAATTAAATGTTGCAACAATTTGTTTTATGCCAACAACAGACTCTAACAAAGAAGGTCATAACTACAGATCATATAGGCTACATTCTAAAGATTTTTCCTCCTGTAAACGTGTAAACCTTAAGTCAATCCAATAATATTGAACAAAAGGAAACTTTTTTATCTAAAAAGAGGATGTCAACTTTTAAAGACAGCTCCTTCCCTAAGCATATGTTGCACAATGTTAGGAAACACCATGACAGTAAAAATGAAATAAAATGTTAGACAGGAAATTCAAAACTTAGATTTTCATCTTTCATGTACAAGTTTATTAGCAGATACACTTCACCACATATCACAGTCTTTTATAGTCATTCACACTTTTCCACAAAGCAGAGAAGTCAGACTACTTGTTATGATGAGAAAAAGTGCATATATCCCAGCTTGTCTGCATTTCAGGGCATTAAACAGTTGTATGTACCTATAGCTATATCTATAGCTATAGCTATCTATATATTTATATGTATGGAATTAGTGGCAATAGTCAAATCAAAGTTATGTCAATGTCTTAACATAAATAAAGTAACATTTACTTGAAAATGTCAACATCTTCTGTATATTCTCTGAGATTATTCCATGGAACATGCATTTATACAGTGTTTTTGCAGGGGGGCCCTGCAATGCCCACACACCCTGCTAATTATATATAGTAACTCCGAGATCACACAATCTAGAAGAAGGGGCATATTCCCCTTCCATGGGGATTATCCTTTATCACACAACTGTCAACCATCTGCATCATCGACCAAAGTGGTTCGACAATACATCATTCTATCCTAGCCATGATCAACCAATCTCATGGAAACCAATAATCTATGTGTATGTGTGTATGTGTGAGTAATGAAGGCAGATATTTTCTCAAGAATACAAGTCATGCATTGTATTTCAGATGGCCATGACAAGGCAAAGCTGGCATGTTTACCACTATATACTGGCCAGATTAATACAAGCAAGCCATGATACGCCTGGCACTCAACTCATCTGTATATGCAACTGGGTAGCAGCAGCCCTAAAGAAACATGTTTAGCTCCATGAAAAGCTTCTGTCAAAGAATACCATGCAATGAGTTATCAACCACTTTTAATTCAAGCAAGGAAGCTAAACATTTTGCTTGATACATGAAAGACAAGTCAGGAAAGGCAAGAGACAAAACAACTTTTGAGTCTTTCTTCTTTCATTTTGATTAGCAAGTTACCACCTTTAAAACCTTTTCTGTAGATGGAGGATTTAAGTATAAATGGTATAGATTCCTTCCAACCAAAAAAAGGAAGCATACTATTTTAAAAAATATGTATCGCCCAGATTGTTTGAGCTGTTAACACCTTTTGCATTTTATTTTTGTATTTCAAGCCACAGTTCTTTCTTCTCTCTGTGTAAGCTAACAAAATTTTTATTTGTAGAGTCCCAGTAAAGACGAAGTTGCTTTTGTTGCATAAGAAAATACCTTATGTATTCATCTCCAGCAAGCTGTAAGGCACAAAGCTCATAAACCCAAAATGATGAGTGGAAAGTCAAGACTCTTTTCTTACTTAATACATTAAAGTGGTTTAATTCTGTCAACCATGCTTTAACTTACTGGTAAAAACACAGGTTTATTACTCCAGCCAGTCAATGCAGTAAAATAGCTTAAAAAACATACAGGATAAACAGAACACAACTGTAGTGTATCCAACACAGTCACGCTACAGATGAACAGATACACTACAGTTGTGTTCTGTTTATCCTGTATGGTTTTTAAGCTATTTTACTGCTTTGACTGGTGGGAGTAATAAACCTGTGTTTTTACCAATATTTTGGATCATTTCATGCCTGTGGATTTTTTTGAGGCAGCAGCAAAGAGTGGGTCATTTGTTCCTTGTGGTGTTTTCTCCACTCTGGTCACTGGTGGTTTGGTTTCTACATGCTTTAACTTAGAATATGTACGTTTATTTTGTGGTACTGTGACAAAACATAACAGAAATTTTCAGGCTGCCTATCTCCTCACATCTCCCCTAATATCTCTGGTGTTTCAAACTGAGTTATTTTTAAATTCATGAAGCTACATTCTTACGTAGATATCTGGATAAAAAGCTACAGAAGTTCCTTTGAGGTCACACAGACTGGCATTCTGAGGTCAATGAATGTTTCTAACATGAGATATTCCTAAGAAGCAGACACGTGACTTCTTTTTAGACTGCATTGTTCTGCCCTGGACAATATTTATTGAGTATATGATTCTTTTATCAAGCTCTTCAAAATATGTAGACATAGGCATATAGTTATATGACTTATGTTTTTTTTTTATCTAGTCCTGTTTTGTCACACGATGCCAACTTACACTTTTTCTTCCAGTCAGTTGCTTACCACAATTTCTGGAAATGAATAATAATATCTAAATAATTCTTAGAAAATGAGATCATATATGTGTTGCCAAATTATTTTGTATGTTATGTCACTTTGACTTTTAAGTATTTCCCAGTGGTGTTTTATTTACTTGATAGATTTACTACTTTATATTGGAAGATGTTTTCATCCTTATTACTTATGTACACTCCCATATGATACTAACTGAAGGTTCAAACGTAGTATTTTTTCTGGTAATCACCAGAGATGATATGTTAACATTTTAAATATGATGTTACATTAGCATATTTCTGAGGCAGTGATATTTCTCAACCCCCACCATATTTTATTGCAGATGTTAACATTAGTTTTACTATTTGATCATATGTGTGCAAATTTACTTTTGTTTGTAGGTTGTATCATGGTAAAGTGGACACCTGCAGGATCACTGTTTGTGTAAAATCTCTGTGCAGTGTAATGGTGAGTTTCTCCTTTACTAAATGCTATGTAACTATGAGGTGAGTACTCAGTAAGGGGCTAAGGGTTGATGTTGCCTTCACAGGTGGGTAAATGGAAATTGACCCCTCACATTTTTTTTTTTTTTGCAAGTAGAACAGGTGATTTTTAGAAAAAAAACTGTGTTTTGAGCAGTTGTAATTGCAGAATTGGTTTACAAATGATTTTGGCTTAATCATTATTGGGGAAAATTGGGGAAACATTTTGACCATGTCATTATTTATATAATGCAGAACATTATGATCAGGCCTCCGATCATAACTGGATTATTATGTGGTCAAAACTTGGATGCCAAGAAATTTATCTTTAGAGCAAAGCTTGAAAGGTAAATTAAAGCATCCATGTTATGAACCAATAATACGAGATTATGACTGGTGATCCAGTCTTAATTTTGGAGTGCATTGATCTTTATCTGCTCTATGTACTACTAATTACAGAAAAAAAAAGAAAAATAGTGTGAAGTGTTTAGCCAACTTCGAAGGTCCAGCAAAGCACTTGGTATTGCCAGACACCAGTATACCTCTCCATTTATTTACTTAAGAATTCTGGGGGGATAACAGATGAAAATCAGTCAGTTTTTAAACTTTGCCCTTTTACTTAATGAAATAATAGAACAATTTTTGCATTTATATGCATTTTCCAAGTTGCAAGAAGGGTAAAACTCTAATTCTGACATTTTTTTTCCAAATATTTTATTGATTTTCAAAAAGACAAAACATAATTTCTACTAGAATACAAATGAAACAAAGACAAACTATATACAATATGTACATATGGCCTATATGAGAAAAAAATGAGAATAACTTAAAGTTAGAGAGAGGTAGTTACAAATAACAAAAAGAAATCAGTGTAATTTCTCCAAGTACTAAGAAGATGTGGAGATCTTTAAAGTCTCAATGAGAGAAAAAACTTTCTTCCAAGGATTGTTGATCCATTTATTAGGGAAGATTCTTGTTTCTTTTACCTTTGTTTCCATATGTATTGTTTCTTCTAGTACAGTCATAAATTCTTGAAAGTTGGGTTCAGATGAAGTTTTCCATTTTCTTGTAATACATTTTCTAGCAATTGCTAGTATAGTCAATAGTAGATACAAATTATTTTTGCTTATAACATTTGTTTCAATTACATTCAGAAAAATAATGGATTTAGTTAGTATGAAGGAATCTGAAAAAATAGCTTGAAGGAAATTTCCAATCTCCTCCCAGAATTTTTTAATTTTGATACACTCAAAAAATATATGAATCCAATCAGCATTACAATTCTGAGAACATCTCCAACAAAACAATTGTTTAGAAGAGTCCATTTTAGCTATCCTATTGAGGGTGTAAAACGCCCTGTGTAAGAATTTCCATGAACAAATCTTCCAAGCTTGTAGATTGGAAGTTAATTTAATAGAATGCAATAAATTAATTTTGTTTTCAGAGGAGAAGTTAATCTGATGACCTTTAGTAATAAAGTTCCAGAAGTTTTGTTTTGGATTAACTTTGTAAATTATTAAGTTTGTATAGAGCAATGAGGTTAAATTAGACCAATTATAATTATTATAAACCATTTCTTAGATAATGGAAATTAATTTTGGTTCAGAACTAAATGAGGAATTATTGATTATTATGTATAACTCTTGAGCATGAAATAAAATGCTTTGAAGTATAAGCCAATCTGAATTTGGAATATCAAAGGTGTTTATTATTTGTTGTATGTTTAAGACTGATGAGTTCCTAATACAATCTTGCCAACAAGTAAATTTTTTAGTTCCCAATTATTTATAATGTTTTCATGTAATTTGTTGGGAAAGCTTTTAGTTATTTTGAAAGGAATTAAGAGTTCCCACCATAATTTAATGTCTAAGTTTGAGTTTATGAAAGATCTAAATGAGTTGTAAATGTAGTTTATGAAGACTGAGTTGGTGGGTTTCGAAACATTAAATTGTAAATTAAGACATAATATTTTCCAAAATATATTTATTTGATCATTTGCATGAGTATTTTTTGTGAGTTTATTCTCATTTAAAAAATAGAAATATGAAGGGATTTCCAAGCTGATGAAATTTTTGGGTCTATCCAGTTGAAAACTATTTTTGAATATAGAAGCCTTAATATATGTCTCTAAGTCTGGAAAATTAAATCCTCCCATTTCCCAGGGTCTAATATGATGAGCATAGGCTATCCTGTTTCATTTAGGGAACCAGAAAAAATTTTAAATAATTTTATTTATGACTTGTAATAGTTTTTTATTAGGTAGCAATGGAATGGCTTGAGCTATATAGTTTATTTTTGGTAATAATACCATATTTTTAATTGAAGTCTATCCTCAAACTTTAGGAATAATTTATTACATTTGTCAGTGAGTAGTTTTATGGTATTTAAGATTATTTATAGTTTGTAGATAGAGTGTTATTAATATTGTCATCAATAATAATTCCTAGGTAATTTATAGAAGAGACCTGTTTTCCTAGTTAAAAATTAAACTCTTTACACGGTGGAAAAAATGATGCTTTACATCTAGTGTACCTTGTTCTGTTATGATAATCCACTAAGCAATTTTATAATCTAAACATGCCAGCAATGAAATTGGATAAATATTTGTATTTAAGTAAATGTGATGCTTCTACATCTGGCATGCTTCATTGAGTCTGCTATGTGTAATTTGATTATATGCTATATTATTTAAATATTAAAAGTTTACAAGTTTAATTCCCACAATATGTTCAAAACTATAGTCTTTTTATAGTATAGTGGACTCAAAAGACAGAAGAGATTTTCTTAGTCATCGTTAGATACTTAATTTCAACTCTAGTAAATGAACTTATTTATACTTTGTTAATGGCTAGTGTATTCTTTAATTTGAAATAGTTAAGCCATAGACAAAGTAGACAATATGGAAAAGTTATGTATTTATGTTTATTTATGCATCTATTTGTTACTAAACTATGACTATTTTATTTGGTTACAGTATATATCATTAAATAGGTTTCGTCAATCATTATACCTAGACTTTCTTTCTACTTTGAATATTTTACAACTTAGCATTAATGTTTTTATTATATGAAATCTTCCTTTGTTCTATACACTTACAATTACTTAAAATTGTATTTGCTCCCATTAACAATTGTTTTGAATAAGCTGCTTCTATTACATCAGTTTCAAATCTATTTCCTTGATGTATTACAAATTTCATCTATTCATTCAATTCTAACAACAAAAGTGGATATATAAATTAATTTTAGATCTCCTATTAACTCATACTGGAGCTCAGACATATTATTGTCGTTAATCGCTTTTTGTTTGTCATGAAAGTTAATCTGTTTGAACTTATATGTTCACTCAGATTAGAAGTGCATGTCACTTCATGTTGGTTAAAGTTTTCAATAAACTCTTTATTAATATGTTTACTCTTAATTATTTTTTATTCAGTATTCAAATCTTTATTTTATTGGCCTATCTGTAATAAAACTTTATACAATTTGTTAGGGAGAACTAAACTAACTATTTCACATATTTTTTTCTAGTTAAAGTTACACTCTTTATTATCCAGTCAATACCAAACATGAAAACTTCAATTAACTCACAAGAAAGTCATACTTGTTGGATTTAACCTTACTATCCTTAAATGCTAATGGATTAAACAATCCAAGGAAAAGATCCAATTTCCTTAGATACTTGAAACTAAATAAAATTCAGGTTGTATTTATTCAAGAATCCCATCTAAAATCAGATGATAACTTTAACTGGAATCCACTGGAATATATAAATCTATCTTAATCATCATGCAAGAAAATAACAAGAGGAGTTTTAATACTTTGGAGAAAAAACATCATCATTCCCCAAATTATTTATAAGTATGAAGACAAAGAAGGTCTTATCTCAATTGTAATAATTAGATTTAATAATAGAATATGGACACTTGTTAACACCTATTGGTTTCCTTGTATATGGATAGGAACTGTTAGGAAACATTTCGAACTAATTAACAAAGTTTATAAGGGTATTTTGATTTAGGGGAGACTTCAACTGTACTTTAGACATTTCTGAAACCTCAAATAAAAAGCACTTCCATCTTACTTCTCTAGGAAAAGCTCTAAGAAATTGGTGTGAGAACCAAAATCTAATTGGCACATACAGTTATAAAGACCCTAACTCACTATCCTTTTCTCATAGTGATTATAGATTTGAAACCCAAACCAGAATTGATAAACTTTATGTATCTCAAGATTTAAGTATGAAAATAATTAACTTTTCTATAATCCCTTGCCCCTTTTCAAATCATAATTCACTTGTTTTAAAACTTGAAATTGATTTTAAAAGGTTGGTCTTCACAACAAGGATACCAGCATACATCACCAAACTACCACAATTCAAGCCATGGTTAGATCACGAAATTCAAAACTTTCTTGACATTAACCAATCAAATGATATATGTTTGACAATTCTCTGGGATACACTAAAAGCTTACTTATTTGTTAAAATTCTGGCTTGGTTTAAAAATAAGACTAAAGAATGGGAATCGGAACTTCATAATATTCAAAATAAGCTTATAATTATCAATAACGATAATTCACAACATCCAAAAACAAAAACAAAAACAATTACAGACTTAAATAACAAATACAATGAAATTAACTCTTAAAACAAATTTGGCATTAGAAAAACTAAAAATCAATTCACACACAATGTTGACCAAACATCTACATAATCTTTCAATGAGAGTTAAAAGACAAGCCTCAGATAACAATATTACAAAAATCATTCATGAAGGTAGAAATAATAAAATGGTATCAGACATTAGTGATATTCTTGAAGCATTTAAATAGCATTACTCTGACCACCAACTCAATAATTCAGCACAATTTCAACATATAGATGTAGATAAAAGTTTACTTAAAATAAATAAAATTCCAGATAAACTAAAATCTGAGATCTTAAAACAAATTTCTCTTAAAGAAGTAGTTGACAAAATTAAAGAAAGCAAAAATAATAAAGCCCTCGGGATAGATGGAATTATAATGGAACTACATAAGTTATTCCCTCCCTCAGCCATCTCAATTTTCCATAGAGCCTTAAATGTAATTCAAACCGATAATTTAATTCCTCCCTCTTGGAAATATTCCCTAATCACTCCTATATTAAAAGAAAATAAAGATCCAAAACAATGTAGTTCCTATAGACCAAATTCCTTGTTAAATAATGACTACAAGATATTGTATCCATTCTTGTAAATAGAATAAAAAAAATCCTTAACACATATTATAAATTATGATCAGTCTGGTTTTATTTACAATAGGCACACTTATGATAATATTTTAAGAATACTGTCCCTTACTGACATTTTAAATAGGGACAATCAAGAAGCTCTTCTAATAGCCTTTGATATTGAAAAAGCTTTTGATACGCTGAAATGGGATTATCTCTTCAAAGCTTTAGAAATCTTTGATTTTCCATCTCATTTCATTACTTTGATAAAAACTCTATATAAAAATAATCTTGCATATGTAAAACTAGGCCCTTTTACTTCAGAACCCATTAAAATACTCAAAGGTACAAAGCAAGGCTGTCCTTTGACACCCATTTTATTCACTCTTGCAATAAAATTATTTGCTATTACATTACGTCAAAACCCAAAAATTAAAGGTATAGACATTTATGATCAATTTAATTCCAAAATCATGCTCTTTCCGGATGATATACTTTTAACTCTGAGTGTGTCACAAGAATCTCTTAAAGAGTTAGATCTTCAGACTAAAAGGTTCTCTGATAGCTCAGGTTTACGTATAAGTGAATCTAAATCTAATTATATGCATTTAAATAAAAAACAAAATTATTTCAATTCTGACATTTTTGACTGTCTGTAATAATCAGTGATTTACCAGAAATCAAAAATGAAATATATATATACAAGGAACAAAGCAAAAATGTGAGACGATCTTCAGCTTCAGCCACTGTTCTTTGCTGGCTGGCACTGTCCGTTTTTAAGGTCCTAGCATGAGACCCAATCATAACTGTACTTGGTGTGGTGTAACAATTGTTACACAACCCCCAAAGTCCTTTTTACAATTGGATGCCATGCTAGAGAAGTGCTACAGAAATTCTTAACAAGTTTAATTTTTTTACCAGTACTGAAGTATAGTAATGGCAGTCCATGCATTAAAAAATATTACAGTAAATGAAAATGATGTGTTCTGTTCCTATTTGGCTAAGGCTACTATTTGTAACCTGTGATACTGCCCCCATATTATTTCTTATTCAAGAGATAATATTTCCTGAAGAAGCTACTAACTGAAGTTGTTACTATAACAATAAATCTTCAAGACAGATATTATCTGTGCTGCAGGAGGATTCACCCTCCATTTCTCGGCAATATAAAGATTAAACTGATTCCCATAAGGCTGCAGTTTACATGCACATGCCTTATTATGACATAAGGTTAATGACCCTAGAAAAGTACATGGCAGAGACAAAGTATATGCAAAAGATCTCATACACTTGTCAGAGCATGTGCACAGTTTTAACAAACAGGCTGCCCAGTATTACAGTACTTTATCTTGGTTACGTTTGTTTTTTCACTATGATGAAACGTTCGAAGTTTTACAAGTCTGAACATATGGTTTCGACCATATGACGTTCGAACTTGTAAAAGTTTGACAACGTAAATGGGACCAAAATCCCATTTCACTGAAATTCATTTCACTGAGACCAAAAAACCTAAAGTTCACAACACTGAAAACTTAATTTCACTGAATCTCATTTCACTGACAGCCTACACTAATACATTTCACAAGACTAAATGGGAAACCAAAGACAAACAAACTCACAAAAGTAAAGCCTACCTCCTTCCATAACTTAAAATCTACTTATTTACCCTCTTAACAGAAACCAGACAATATAAAACCAAACTAAGTAGGGAGCTACACCCCCCTCCACGCCCCCCAACATGGGGGTCTGTGCCCCCACAACCCCCCTAACTATATATACTAAATCCAGGTCGCACTACAGTGGGGATGTGGGCATATACCCTTTACTTGCCTCACAGTACTCTACACACTGCCACATCAAGGCTATAGCTTACAATTCAGTGAAAGGATATTCAGTGAAATTAAGTTTCAGTAATTTGAGCTTTAGGTAATTTGATCTCAGTGAAATGTATGTCAGTGAACACACACACACACACACACACACACACACACACGCACACACACGCACACACACACACACACACACACACACACACACACACACACACACACACACACACACACACAGACCTATATGTAGTGCATGGAGTGCTGTGATTGGGTCTATATTAGATGAATGAAAGTTCATCTTAGCGAACGCTCACATGAGCGAAAATTGTGGAACTCGAGACTGCAATTGTGAGATCACGGTACAGTGAAGATGGGAATATTTGCCCTTTCCTCACTGCAGTGTGATCTCGGAGTTGGAATATATATTTAGTGGGGGTTGTGGGGGGTAGTTTCGTGTTCCTGGACTTTCACTCGTGAGCGTTTGCTAAGATGAACTTTCGTTCATCTAATATAGACCCCTGTGATTACATCTCATTTCAGCACTAATCTAGTGTGAGATCTGACCTTAGCAATGCTTAGAAAGGTCCTTAACAATTATTAAGTATCCTGTACATGCACTGAAGATGGAGTCTGTTTACAGTGCCAGTCAGTTAACAGAAGCAACAGCAGGACATGAAATGGCTTCATTTCAAACCCTGTTTCTGCTTCCTGTCTGCTACATTACAGCCACAATTTTGATTTGAACTGCTTCCATTAATCAGGGAATACATAAGGATATCACCCATTTCACCACTGCTTTACTGGCAAAAGGCACCTCATTTTTTTTTTTTTTAATTTTAGTTTTGTATAACTGATAGTACATATAGCAGATAAATCTGCAGGCACTACAAAGAATTATGGCTGGATCTCTGATCATAATGTATTATTATGTGTTCTCAAAATGGATGCCATGATTTGCTTTTGAAATAATTTTTTTGGCATCCATGACTTTAACAAATAATAAGTTCGCTATGATGAGAGACCCAATCATAATTCTCTCTCACTGACTATATATCTATCTATAGAAATATATATATATATATATATATATATATATATATATATATATATATATATATATATATATCAATGTCAGTATATACAAATAAGACAGGTAGTTGACAGATCATTGGTTAAGTCTACGATTTTACATGAACAGACATGAATTTGCATTATATGCAAAGACTAACCATCATCACAAAAGCACAAGTTTTAGTGCCCTTTAGTTTATTTTTGAACAGTTCCTGTGTTTCTTGTTGTCTCACTTCTGCTGGGAGTTGATTCCAAACTGTAGGATCTAGCTTAAAATAGCTCTTAATCCTGCTGAGGTTTTTAAACAGGGTCTAATGAGGTTTATGGTGTCTTTTTGGCTATCTGTCAGTATGTTGCTTGCCTGTTTGAGTTCCAATATTGTTTTAAGGGGAGGCATTGGTCCATTTTTAAAAATCTGTAAATTTGTAAGCTAAGTTGAAAAGTTGCTCTTTCATGGGTTAATGGGAATATTACTGCATGCTGTTACAACTAATCTGGAATGATGTTGTTTATGTTGTAATTAAACACACCTAATCACAGAACGTATGGGAAGGCTGGTCCCAGCGGACCCACCTGTCCCTCCTCAATTGGCAAGTGCACCTGGCACCAGCAACTTCGGTGCCCAGCCCGGGCTCCCCTCCTCCGTTGGTCCTGTGCCACCTTTGAGTGGAAATGCTGCAGGGGATGGGGCTCGTCCCCCTCATGCAAGTGTGGGCAGAGAAGAGCCACCTGTCACCCTTCAAAGGGTCAGGGCTGTGGTGCATAGGGAGATCCAGCGTTCAGTCGCTGATCCCCTACGCCAGCTTGAGGCGAGAGTGGCACGTCTCTCGGGTGAGCCTGCCCATCCTACTCAGCCCCCAGCACAACCACCCTCGGGGCTGTGAAGGTGCAGTGGTGACTGCCCATGGGTGGGGTTCTCACTTCCACTGTTACCATCTGTGGGCTCATGGGCTTGTGATTTCCAAACAACCTTCCCCGTCAATTGTGTTCACCCATCCCATGTGTCAAATTCTGCCCCTGTATGCGTCTTGTTTGTCTTGCTGTTTACCTCCCCAACCTACCTCCCCAAATATACCAACATACCCTACCTCACATTCCACTCTCACCTGAAAAAAAAAAAATAAAAAAAGGGCAATCTGTTCCCACAAAAAAATTACGCCCCATACATAGCTGCCCATTTCGCACACATGTCTGCCGGACATGTAAACTGATAATTATAATTGGCAGTACAACATACTCTGTTGTCCTCACCCCTCTATCAGGGGTGGAAGGTTGCAAATTTCACACCAAATTACGAACATATGCGCAGCTGTTGCTGGTAAAGAAATGGGCAGCTATGGGCCTTCCCTACACCCTTCCTGCACATCCCAGCTGGTTTCCCCTACTGTCTTTCCCTCTTTGTGCCCCCTTTTTCACCACTTTCATATCTCCCCATTTTCTTTTCTTTCAAAGAAATTAGTGCAGGGTTAGCGGGGGTAAGCACTTTTAAGCAGTAGTTAGTGGGGGTATGCGAGTGTGAGCTTGTGTGCGCATAGCTAAGCATCGCTAAGCGTCGCGTAAACCCGCGCAAACCCGCTTACAACTGCTTAAAAGTGCCTTAGTCACTGTATGACATTGCCCTTATATTGCTCAGCAGCAAAATAAAACACACCTGTCAGTCTCGAACCACAGATCTTGGGCTCACCAGTCTGCATGAAGTACCACTACACCACAGCAGATATACAATAACTTGGCGCTGAAAGAAATATATCATGCATTACAATCAGTGAATGTAAAGGGAGGATAGAAATGGCATAAAACAAATCATGTTCTGTGGCCCTTAACCAGCAAGTGTTGTGGAATTGCATGACATGACTGTGAAAAGAGAACCAGCCATGCTAGTAGGGAATAATGTTACAGTAGCACCTTACAAACCCCACACAGTATCAGAGCAGGATAAACACTGGCATATTTGAATAGGTCAGAGGCCAGAGCTCCCAACTGTGACTGGTTTACAGGGATGTCCCTGATTTGCAAACAAATGTTAGCTGTGCCCCTCAGACTCCCTGTAAAATGTAGTAGCAGTAGGCAGAAAGGTGGGGAATCCCATTAAATAAATGTCAATAAGTGAGAGTAGACACTGCTTGCACGTCAGAAAAGGTGTAGTAATACATATGCTCAGAATCCCCCAAAGTCACAACTGCAAAATATCTGAAATATATCACAGGTGTATCCCACTGATATGTACCTTTCCCTGAGGCTGTTCAAATATATACCTGAGAGTATCTGAGGCCTGGAAGAGTCAGAAACACACAGGCATATCAGCCTGTCTGCTGTTACACACTCTGCGAATAGCTGTAGAATGAATTCCACAAGCATGCCTTTATGTAGGAGTACAACACAAAAATGTCAAAGGATGTAGCCATGTACTGCTAGCAACCACCTGTGACAATGCCATTTTCTAGGTGCTGAAAAGACTGGTGTGGTGCACAGTCAATGAATACTAGGCTAACCTCTGTCTACCATCTGGATATGTCCACAGGTGGGAGCTACTCAGACAGATCACTAGCCTTTATAGACTTATAGGTACACAGCAACTCTGCATGTTCAGCAAGATAAATATCACGCAATAATAAATAATGCACTCTGCAGTTTTGAACCCCTACCCAAAGGTACTATATACCCATGTAGTCAGGCACAACCAAGGGTGTAGGTAGGCATACATAGTAGTGAAATATGTCCAGTTGTCCTGAGCACACTGTGCTAATGTCAACACAAACAATCCACAAACTGTTCATAAGTGAGTAACGTACTAATGACAGTATAGCAGTTCACAAACAGTGCATGTGCCTGATATTCATAATTGGTAGCACAACATACTTAGTTGTCCTCACCCATCTCTCAGGGGTGGAAGGTTTCAAATATCCCTCCTAATGTATTGCATATGCACAGCTGTTGCTGGTAAAAAAATGGGCAGCTATGGACCTTCTACACACCCATCCTGTACATCCCGAGCTGGTTTCCCTACTGTCTTCCCCTCTTTGTGCACCCTTTATCACCACATTCCTATCTCCACATTTACTTTTCTGTCAAAGAAATGAGCGCAGGGGTTAGCGGGAGTGAGCACTTGTAAATTGTAGTAAGCGGGTTTGCACCAGTGTGCGCATGTGTGTGCTTAGCTTAGCATTGCTAAGACATGATAAGCTAAGCCAAGCTTAGCTTAGTATTGCTAAAGTAAAATAAGCTAAGCTAAGCTTAGCTTAGCATCGCTAAGTGTCGTGCAAACCCACGCAAACCCGCTTACAACTGCTTAAACGTGCCTTAGTCACTCTGTATGACAGGGCCCTTGTACTGCTCAGCAGCAAAATAAAATACACCTGTCAGTCTCAAACCCCACACCTTGGACTCACCAGTCTGCATGACATACCACTAAGCCACAGCAGATATATAATAACTTGGTGCTGAAAGAAATATAACATGCATTACAATGAGTGAATGTAAAGGGAAAATAGGAAAGCCATAGGAATACATTGCAATAACTACTGTTGTATGCCAGTTAATTCTCTAATTCGAAAAGAAAGTACATACTCCCATGTATCCAGTGTTAGCATTAGAAGGTGTGAGTAAACCTACACACTGAGAAGAGTGTACTGGAAGAAGCAACAGTCAGGTTTCAGTACAACATGCATTTCACTGGCTACAACCCAGCTTCAGATATGAGACATATACCAACCTTCTGACTGAGACAACAGTGTCCACAGCAAACAAGCATGGTCCCCACCTTGCAAAACTGAAAGGGCTATGCCTACCTAGCCTATCATTTTATAGCAGTGTCCTGAAATCACAGTGAGAACTGCAATTACCACACAACAGGCTGCATGCAATTACTAAATGGTCGGCACCAATTGGTGCAGAGGCCATCACATGCACATGTGCAGATACCTACAAAAGCAGCCTGTATCTGCTGTCCACACATGCAATAATATCACTGCACCAATTGGGAGAGAGAGAGAGCGCAAGCGAGAGAGACAGACAGAGACAGACAGACAGACAGACGGATACAAACAGGCAGTAGGAGACAGACACTGAAAAGAAAGACCAACACACAGAGGAAACCAAAACCAAAAAAAAATCAACACCTACAGCAGACGGAGGCGAGGAATACAAAGGTAAAGTATGTAACAGATATTTATTTGCTGACATCTGAATGATGTGTCGGAAGGGTACTCTACATACTGTGAATCATCCATATGTGGCAGCAGTCCGTATCTATATGTACATGCACATTTGCATAGGGCAAGAGACATACTGCAACTGTTAGTGAAGGCTGGACATATGTATGTTGTTGAAGGCTGCTATGTGCACATATGTATGTAGGTTGTAGTGTGTGGCATTGCAGACAGCAAGCAGTGCCGGTATATGTCATGTGGTGATTAAACGCTGTGGGACTGAGCTACAGGCAGTGAGGCCTGCTACAGCTATATGGCCTGAAGACAGCCGAATGCATTCTGCACAACATTGTGTAATAGTATTACATAACCATATGTCTCACAACTGTTGCATAATTGACATCCCCACCATGAAAGTTGGGCAGTATATGTGCCTATATGTGCAGCTATATATACAGCAATGGATGTTTAGATGTATGTATATATATATATGTATTTATACATATATAGATATATATATAGAATTATAGATATATAGAATTATAGATATATAGATCTATATATAGATATATACATATATAGATAGATATAGATATATTTAGATATATATATATATATATATATATATATATATATATATATATATATGGATATATATAGATATATATGGATAAATATAGATATATATCAATATATATGGATATATATAGATATATATAGATATATATGGATATATATGGATATATGTAGATATATATAGATATATATAGATATGTATGTATATGTATGGATATGTATAGATATGGATAGATATGGATAGATATATATATATATATATATGTATCTACATATATATATATA
The DNA here is from genome assembly GCF_019279795.1 of Protopterus annectens. Lineage (NCBI taxonomy): Eukaryota > Metazoa > Chordata > Ceratodontiformes > Protopteridae > Protopterus > Protopterus annectens. The sequence continues at coordinate 557,178,534 of NC_056728.1, forward strand.
TATATATGCACACACACATGTACTCAGTGCAATACCTGCTATGTGAGGTGGAATGAGTGTGACAGTGACTGTGTGCAACATTTGTAAAGGTGTGATAGCTTAGTGTGAGGTTGTGTCTGTCATGGTAGTTTGTGTCCTAGATGTGAGGCCAGAGAAAGATGTGTCAGTTATTGGGATGCAGACATAGTAGGATGGCATATGTTGTGACGTAGTTCCTTGTGTACAACTGTGGTGTCCCATTGTAAGCTAAAGCAATACATGTATGCTCAGTAAGTGGTATTGCTGGTGAATCCAGCTCACATATGAACTGTTGTACTACCTGAAGCTGTAGGCTTAAACAGCACAGTATGGTGTATGTTCACATTCCCTGGTAACACTGTCTTGTGTGTTTCCTGTAGTCTGCACAGATTACATACCTCAGGCATAGGTATCTGTAAGCAGGGGCACACAGTACTATAGGGTACACAGGTAATGCTCATCTGTGTCTGCATACATTTGTGTGTTGTATGTATGTCTGATGTGTGTGTAATGATGCCTGTACCATGCCTGCAATCACATGTGTGTTACAGGGTATGTGTGTGTACATAGCAACATGTATACTCTGTTACAGCAGTATGCCAGCTATATTAACCGTGCACATATGTTAGGTAGGGGTATGGCATCAAAGACTAGGGTGGTTTACTGGTAATACTGTAAATGTACATTACATTCATTGCATTGGATGACATATTTCTTCATGCATTGGCTTGATATATACCCCCGGGGCGAGGTTGTGTATTGTATCCCAAACAGTGTGCCGACTACTGGTGTATACTGGTTTGTTATATGGAGTGTGGCAGGCACTGTCAGCCAGTTGTGGACGGAGCACTGATATGTAGTATTGAACGTGTGTATCCACTGATAGACAGATAGATGCTATATATGGCAGTTAAGTGATATCTGTACTTCATAATGTTAAGTGTGCCACATGACTTGCTCACACATATCGTTTAATTCTCTTCCAGGGTTATGGCTCATCAACGCAATCCGTCGTATAAAGCTGCAAAGGCGCAGGAAATACAGAACAGCCTGGTGCAGCACTATAAGCTGCTTTTTTCCAGGGCCAGCCAGCACCAGCATGAGCGTACTGCACTGTGGCAAGATCTTGTTCACCGGGTAAATGACATAGGCATGCATAACCGGACATATGAGCAGGTACGCCATCACTGCAGTGATTTAATTAGACATGTCCGGTGGCATGCGTCTGATATCCATAGGCAACAGCTTGCCACAGGTGGTGGGGCGGCCATACACCCCCCCCCTCACCAGAGTGGGGGAGCTGCTCCTAAACGTGGTGGCTCCTGGCCTACAGCAGCAACAGCATCACACATGTGTCATCATGGAGGCCGGAGCCACCCAACAGGATGACATGGAGCGTGCAGGTAATATGCCCTAGCTGTAGACTACCGTTACCTGTATTGTTAGAATATGCATACGTGAGATGTGTACTTTGTGTTTAGCAGTTGTGCTGCCTATCGTGTGCAATACTGATATTTGGAATAGTATCTGTACATCTGTGACTGTTGACTGTTGTTCCACTGTAGTTTAGCACACTCACCGTAGCAATGCCACAGTTGTGGCCACTGACAAACTGTGTCATATTCTTGTAGGTCCCTCTGGTGTGACAGCAGGGCAGACGATACATGCTGGTGAGTGTGTTAACACTTTAATATTGGTAATGAAATGTGCATGTCATAGGTGAGGTGTAGGCCATGTACACGTAACACACCTACGCATAATGCATGCTGTGCATGTTTGCTGTGAGACATCAATCATCTCAGTAAAGTCAGTAGCTGCCTCAATCACATGCAATGCACAGTGCAGCAGACACAATTGTGGCAACACTGTACTGCACATTGGATATGCATAGTTGCTACAGCTGTATACAACAGACCACGTTTATCATACGCAGTACACAAAAACATGCTACATTTGGCATTACCACACACCCGCTGTAAGGTCACACTTCAGTATCCCACATGTCATGCAAACACACATGATGTACCTCAGGGGTAGAGGCCTACCATGGGGCTGTGCAACACTCTGCAACACATAACACAGTAATGTTAGGCAATGCTCCCTATTGGGCACCTCACACACCCATGTACAAGGTGGCTGTGTAATTGTGAACATAGCCACGGCACTGCAGTTCAGGTACAGCATGCTAGGCAGTGGTCTTGCACACATTAGTAGCTGTGAGTGACCACAAGATGCATGTGGATGATGGCACAGGGTACTACACCCCATCCAGTTACAGTGACCACAGCACTACTCATAGCAGTCATTGCTTTGTACCTCAATGTTGTGTGTGTGCAAACATATCCACCTATACACAATATGCATAGCATGTTGTGTGTGTGCTTACATATGCCAGTATACACAATATGCACAGCAGTCGCCATCCAAACAAAGTCTGACATATATGTCCTGGAATGCTAGTGGGTGTATAGGTCACTTGACACACATTGGGTATGTGTGATGTTTAATGTTGCAGTCGTGTAGCATGCCATGTCTGGCACCGACATATCTGCTATGGACACAGACACTGTACTCAGACATGAATATCTATGTGTCACACAGATAACACATGCAGCCATGGCATGTATACTTGTGAGTGATGGTGCACAGAGCATTGCAAAGCTGATAATACCTGCACAGCAATGTTGTGTCCATGTACACATTGTGTTCCAGGGTATCACCAATCACCGAACAACTACACAGTTGCATCAAAGCCATGTATACTGCCATTAAATAGGGGTGTCTACACTTGCACTGTATGGTCTTGTGCAACACATATTCTGCATGCTGACACATGTGTGGTGACTGTTTACCTTGTGATACTGACACCCACCTTCATCCACTATACAGTATGTGTTGGATTGCTGCTGTGTGTGTGTATGTGCTGTAGTGAGGAGTGTATTAGTGTTCATGTGTTCATGTGTGCATGTGTTCATGTGTGCATGTGTGCATGTGTGTATGTGTGCATGTGTGCATGTGTCCATGTGTTCATGTGTGCATGTGTGCATGTGTTCATGTGTGCATGTGTTCATGTGTGCATGTGTGCATGTGTTCATGTGCAGACCGTAAAGTGCGTTTCCTGTCTTCCTCTCACAGGTGCTGAGTTAGGGGTGGCCGAAAGCAGCAGGGAAGCCACTGCCACGAATAGTGGTGATGACGAGACATGTATTTTGGCACAGGAAGGTTTGACAGGGTCTGTCGTTGGTCCGCCAATCGACAGTACACAGCGTTCAACCCCATCTATGCGCACACTCATACTGTCAATACATCCCTCATCACCAATGGCCATAGGTGAGGGACAGCATACAGCTGGCATTGACCAGGAGAGTGTGGTACCCATGGCACTTGCATCCCCTCACAGCAGCCATAGCCGTATTCATGGAACAGTACCACATAGGCGGAGGTCCAGGGGTTCTCAGGGGAGCACCACTGGTCATATTGCCCCTGGCCGGTGTGCCCTCACAGGTCTTACAATGTCCAGTATGTTCCGGGCTGTAATGCAGGCTCAGGCACGTATGGAATGGTACACCAGGCAGAGACTTAGGGCACAGAGGGCACATTACACCGCTATCAATGACAGCATCCGTGACCTTGCTGGTGCCATCCGGACTTACACTGAGGTCATTGGTCATTGATGGACGTTGGGGGGAGACATTAGATGCCCTCCACAATATGTCTTCCATGAGCCAGGACTGTGCGGGACGGTTGCGACATCGACGCAGACACATGCCAGCAACAGCTGGCAGTGGTCGCGGACGGCCCACAGATCACAGCCATTCCCATAGTGGCAGTACCTGCCCCAGCAATGCTGGGGCTGGCCTGTCCATTGACCATCCCAGTAGACCACATGCACGTGGCTCTGGCCAGTCCCAGCAGGGACATGGGTCCAGTCGTCATACCTCTGCCTCTGATGACAGTACCCAGTCAAGGTTGGTACCTGATACTGTCCATAGCACCCCTGCCAGGCACAGGTCCTGTGTCCATGGCCGGAGACAGTGATCTGTACAGCCTAGCAGGTACAGTCCCACAAACTACCGTACATGGCAGCCACATGGTGGACCTGTGTGCATGCAGACACACACACATTAACATAACAACTAGGGCTCACACATACACACACACATTGCATCAACATTGGCCCATGCTGTACTGTTGTCCCTCACACACACACACACACACACACACACACACACACACACACACACACACACACACACACACACACACACAGACACAGACATGTCGATTGGATGGGTCAGTGTCAGGCTCTGGAAAACAACAAAACGCCCTGTGCATATTATGATACCTGTGTCGCCTCCTGTCATCTGTAGCACTGACAGAGGAACAGGCTAACATGGTGCTGATGCACAGGGTGACACTATAGCAGTGTAGCAATATTAGCAAGTTGTCAACAGGAAAGTGTAATGACATCCTTGTAGGTATATCTGAGCAGACATTATGCATCAAAGCTCTGATTGTCAATGTAGCATTGTTTACACCACTGTTAGGTCTGAGTATGTATTGTCCACCCATGTGCCACTTGGCTGAAGTGTAATGTGTTGCCAGCATGTGTTAGTGAGTGGACAGTATGTGTGTGATGTGTGCAGTACAGATTAGCAAGTGTACATCTGTGAACATGGTGGGTGCACACTGTCTGCATGTACGTGCATAGTGGACACATGGGACGTGTGGCATACCCTGTTGTACACATTGTTAACATCTCATAGTATCTTTCAATGGCCAGTATGCATTCTACTACAGTTATGTACTAACATGGGTAGACATGTGTGTATGACATGGGTTAACACTATGCTGTGGGTGATACCGTTAATATCTGTCAATGATTTGCGGTCTGGTAGTATACACAACCTCAACAGCATGACTATAAGCAATCATTGGATGATGTCCTGACAAATGACACACAGTCATAGGGAACTCAGTAACAGTTGGATCCTTCCGGTGCTACACTATAACACTAACCAATGGCAATGACCGCCACCCATTCCTGTGACCACACCTGTTTGGCATATAGCCCCCTTAGGTACATGCAAACACACTAGGGATGTGCCCATCCAAATCTGGAATGCATGCATTGACCTACAATGCATTCCCTGGATGGGACACATATCCTACACAAGGGTATCATACAGACACATACCTGTTGTCTGATACATGCTGTATAGCAGTAAGCCGACTATGGCATTGTCATCCACATGTACTATAGATACTATCCCATCAGTACCACATATGTGGTAGCCCTCAACATGTATGTTGGGTACCAATGTGTACATACAGCCTCATGTTATGTCATGTGTCCCTTGGTATCCACATATCCATAGGTATTGTGGAGTCCCAAGGTGTATCACATAAGACATTAGAGGCCTGAATGCATATCCACAAGGCAGTTGTAAATCTATAAAGACTGTCCATTATTGGCAATCGTTGTTGTGTATGAACATGTCTGACATATACCCCAGGCATATACCCTCACTCACAGTACTATTAAGTAACTGTCATGGGTGTGTGTGGCACAGATGATCTTGGCCACAGATCACGACAGTGGACGGCCTTGTCACATACATACATATGTGACCTACGATCTGAGAAGCAGTGGCACAACCTGTCAATGGAAACAAATGTATTCATGTAGTATGCAGGCTTCACACCTATGTACTGATTGAGGGGACATGTACACATATATATTTGCCACGCAGATACCTGATGTGTGCAATGCACTTACTGTTGTAATCATAATATGTCATACCATAGTAAAAGCAAAACCCACACTGCATTGACCAACAGTGACACACGCACAGTCAGCGTTTGCAGGATTCAAACCAGTACCTAACTATGTTATGATACTAGAGAGAAATGCATTAACACGGCACACTATTTGCTTTACTGGGTGGTTTCTCTTCTCCGTCTATATTTGTAGGATGGTGACATCATCAGCCTTTCCAAAGAGGAATGTACCTCTTTTAGTGTGTTTTCCCACTCTCCAAAAAGGGCACTCCTTTCAAGGACAATTGCACACATACACACACCCCCCACACACAGTCAGCATTTGCAGGATTCAAACCCCTACTTAACTATGTTATGATACTAGAGAAAGATGCATTAACACGGCACGCTATTTGCTTTACTGGGTGGTTTCCCTTCTCCGTCTGTATTTGTAGGATGGTGACATCATCAGTCTTTCCAAAGAGGAATGTACCTCTTTTAGTGTGTTTTCCCAGTCTCCAAAAAGGGCACTCCTTTCAAAAACAATAGCACACATACACACAGTGTTTGTAGGATTCAAACCCCTACCTAACTATGTTATGATACTAGAAAGAGACGCATTAACACGACGCGCTATTTGCTTTACTGGCTGGTTTCCCTTCTCCTGCTGTATTTATAGGATGGTAACATCATCAGACTGGACATGGTAATGTGTGTACACTTTGTTTTATGCCATTCCAGGAATGGTCCATGTGGGTCGTCGGGTGTCAACAGCCTGAACAGGAACTCATAATCCTTACCTTGTGTGATCTATCTGTGGACGCATTGACATTCCTTCATATGTCAACACATATTTATGCACAGCTTGTTTTTTTTTGTGGGTACTACATGTGTTTGGGATGTTGATAAAGGGCTATTCAAAGTCTATGTGAGACATGTGTAGCTGTGTTCAGTGATGTATGTCCTGGGTGGCTGCCTTGCAAACAGTCTAGCATGTTTGGGAACCATGATTTGCACATGAACATACCACAGTTAGTAGGGTTGTGTCTATGTCAGCTTCCAATAGTTCTGTTTATGACTTCAACCATGATGGACTCCATGGCCTTGCAGATCAGACTTCATAGGCATACTGGACTGTACTTCCCATGGTGTGTTGTGCACCAACACTTGTCTGGAGTGCCATATGTTGCTGTAACACATTCAACGGTTCCACATCCTGTGTAGGGGGGGGAGGCTCAGCTGACTGTTCAGGTGCAGGATCTGTTTGTTCTGTAGTTTATGCATGACACATATTAGGAATCAATGTATTCCACTTGCTGCCATGCTTTTGGCATTGGGAGTAGCTGTTCATCCATTCTACATGTGATATCTCCTGGTATGATGATATGGACTATCGTCAGTGGGAGGTGGGTCTGTATATATGGGCCTGTCTGTCAGGATGTCGGCATTGTCAGTCAGGAACAGTTGGCCCTGACTCAGGACATATATGGGTGTACATTGCTATATATGACATAGCTGTCGGAGGTGTCATGATTCAGTCTGGACTCCTTCTCCGCTACTCTTTACAGAACACCAATGAACCTGAGCACTAATCCCTGTTATACTCTTTTACACACTTAACACCCTACTGATCCTTTGTGATCTGGCTACGGTGTATATCATCATAATATCCCGGCATGTCCAGGGGTCGGTTTCGTGTGTACTCTCCAGTCCAGCTTGTGAATATTGTGATGTTGACACAATGTCACATCTGCCTCGTACACAGACAACCCTCTCCTCCTCCCGACAAACTCAGACATATGTGTGAGATGCACCTATAGAGACATACAGAGTGCTGAACTCTCTTGACCCATGACTGGCACAGTCTATCAGGTGGTGAAGGTAACCACACACACCACATATCAGTCTCACATATCCTCTGGCACTAAAACCACATTATCACACATAGATATATTCGGATGCTGTGAATTAACTCTGCCTAAGCAGCAGAGACCTCCACAGCAGGCACACACACAACTGCTACCCCACTACAATACCCACATATCACATAGTTCACAATGTCAGTGTGCCACACAGTCACTACCCTTCGGGCTAAACAACACATCTAATACACTTGTAATAGGTGACACTTATTGTCAGATACACTGACGTACCACTCACCAGCCCAAACATGGGAATAGTCACTTTGAGCTGTCTGTCGGGTGCCAGGATCTGCCACATAACACATGCAGTCAGGTCACTCCAAAGCAAGTACAGGACTGGCACCATCATTGTGCATGCTGGTGCGTAAAACCTCAGACTTTACTCCCGGGACCACATGACATGGTACATGGAGGAACACTCTGATCATGTAGCCCAGGCCAGTATGATCCTGACCTTGTCTAGCATCTTACACCCACCAATTATGATGTCACAGTATACAGACAAACATATCACGTTTAACAGTTGGCTAACAAATTGGTGTCATTCATAGGGGATACAGTGTCTGTCAGCCTGTGGTGACATGCTCGACATGCCACGTAGCTTCACTATGGACAGCTTGCACCTGTCACCCTTTGACCTTCGAATGCTGGCTAAGGCTCTTGCTACCACCATAGTGCATTTGTTGAGCAGGGCTCAAAAGACAAACCCACCTCCATAGACATTACAGGTTAAATGACACTAAGGGTAATGCTGCTCAACACCAGATGTGTTACCCTCATATTGCGGCCACTCAGGACTCTCCTCAGTATGGAGGATAGCGATATCTGTGCACTAACAGACACCTAGTTCAGGCTCACATATGCACACCAGCACTACCAGGTTATGTTTCATACCATGCTTTCTGACCACAGGACTTGGAACGGACAACACAACTAGGGGGAGTATCCATATACATCACAGATACACACACTTCCGAGTTAGTAGCACTGCACAAAGCATCACAGACCATACATATACAACTACCATTGTGCAAAACTGCCCTTCATTTTGTTGCCTGCTACAGACCACCCTCACATATCAGGAACCACACTCGGCATTCCTGGGAACAGTGGAGAATATGAAGGTCTCCACAAACACCATTATATTGGGTGACTTCAAATACACAAATATTGACTGGGGATACTACTCAAGCCCCAAGACCCTCGCCCTACAGTCGCTACAACTTGTAAATTCATATGCTATGGCACAACCAGTCACCACAGCCACAAGTGGGAATACATATTGGACCTGATGATCACCAACATGGGGACTCTATGTTCCACACCAGCGATATACCCCTCATTGATAAGGTCAGAACATACATATATCTCACTGGACATACATATACCCTCCACACACCCATCCTGGGTAATCTTGGTGAACTTCTCATGAGCCAACGTCTCATTTCACCAAAGCAAGGTGGTATCCTTCAGCGACCCTGAGACAGTGGCAAATACGGCTCCGACTGCTGAATCCTTTACATACACATTCTATGGACACCTAGTGGACTGCATGGATTGTTCTATCCCAAATAACAACAGGACTCACTCCTCCAATGGCAGGGGACCTGTCTGGTAGACCCAAGCCATTAATAAGCTGTACAATGTCAGGAGGAAGCTATTACATGATACAGCACAATCCCAGACAGGAAAAGCATCTGTGATCTGCACTAGCAGACAGCTACGATCACTCATGAACTTATCTAAGGGCTGCTTCTCACGGACAATTGCACCAGACATGTAGGACTATCACAAGGCCTTCTTCAGTTATGTCAGGAACCTGGGTGGACACTCACTGATATGCTGTGAGTTACTGCATACTGACTGAACTTACCCTGAACCCACTGGCATTGCCAACATCCTGGCAAACAGGTTCAGTGCAGATGCCCCCCCATCTCCCCCCCACCCCCCCTAGGGAGCAACTATCCATCCCAACAGAGTGTAACCTCTCTGACATCACACAGTAACAGGTGAGTGCTGCCCTCCCCAAAGCATACATCACAGCATCAATGGGACCAGATGGTGTCCCGGCATGCATCTTACACGAGCTTCATGACAGACGTAACCCTCACATTACATCACTGTGCAATATCGGAGTTACTACAGGATATGTACCCACGGAATGGCGTACAGCAACAGTGGTCCCACTCCACAGAGTTGGTGCCACAATGGACCACAGACAATATTGCCCTATAAGCCTAACTAGCCTGTTCTGCAAAGCTATGGAGCGTATTGTCATGGGTCTCTTACACATAGACATTGGGAACCTACAGACACTGTGTCCTACACATTTCAGCATTGTTGTGGGCAGATCTTGCCTCTTGAACATGTTTGTATTCTTTAGACTGTTCTGCAAAGCTATGGAGCGTATTGTCATGGGTCTCTTACACATAGACATTGGGAACCTACAGACACTGTGTCCTACACATTTCAGCGTTATTGTGGGCAGATCTTGCCTCTTGAACATGTTTGTATTCTTTAGACGGTTAACAGGTCCATTGACATAGGGACAGTTGTCCACACAGCCTACCTGAACCTTGCAAACCCCTTCCACACAATAACCCACTGGGCCATTATGCATAGCCTCACCAGCATCGATGTGGACACATATCTCACATGATGGATTGCTACCTGGATCAGGGATAGCACCCACATGGTCAGAATTGCAGGTGCCATCTCTGACTATACACCAGTTACACATGGCATCCCACACGGCTCGGTCCTGGGACCTCTCTTGTTCAGTATATATTTGTCTGACGTACAGGCTACCACAGGGGGAATATGGCTGACCTTGTTCGCACTTGACTGCAAACCTGGGTGCCATAATCAACTCTCCAGCTGCCACATGCATACTCAAACAGGGTCTCACAGAGATGGATGACTGGTGCCTGAGCCATGGCCTACAGCTAAATGCCATTAGTTGCATAGTCATCCCCTTTGGGAATAGCAACATGCCCACACATTACCACATAGGTAGTACTCCATTACATACGGTAGGAGTTGTTAGGTGATTGGGGACATGACCTGTTTGTACTGTCACCTTTGACATTCACGTTGCCAAAGTGATTGGACAGACCTTCTATATAAGCCACCTTATCCCATATGGTTTCACATCTAGATCGAGTGAGGTCATTGTGCCCCTATACTCATCACAACCATGCTTGGTTACAATGCCACATTTGGGGTGTACCTTACCCAACACCTGCAACAACTGTACTGGCAACAGAAGTTCCTCACCAAGCAGATGTAGGGACTCACACGGATGACCTGCACAGTTTGGATGCAGTAACTCCAGCTATACTCAGTCGCTTACCACCTACTCGGATATGATGTGTGCCTGTTGTTTACAGAAATACCCAACCCAGAATTACTGGACATGCTCCACCTCAGGATATCTGACTCCCTTGGAGCTACACACTCCAGGGACATATACCTCAGCACACATGTTAATAGGACATGCTGGAGGGACAGATTCTTATCCCAGGGCCTCCACTCACTCCGGATTGTGATCACAGTTTCACATAGGCAGAGCCACCCACTGACCACCTACAGGGGACATCTTGACGGCTGTATGGGTGATCGTATGTTTACCCCTGGGATATCTTCTGTGTCCCTGCTAGACAGAGGCACATGGGCTATCTTGTGTGACCAACTATTCACTGGCACAGTGTAGTAATCTGACAGGGTTGCAAAAGCCAAATACTCTGGTTAGGCTTGTACATGCCCTAAGGCAGATAGCCTAGTATCGACCTCTGAACCTATGCTTATGTTCGGGATGCACAATATTTATTGCTGATACTGTTTTCAGGTCTTTATCATCTTTGCTTTCCCAGTTTCTATGAACAAATTAGGTATCTGCAAAACATATTTGATTATGACAGGGTTCCACTATATTATATATGTGTCTGTTGTCATGTAACTGTGTGCACAGGGTGGATTGCTGGATAGTGAGAGGTTCCTGGGTTAACAAATGCAACTGCCAGATATGTGTGGCCCACTGCTGTACTCAGACATGGCCTATGTGTGTGAGCATGCCCAGTTCAGGCTTTCCATGTTTTGTTGCCTGACATTTGTCTCATTTATTCGTGTGTGAGCATGCCCAGTGTGACCTTTCAGTATGTTGCGATCTGAGGTCCACTACATTTGTGGATGTGTGTGAACATGACCAATATTAACATTTATACTGTGTGTATGTGTTGGAAGTCAAGTTCTGTTCTTACTGCAGGACTCACCTTTGTGTCATAACTCAACAGGGATTATGCTGTGCCTACAGGGTTTCCATGAGATACTTTGCATAGACTTATCAACATTCCTTCATATTGGCTGACCACTGCAATACTGTCATGGTTTAGTGGTTCAGTACTTTAACTATAGTGCACAGTATCCTGGGTTCGAGGCCCATCACTGCTTTATATTTTCATACTGAGCAGACCAGACTGCTTAAGGGCCAGTTAAGCAAATATGAGCATGTTGGCTTTTGTTCAGCTATGCCCTACTTAGACCAGGCTTGTCCAACATTGCTGAATATTCACCAACTTTGCTGGATGTTGCCCAATATTACTCAACATTGACCACAGTTGCACTAGTTGGTGTGTGTGATTCTGTTTGCATATACTACATGGTGGTAAATGCTGTTTAGCACTGCTTTAAATTGATTAACACATGGCATCCATGCCTCAGGTGGTGCTGCAGGGCTGCCTATGTCGGATGCACATACTACACTCCCTGTACATGTTTGAAAGCAGGTAGTGTCAACTTAGGCATCCCTTTTACTACATGTGCGAGTCAGAGAGAGGTATCATTTATAGTGTTCCTACTGAGCCAGTTTATGTGCTATGCGTTGCCTCTGTGCCAAGGCCAAAGCATACTGGGTACGCCTCCTTCTGCCTACTGGGGCAGGCTCAGGTTGTTCCTCCTCTGAGTCACACTCTGCCTGTGATGACCTTGACAATGGTGGGGGGCTGTTTGGCCCAGGCCTATGCTGGTCCTGCTGCAGCTGTTTTCGCAGGATCATATTATGTAACATAGCACATACCATGACAATTTGGGTACATGTAGTTGGTGAGTACTGCAAGGCTCCACCAGATGTGTCCAGGCACCGGAACCGTGACTTGAGCAGCCCAAACACACACTCTATTACATTTCGTGTTTGTGCGTGTGCCTCATTATGGCATTCCTGTTCAGGTGTGTCTGCGTTTCTGATGGGTGTCATCAGCCACGGCTCCAGTGCATAGCCAGCATCCCCCACTAGGTGACCATGTCGGATGTCCCCATTGGAAAATGTCTGGTACAGCTGCATCAGATGCCAGATATGGGAATCATGGTAGCTTCCAAGGCAGCCAGCACACACATTCAGTATTATGCCCTGGGCATCACACACGACCTGGCAGTTGATGGAGGGGAAGCCCTTGTGGTTGAAGTAGACCCTACCCAACTCGCTGGCTGGTGCTTTGATGCGTATGTGCGTGCAGTCTGTTGCACCCACTACCTCAGGGTATTCCGCTATTTGCTGGAAGAGACGCATATTGCTGGCCAATACCTCATGGGAATTGGGGAAATATACATGATCACTGACATGTGCTGACATGGCATCCAGGAACTGGTGCAGTACCCTGGATGCTGATGCCTGTGATATCCCCATCTTATCACCAGTTGGTCTCTAGAAGGTACCTGTTGCTAATATTCTTAGGCCAACACATACCTTGGTTTCCACTGGGATGCGTTCCCCTCTGTTGGTTCTGTGTGTGAGGCGTGGCCTGCACAGCTCAACAATTTGCTGCAGGAGGTCTCTGTCCACTCTATAGTGCTCCACTATCTCCAGCTTATGTAGCCCCTGGTAGGTTACCCTGGGCCTGTACACTCTTCTCCGTCTCCTCACTGTGGGTTGTCCAGCAGCATTTCCATTGTCACCACCCTCAGCATGTTGCATATGTCGCCTTATAACAGCAATGGCAGCCCCTAACATTTCTTTGTCTCAGTAAAGCTTTTTCAGTTTTCACTTCTATTAGCTTACTGCAGTGTCTCTTGTGAGAAACATAATGGACTGTTGTTTGCAGAGTTTTAAGTGCTAGGCTGGGCTGGGCTAGTGTACTGCCTGTGTAATTGCCTGATTCTGATTGTTTTCACCTGCTAGCTCTGCTAGTACTCCCTGGTAGCTTCCTACTATTTGTTGTGCTTCCTATTGCCTTTCAGTTTCCTCGGGGGGGCAGCGCTGCGCACACAAGCGCAAAGACGCTCACAGCAGCTCACATGCGCGCACACTTGCTTACACGGACTACAACTTGCTTATTCGGGTTAAAACGCGCGCACACCAGCTCAAACACGCTTACAACACTTTAAACTGCCTTATACATGCTTACTCCGGCTTAAACGCACGCACTCACGCTTTCACACATGCACACTGTCTTACTCGGGTTTACAGGCATGCACACACATGCATACCCACTCAGCAAGAAACTTTGGTGTTATTCATGGCATACACGTTCCATTTCTTGCCTTTACCTAGCCTACCTGTTGACACACCTCTTTCAATGATGTGTAAATGACAGCTGACACATGCCACTCTGCTCCAATGAGCTTCCCTTCTTTCATACATACCCCACTCATGATGTCACCTATCTCCTACTCTGTTACTGCCCTTATCCTACTCCTACACTCCACTGACTGTGCTCATTTGCAATGTAAACCTGCGATTCACTATCCTAACCCTCCTTTGCATAGGATTGCCTACTAATGCTTGGTTACATCTCTTAGACTGTGCTTCCCCCCTTAGCAACATCTACTCGGTGGCCATGTTGTCTTCAGCCTGCCATTCCCTTGCATTGTAAATTAACAATTTAAATAAAATCCACATTTGTGGGTTTTAATTTTAATTTTTCTGGTTTTTAGAGCGTAGCCCATTTGCGCAGTGCTGCGCTATGCTTAAACATCGGAATATTGCATCAGGAAACATTGCCATTGGCCGTATATTTGGCCATTGGCATGCTTCCTGCACTGGATGCAACCTTTATTTGGAGCTGTCACGGCTCCGTTTTGCTACTTGCAGAACAGTACTCGGTTGTCAACTGAGTACATTTCTGCAGATAACACTGCTCTTACTCGGACAGGTTCGGGTTTCCTGAATCGCAAATCTACCTCATTTGCATGCCTTTCGCCTGCAATTGAGGTAATTTGCATAACCCGGCCCTGTCCGTGTACGAGCCGTTTTAGGAGCTCTCTTGCACGCCCCTGTAGGCTGTTCCTGGATCGCTCGTCGGACATGATGGCTGCATGGATACTTACTCTACTCTTAGACTCCGTGCAAGCCATCGTGAATCCGGCCCTATATATACACCAACTCTGGGAATGCACTACAGTGGGGAAAAGGGCAGAAAAGGGCATGATTCCCCACATTGGGCAAGTGTATACTTACCCTGAGAAAACTTACATGATTCAGCATTTTCATTTTCAAGATTCTCATCTTGGCCTTTTCTTCTTCGGCATTTTCAATTTTCAATTATCCAAAGCAGATCCATATGTCTATGTGTATATATATATATACATATATATATATATATATATATATATATATATATATATATATATATATATATTTATATATATATATATATATATATATATATATATATTATATATATATATATGTGTGTGTGTGTGTGTAAAATATTGAGACTACTTCTCCAACACTGCTACACTCTTAGCACATTTGGTTTTGTTAAGGGCATTCTTGTTGCATGAAAGTATAATTCTGTCAGAAAACGTAGCAGATTTGAGCCTTGAAGCTCAGATTAAACACCAGTCACTCTAAAGAGAGTCAGTGTTCAGGTTCCTCCCCTCAACCATAATCTCTTTGTAGAAAAATCGCCACCTTAGAAACTGCTGCTATAAGAGCTCAGTGAATCTACGAGTGTTCAAGAGTGTTTAGAAAGTTATTTGCCAAAATTTAGATGTGTCCTTTTTCTTTCAAATCTTTTTCTAGTCTTTCTCCTCTTCTTCTTGTCTCTCTCTCATTTTTTTTTGTGTATATACATTTATAAAAAAAGTTTTTTTGTACATATTGCTTCCCCTTTTCTTCCATACTTTTTTACTTTTGAATATTAGATGAAGGGAAATCTTTTCTTATTATACAAATCTTTTTTCTTCAGGGAAATGGAAGAGAAACCTTCAGGTTTCAAAAAAATGTGTGACCTGTTGACACAAGCTTCCAAATTCATATGCATATGACAAGTGTATGTACTGTGTGAGCCCTTCACACTTAGACACCAACTGCTCCATCTGTGAGGCCTTCAGCCAATGGGCCATTACAGAAAGGAGAAACAAGTTGATTTTGAAGGGGCTCCTTCAAAACCCCTTGCTGACAAGACTCCTTCGGCATCAGGGAAATTTTTAACTACACCATAACCTTCTTCTCCTGCACCTTACAAGAAGCTGTCAGATAAACCTAAAGATAAACAGAAGAACTCTGACAAGGAGAAAAGCAAATACTTCAAAAAAAAAGGTCTCCAGACCAGTATCTTTCTTCAACTCCTGCACTCACAGCCCAAGCTCTTTTTAGTTCTGATAATCGTTGAATCCACTATGCTTCCTAGGTTTACACCAGAGCCTATATCATCCAGGCTCCACTCACCTATTTTGCAAGATAGATCTCACCATTACTCAGAACTGCCTTCCTCTACCTCATCCATTAGGTCATTTAGATCTCCCAGAAGTCTTACTGAAGCTGATGTAGAAAAGATGATGAGAAGAGTTTTCTGGTCCTAGATCCAATTGGAGGTCCTCACAGCTCTTACCACTGGCAGGCCCAGAGGTAATGGTGCTTCCCCTCATCCTTTAGTTTCTCATTCTCCAATCCAGCAACTGGGTCAGAGCCTTTGGATCCTACTTTTACCTGAGGCAGATCTATGTTGGAAACAGAAGTACATACTTCATAGACTCTGCTGAGCTTTGTCATGAAGTCAGCTCCAACCCTGTCAGATCTCTCTGAGTCTCAGGGCCAAACGGTCAGTATTGACTCCAAAAGGGTAGGATCAGAGCCACGATTTTTGGATCTATTCCTCCCTCTAGGAGCTTCAGCACTTGATACTTCAGCTCTGACATTAGCCTTGGAGCCTAACCGAACAGTATCCAGGACTGAGCTGCCTTTGGGAGTTTTGGCTCCTAGAAAACAGTTCTCTGGATCTGTTTTTGGGCTCAGTACATAAAACATTTGAGAGAGTGCTCTCTCTACCAAGAAAAAGATCTATCTCTTCAAAGTCAGAGCCACCCTTACCCTACATGATCTCCCAGGGTCCATGACCTACTCTTCTTGTCCCATTGGGACAGCCAGTTTCCAAAACCATGAGCCGGTTCTCTCACAAGAGACCTTATCTGCTTCTGAGTCCTTCCATGAGCAAACCACAACGGAGCTATACTGGTAGCTAAAGTATAAACGGAAACACATGGAGACACATGGATTCCCCTGAGGAATCGCTCACCACCAACACTCATTTTGATAAAGGAGAAGGTTCCTCCAGATCTCCTCCACAGGATGTCTCAATTGATGAGATTCTTGAACTGCTCAGACAGAAAGGGAGGGGGTGATCTTCCCAAGCCCCTTCTCTGGAAAGATCAGTTTTCCTTGAGGCTCATGGTTCTGGCACATCTACTTCTTGGGTAGTTTCTTTAGCCATCTAGATGATAGATTTGATCTTGTCATGTATATGGAAGGAGTTAGACACAGCTGAACCAATCCTTAAGAAGCCTGACAAGTTTCTTGTTGCCCCTAAAGACTGACCCTATGGGAGCAAGAGTCCTGCAGTAGATTCAGTGGTAGTAGCCACAGACACCAATAGGGAGCTCGCTTAGGAGACCATCAAACAGGGAACAGCATACACTGGACAGATTTAGGAAGCAAGTTTACATCTCTTCTACTTTCTTAGTGAGAGCACTAAGCTACCTGGCACATGTCACTCATATCCAGAGAGACATGACCAAGGAGATTTCAACTATGTCCCTAGCTCCTTGTCTGCTGATCAGAGGAAATAAAAAAGTTATGTACTCACCATAATGTTCCATCTATGCTGTTCATTTTCATTCTTCCTCAACAAATGGGTTCTGACCTGACCCTCATATCTGACTCAGCTGCATTTTCCAGCTTGTGGAACACTGATACTCTTAAGCTTCCCCCTTACCCATAATGCGTTAGTTCCCTGCCATACTTCAGATCTTGTTTGGTGACCTTTATACTTTATAGCAAATAACAAATAGCAAGGGTATGAAATAACAGTATCTGGAACTCAAATGAAGGAAATTAGAAGTTACGTACTCACCATAACGTTCCATCTGAGTAGGTAGCTTCATTTGTCTGCAACCTGTGAGTCTTGGATCCGATATCGGATCCGAGCCGGCAACTTGTTTCAAGCTAATGGATCCGAGCTCCTAGCTCCTCCCTTCACCCATAATGCCCTGCTAACCCTCCATGACCTCAGATCGAGTTTGCCCCTCAATAATTACCCAAAAAAATGGGTATCCAACTACCAATAGATCCGAAGAAGGCCAGGGGGAAGGAGGGGGGGATGGTTGCAGACAAATGAAGCTACCTACTCAGATGGAATGTTATGGTGAGTACATAACTTCTAAATCTGAAGTAGGGAGTTCATTTGTCAGCAACCTGTGGGACAGAGTCCCCAGCTACCTGCACCTTGGGTGGCCATCATGGAAGGATATTACAAGCACCAGAGCCAAAGGATGCTCTCCCTCTAGAAATCACGTCCAGTTTGTAGTGGTTAATAAAGGTATGAGATGAAGCCCAAGTGGCTGCTGAACAAATATCATCCAATGGAACTCTAGACTTGAAGGCCGCAGAGGTAGAAATGAAGCGGGTGGAATGCGCACGAACTCCTTCTGGTGCGGGTCTCCCAGAGACTTGATATGCCAATAGGATACATTGAGAAATCCAGCGTGATAAAGATACATTTGAAATTGCTTTCCCCAAATTAAATTTGGCAAAGGAAATGAACAGCTGGTCGGATTGCCTATGGCCATCTGTTCTATGAGTATAAAAACAAAGCTGCCTATGAACATCCAATGAATGCAGCTTGTACTCTCCCTTATTCTGATATTTAGGGAAGAAAACTGGTAAATTTATGGATTGATTTATGTTGGTTTCTGATGCTATCTTGGGGAGAAAAGAGGGATTGATCTTGAGGTACACTCTGTCTGGGTGAAAGATCAAATAAGGAGGCTTCACAGAGAGAGCTTGAAGCTCCGAAACTCTCTTTGCTGAAGTGATGGCTACAAGGAATGCTGTTTTCCAAGACAGGAATTTGAGATCTACTGAAGCAGCGGGTTCAAAAGGTGGAGCAGTCAGGGCTTGAAGAACTAATGCAAGATCCCATGGTGGCACGGCTTCCTTTATAGGGGGTCTAAGTAAGAAGGTGCCCTTGAGAAAGGATTTACACAATTTGGCTGACATCAAAGGCCCTGTATCATGTCCCACATGGTAATGTGATATGGCTGCCAATTGCACTTTGACAGTTGAACAACTAGCGCCTTCCTGAAAGAGTTCGGTTAGGAAGTCTAATATAGATGGAAGAGGAGCCGTAAAGGGATCTAGATCATGATGCTCCGCCCAGATGGAAAAACGTTTCCATTTACTGCGGTACACTTTCCTGGTGGAAGGCTTATGTGCTGCCACAAGGATGGCTTTGACTGGTGAAGAGATACCGGGAGTCCTAACTAGGAGTGGAACTGGAGCAACCAAGCTGTTAGTTTGAGATTGCCCAGGTTTGGGGTCGGTAAGTTCGACGGATGGGAGATGAGATCCGGAGTGGGATCTAGAATCCAAGGAGGATTCACAAGGTGAGACCACAGGTAAGGGAACCAAATTTGCCGAGGCCAGAATGGGGCAATGAGGATCATCCTGCTCCCCAACCGTGAGGCTTTCTGTAGGAGTTGCAGCATCAGGGGTAGCGGAGGATAGGCATAAAGTAGACCGGGTGGCCAAGCATGCACCAGAGCGTCTCTTGGAGTTTCCCCTGGAGGGGAGATTAGAGCGAAGAAATTGTCGCATTTGGTGTTTGATGGAGACGCAAAAAGATCACACCAGGGCTGCCCCCATTTTGTGAATATCTGCTTCGCTACTAGTGGGTTGAGAGACCACTCGTACGGGGTAAGAAGGGTGCGACTGAGCTTGTCCGCTAGGATGTTGGTCCGTCCCGGAATGTGCGTTGCAATGAGAAAGCGGTTGGTGGAGATCGCCCATTCCCATACTCTCATGGCTTCACGGCATAGGGGGTAAGATCTGGTTCCCCCCTGTTTGTTGATGTACCAGACAACCGACATGTTGTCCGACTGAATTGCAATCGTTCCTATGGGGAGGAGATCTTGAAGTGCTTGCAACGCGAACAGCACCGCTCTCATCTCCAGAACATTGATATGCAGGGAGGTCTCTGTGTTGTTCCATGTGCCTTGGACTGTCCTGCCTGAATAATGCCCCCCCCCCCAGCCGAGGCAAAAGGCGTCCATGGTCACCGTGGCGAGAGGGGGAGAGGTGCAGAAGGGACGGCCCGTATGGAGGTCCGAGGCTTGGAGCCACCATAACAGAGCCCTCCTGCAAACCTTGCTGATAGCAATGGGGTGGTGAAGAGGAAGGGATAGAAAGGACCATTGCACTAGAAGTGTCCATTGCAGTACCCGCATGTTCAGACGGGTGCATGGAAGAAGCATAATCGCTGCCACCATGGAGCCTAGTGCCCTCAAGATCAATTCCGCTGGAGAAGTCTCTGATTGGAGGATGGCCCGCACATGGAGTTACAAATTCCGGATTCTCTCGGAGGTTAGGAAGGCTCGTAGCTCTCTGGTGTTTATTCTGGCACCTATGAATTCTATGACTTGTGTTGGGGCCAGAAGAGATTTGACGACATTGATGGTAATGCCTAATTGTGGAGCTAGGCGGAGAAAGAAGTCTCTAGCTGAGGAAAGTAGATGCCTTGTTGAGGCGGTCAGGAGCCAGTCGTCCAGGTATGGAAAGACCTGTATTCCCTGGAGTCTCAGGTGGGCCGCAATCACTGCTAATACCTTGGTGAACACCCTGGGGGCTGTGGTGAGGCCAAAGAGAAGGACCCTGAACTGATAGTGACTGGCTCCCAGCCGGAAGCGGAGGAACCTCCTGGATCGTCTGTCCATTAGAATGTGGTAGTACGCATCCTTGAGGTCTATAGAGCACATCCAATAGTTTTCCCTTAAAAGGGGAAGAATAGATTGAAGAGTGACCATTTGGAATTTTTCCTTGGTTACTGACAGGTTCAAACGGGAAAGGTCTAGAATCGGTCTCAAGTCCCCCGTCTTTTTTGGCACCAAAAAGAACCTGGAATAGAACCCTAATCTGAGCTGATCTTGGGGGACGGGCTGGATGGCTCTTTTTCTTAGCAGCTGCTGAATTTCTGCAGCTGCGGCCTCCCTCTGATCGGGTGGTACATCGGGGAGGTTTTTGAGTTTGGGGACATGGAGTAATGGTATTTTATACCCTCTGGATATAATGCGAAGCACCCAGTGGTCTGTAGTGATGGACTCCCATGCCGCTAGCTGCTCCGAGAAGTGCCCCCCGACTGCCTCCAGAGTGGAGCAGCCGGGCAACCCTTCAGGGCTGTTGCGCGGGCCGCTCAGAGAAAGGTTCTCTGGACCCAAAGTTTCTCGGAGCCCCTCTGCCCCTGGGGCGGCGTCCTCCCTGTCCTCCTCTGCCACGGTAGGACTGGTTGTCTGGAGCAGGTTGAGAATGTTGCGATTTCCGGAACCACATCTTCTTCTGACCCTTTTGGTTCTTCGAGAAGGACCGCTGGGGAGCAGAGAAGCGGACTCCGACGGCAGACAACGTCTTCCCATCCTTTTCGCTCTGGACAAGTGTCTCGCGAACCGTTTTGCCAAACAGGGCAGAACCATCGAAGGGGGCATTCGCAAAGGACGCTTTAAAAGGCTCCGCAAAGTCACAATGACGGAGCCAGGCCTGACGTCTCATGACTAGGCCTGCTCCGCTAGCCCTAGCGGCTCCCTCTGTGGCGTGGGACAATAGCCGCATAGAGGTATTAGAAATTGATCTCAGAGTGGCCATTCGGGTGGAGTACAATTGCTTGTCATCCGCCGACATGGACTCAGGGGGGGGAGGCAGCGTATTCTTTGATAAGATCCCGCTGCATCCTGATGACATGTGCCATATAGTTCAGAGACCTTACTGAGAAGGTCGCTGAACTAAAAACTTGCTTCCCTAAGCGGTCCATCGAGCGGGACTCCTTGCTCGGTGGATGGACTGAGGGGCTCTCCTGAGCCAATTCCGTCTTCGTGGCTGCCGCCGTCAACATGGCATCTACGGGGGGGCCCTTACTCCAGTGTGATCGGTCTGAGGTGGGGCTGAGTATTTTGTCCGGACGTTTTGGTATTGGGTCCACGGTGTCCGGATCCTTCCACGCCCTGGTGGTGATGAAGTCCACCAGGGGGTCGGCCGGAGGGGACACCCAAGAGGTAGACGGGCCTGCTTCGAATGCCTCCAGAAACACAGACTCGTAGGAGGAAGACTTGGGGGCAGACCACCCACCTCTGATCCTCAGCATTTCCATGATGTCTCCAAAGGAGACATCCTCAGGGGGCGATCTTGGGGAGCCTTCCCCTTCTTCCAAGTCCGTGTCCTCGGTTAAGGACTCAGGGGAGTCCACGTGCCTCCTCTTGCACTTATGCTTGCGGGGCACTTCCTCGGGGGGGCTGTCTGAGGAGGCCTCGCCAGCAACATCTTGTTCCAATGGAACCATCTGTGACATTGAAGCAGGCTGTCCCTTTGGCCGGGTGATGGAAGCCTGGCCCAGCAGAGAGGGAGTGCAGGGAGGAGCCGAAACAAGGACCGGGGGTCCGGATGCTCTCAACAGAGCCCTCTCCACAACATCGAAGGCCGAGGGAGAACCACTCTCTCTTGGATCCGAAAGTTGGCTCCCACTCGGATCCGATGAAGGGATCAGAACCGGCGTCAAGACCTTCGGATCCGAAGGACCAGTGCGCTCCGACCTGGACGGAGCCGAAGGCACACTGAATCCCTCGGATCCGAAGCTCGGGCCACAGCTCCGAGAGGTCGGATCTGACAGGCTCGAGGGCAGGGTCGGATCCGAAGTACCGAGTACTGTCGGCGCCGACCCACCCCTGGCTCCAACGCTGCTCGGCTCCGAATGCTCCGAACACAGATAGCGGGTCGGAGAAGGAGCAATAGGGTGGAAAAAAGGTGTCGAGCTCCCCCCCAAAGGGGGGGGGGGAGGCAAGAGCACTCCCATCTGCAGCTGGGCCTGGATGAACCTTTGCATCATCCGGTCCAAGTCTGCATCGGATAAACTAAAGGTAGATCTCGAAGAGGCCACCGAGGCAGGCCTGGAATGCCGCCTCGATTACCTCGATGGAGATCGGGCCTCCTCCTCCTCGGGCCCCGGGGAGAAACAAGGAGATCGGAGCTGAGGAGGAGGAGACCTAGCAGTGGAGGGAGAAGCCCGCTTAGCTGGTGGGGCCGAAACGGAGGTCTCGGCCCGCCGCTTGTGGTGCTTCTTCCTCCATTTCTCCCTCCTGGCCTCCCTGTCCTCCGACGCTTTAGTGGGAGTTTGATTCCCGGACAGAGGAAGGGGGGCAGGAGTGGCAGCAACCACAGGCTGTGGTGGAGCCACGGGAGCAGCGGAGGCCAAAGCTGAGTCCGGGGGTAAAAGTCCCGCCAAGACCAGTTTCGACCTCCGCTCTTTCAGTGCCCTGGGGTTGAACGCTGCACAAATAGTACAGCCTGAGGAGAGGTGTTCAACCCCAAGGCACCGAACGCACTGAGTGTGGCCATCAGCCGGGGAGAGCTTAAGGCCACACTCGGTACATTTCGAGAAAATGGCTTTTGGGGCCTCAGCCATACTTAAAGTAAAAGGTAGAAGTACACAAACACACAGGCCCCAAAAACACAACACACACACACCCTCACTAACGACCAAACGAAGGGAGGGAACTAATTAAAGAAAAATATTTTTATACTAAAGGGTACCTAACACTTACAAACGTTAAAATTTGAAAGAAAAAAGGAAAGTTTGACAGAAAATATAGACTTATCTGATAATTCACTTGCTGAGCTCAAGGGGATCCAGCTATCCACAAGCGTGGCAAACTAGATCTGAGGTCATGGAGGGTTAGCAGGGCATTATGGGTGAAGGGAGGAGCTAGGAGCTCGGATCCATTAGCTTGAAACAAGTTGCTGGCTCGGATCCGATATCGGATCCAAGACCCACAGGTTGCTGACAAATGAACTCCCTACTTCAGATAAGAAGTTATGTACCTACCATAATGTTCTATGTTAGTTGTCTTCATCTCGCCTTCTTTCTTGCTTGTTGGGATCAGAGCCGATCCTCGGCTCCGACTCGGCCATCTTGTATAGCTCAAGAGCTGTTTACTGGCTCAAGGCTACCCCTTATCCCATGATGCCTAGCGCTAGCTACCCAGATCTCATTTGAAATAGCTAACCCAGCTAAAGCTATAGAATGAAACCCCTCCAAGCAGAAGGTTAAACCTACCTGTCATAATCTCTAAGTCAGTAGAGGAAACAAACCAGAGAACACTCAGCCAGTGAAACCTGAACTCCTCTCGGTCCAATAGGACAGGGGGATGGAGGGGGGGAAGCAAGAAAGAAGGCGAGAAGAAGACAACTAACATGGAACATTATGGTAGGTACATAACTTCTTTATGTTAAGTTGTCTATCTCGCCTTTGTTTCTTGCTTGTTGGGACAGCGTCCCTAGCACCTATAATCCTGGGTGGCTCATTGGAACAGACTCTTCAGAACAGTGGAACCAAAGTTAGCTCTACTCCTGGAGACCATGTCTAACTTGTAATGAGAAATAAAGGTATGAGGATTTGCCCACGTGGCAGCGGCACAGATAGAGTCCATGGGCAACCTAGACTGGAAGGCTACAGAGGTGGCCAAAGCGCTAGTAGAATGACCTTTTGGTTTGATAGACAACTCTTTGTTTCTTAGTTGATAGATGAAGGTAATAATGTGAGACAACCACATGGACAGGGTCACTTTGGAAACTGGAAGACCCTGTTTGCCCCTAGCATAGGAAAGGAAAAATTGGTCCGACTTTCTTATATCCTTCATTCTATGCAGATAAAAACGCAATTGTCTATGAACATCCAAAAGGTGTAATTTGTTTTCTACCTTGTTGGTGTGATTAGGGAAAAACACAGGGAGGTCTATACATTATTTTCTGAGCAGACTTTTGGAAGGAAGAAGGGATTAGTTCTCAGAGCAACCCTGTCCTTATGAAAAACTAAGTACAGAGGATGAACACTTAGTGCCAGAAGTTCCGAGACACGTCTGGCTGAGGTAATAGCTATCAGAAAGAGAGTTCTCCAAGATAGAAACTTAATGGAGCAGGATGCTGCCGGTTCAAAAGGGGGCATAATCAAGGAGGTTAGTACCAAATTAAGGTCCCAAGTAGGAGGGGGATCTCTCACTGGGGGCCTAAGGAGAGTAGTCCCTCTGAGAAAGGCTTTACACAGCTTATGAGACATAATGTTTAGATTAGAAAACCCAACATGAAAGTTAGAGATGGCCGCTAGTTGAACCCTGATTGTGGCAGAAGCGGACCCAGAATGAAAAAGCTCTGTTAGGAATTCCAAGATTTCGTGAACTGGGGCTGAAAAGGGACCTATGTTCCTAGCCTCTGCCCAACAAGAGAAACATTTCCATTTGCTAGCATAAGTCTTCCTAGTAGCGGATTTGTGAGAGGAGACAATAATCTCACGCACGGCCGGGGAAATGCTGGGAAGCCTGGCTAGGGTTGGAATTGGATCAACCAAGCTGTGAGCTGGAGTGTTTGGAGGGATTGATGCAGCTCTCCTGATTGATGAATCAGCAGGTCTGGAATAAGATCCAGAGTCCAGGGCTGCTCGAGGAGGTAACAGTGCAGGAATGGAAACCATATCTGTCAAGGCCAGTAGGGGGCAATAAGGATCATTTTGCAACCCAACGGAATAGCTTTCTGTATGAGTTTGGATATAAGAGGGAACAGTGGGAAGGCATAAAGAAGTCCCTGAGGCCAATTGTGGACTACAGCATCTCTGGGAGGGTGACCAGGAAGCAGTAAAAGGGAGAAGTAGTTGCTGCATTTGCTGTTGAAGATGGTGGCAAACAGATCGCAGCAAGGCTGTCCCCATTTGCGGAAGATCAGATCCACAATTACCTGATTCAGAGACCACTTGTGAGGCATGAGAATAGCTCTGCTGAGCCTGTCCACTATGACGTTGGACTTCCCAGGGATGTGCGTTGCAATCAGAAATCGTTGGGAGGAAATCGCCCACTGCCAGAGTCTGAGTGCTTCCCGACATAGGAGGTAGGACCTGGTTCCACCCTGCTTGTTGATGTACCACACCACTGACATGTTGTCTGTTTGAATTGCAATAGTCACGGAAGAGAGAGAGTCCTGATGGGCTTGCAACGCTAGGAGCACGGCTCTCATCTCCAAGACATTTATGTGCAGATGGTACTCGTGAGGCTGCCAAGTGCCTTGGACTGTCCTGCCCTGATAATGCCTCCCCACCCTATCAGTGAGGCATCCGTGGTCACTGTGGCAACCGGAGGGGGCTGGATGAATGGTCTGCCTTGAGACACTAGTGGGGAGACCATCCACCAGGAAAGGTGCCTTTTGCATGTTTCTGTAATCATGATCATATGAGACATGGGGAGTGGTTGAAAGGACCACTGTGTGAAAAGAAGCCACTGAAGAATTCTCATGTGAAAACGGGCCAGAGGTATAAGAAGAATTGCCGCTGCCATAGAACCCGGAGTTTGAAGGACCAACCTGACTTGTACCCTTTTGCATTGCATGAGGATATGAACTTGCTGTCAAATTGTGGCCACCCTGTCTGGCGGTAGCCTTGCGGACATACTTCTTGTATCTAAATCTGCTCCTATATAGGTAATATATTGACAGGGCAACAAGGCAGATTTTTCGAAATTTATAGTAATGCCTATCTGGGCACAAATTGTAATTGTATAGTCCCTGGCTTGAAGGAGTTGATGCCTGGTAGTAGCATTAAGGAGCCAGTCGTCTAGATATGGAAACACCTGGAATCCTCGACGCCTCAGGTGAGCCGTGACTACTGCCATGCATTTGGTGAACACCCTGGGGGCTGTGGTGAGACCAAAGGGCAGAGCTCTGAACTGGTAATGACTGGCTCCCAGCCGGAAGCGAAGGAACCTCCTGGAGTGCCTGTCCATTTTGATGTGATAGTACGCATCCCAAAGATCTATTGAGCACATCCAATTGTCCTGACCCAAAAAGGGTAGAATGGACTGTAGCGTGACCATCCGAAACCTTGTTCTTTTTTGGTACCAAAAAGAACCTTGAGTAAGTTCCGGATCCGTGTTGGTCTGCCGGGACTTCCTGGATGACTCTTTTTTCTAGCAGTCTTGAAACTTCTATGACTGCTTGGGCCTTCAGATTGGGTGGAACATCTGGAAAGGATTTGCTTGATGATAAGGGGGGTTGAAAGAAGGGAATTATGTAGCCTCCGGATATGATTGAGTGTACCTATTTGTCTCGTGTTAGGTTCTGCCAGGCTTTTGGGTACAGTGAAAGTCTTCCCCCGACTGCCTCCAGAGGCGGGCAGCCGGGCAACCCTTCAGGGATGCTGGAAGGGCTTGTCAGAGAAGAATTCTCTGCTGCCCTGGTTCTGCAGACCCCTCTGCCCCGAAGGCGGTGTCTGTTGTTGTTTCCTCCTCTGCCCCTGGAGGAAAAATCACTAGATGTGTCAGGCAAGGCTCCTTGGGATTTCCGAAACCACATTTTACCACTCTTCTGACCCTTGGGATATGGTCTGGAAGGAGTGGAAAAACAGACTCCCATGGCAGAGAGTGTCCTGCCTTCCTGTTCACACCTAGTCAGAGTGTCTTTCACCTGTGGTCCAAAAAGAAAGGAACCGTCAAAGGGAGTGTTGGTGAATGATGCTCTAAAGGGTTCCGCAAAATTACACAGCCGCATCCATGTGTGTCTCCTGAGGGCCACGCCTGTACCTGCAGCTCTACTCGCACCATCGGCTGCATAGGAAATGAGCCTTATGGAGGAGTTGACTACAGATTTAAGGGTCACCAGCTGAGAAGCCACTTTAGCTTGAGCCCCTTGAGCTGATGGATCCTGGAGGGAATCTCCAAGCTCTTTCAGGAGATCCCTCTGAAGCCTGGTAAAATGGCATAGGTAATTCAGTGACCTCATGGAAAAGGTCGCTGAAGCAAACATTCGCTTCCCATATCTATCCATGGTCCTAGACTCCTTGTTAGGAGGATGGACAGAGGAAGAAGTTTACGCTAACTCCTTTTTAGTGGCTGTTGCTACCACCATGGCATCTACGGGAACATCCCTAGTAAGGAAATGTTTATCAGGGGGTGCAGTGATAAACTCGCTGGGTCTCCTCAGGGTTGGTTCCACTGTATCCAGGGCTGACCAAGCCCTTCGAGCCACCACTGACATTAGTGGATTGAAAGGCGGAGAACCCAGGAGATGGAAGGTCGGGAACCGAACGCATCCAGGAATACAGATTCGTCCTTGGTAGGGGCTAGGGCATTCCAGTTCCTCCTCTGCTTAAACATTTCTAGGATGTCCAAAAAGGAAACATCTTCAGAGGGGGATCTCGGGGACTCTTCCAATTCATCCAAATCCGTATACAAAGTGACAGACTCGGGGGAGTCAATGTGCTTCCTCTTGCACTTCCTCTTCCGAGGGGGCTCTTCTGAATGATCAGCGGAGGCCTTGGAAGAAGAGGAAACACCCAATGGGGTGCTCTGGAGCACCAGTTCCCCATGCTTGGGGTCTGGAGGAGGGGCAGAGGTTGATGCAGGCACTACAGGGGAGGGAACCAGTGGGGTCAAAAGTGGAGCTGACTCAGAGGCCAGTACACTCCTCATGACATCGAAGGCATCCCTGCCACGATGCAGAGAAGGCTCCGGTTCTGAGGAAACCGGAATCCTCCTCTGCGCTGAGGGATATGGCTCCAAGGCTGATGTAGGAGCCGAGCTCACCTGCGCTGATGCTCAGAGTGGGAGAATGGGGTCGGGCAAGGGTCCGATGCCACTCGTCCCCTCGGAGCTGACAAGGGAGTCTCGGCACCCAGATCCCTCGACGGACAGCACCATCGAGGGGATCAGAGCTGATGACAGAACTGAAGGAGAAATCGTTATCGGTGCTGACGGTTCCACGATTCGAACCCCAACAAATTTGGGCTCCGAGCTCAATGAAGTCGGAGGAGGAACATCGATGGAAGCAGACAGAGCCGACACCTGTTGAGGAGGGCTGGACAACATTTTGGCCAGTGCCTGCGACTTCAACAACCTACTGACTACTCTCTCCACATCGTGATCTGAGAGCCTAGAGAACCGAGAAGAGTGGGAGCCGGAGTATCTGTGACTTCGGTCACTCTGCAACAGGGGAGACTGAGGAGCTGAATGTATAGACTCTAGAGAAGGGGACCTCGGCCTCTTGTCGGTCCGCGACAGCTCCGAAGGTACTGGTGGAGCCGATGGGGAGGCAGTCTCCCTGGTTCCAGCTGGAACTGAAGTAGTAGGTAAGGCTTCGGCCAATGATGGCTCCGAGCTGGGAGCCAACGATTTGGTTGGTTTAGGAGATTTCACAGGCTGAGCCTTGGCCGGTGAATCCTTGGGCTTAAGAAGACCCCTCAAAATAAGTTATTTTTGTGCTCCTGCAGAAATCTTGAGCTAAATGCATGGCATACAGAACAAGAGTCCTGCAGGTGCACTGCGCCTAAGCAATAGATGCAAGAAGTGTGCCCATCTGTCAGAGACATTTTCTAACAGCATGAGTCACACTTCTTGAGTCCAGACACCTTGGATTCTTTAGACATATCCACAACTAGAAAGATACTACACTGAATTGTTTTGGCCAAAAGGCCGAACAGCAAAAAACTAATACCAGACACTAACCACAAAAAACAAAAAACACATAGTATACTACAGTTAAAGATAGTTTTTTTTTTTTTTTTTTTTTAAATAGGAAGCCTCTAACTTAAACGGCTACCTAACAATCAGAAAGAAGAAAAGCTTAAACTAAAACGCTACCTACAAGAGGGATAGAGGGGGGGGGGAGAACTCTCTAATTTAAACGAGTTCTAAGGGAAAACTACAAATACACTAAACTACAACAAACTAGTTAGTGACTATTATTTTAAACAATAAACTACCAGAAAAAAAACCTAATCTGACAGAAAAAGTAGTTCAATAAAACTTATACGAGCCTGAGCCAGTAACAACGAACCTCGCAGCTGAAGCGGCAAATGAGATCTGGGTAGCTAGCACTAGGCATCATGGGATAATGGGTAGCCTCGAGCCAGTAAACAGCTCTCGAGCTATAGAAGATGGCCGAGTTCTCAGCTCCGATCCCAACAAGCAAGAAACGAAGGCAAGACAGACAACTTAACATCATTGGTTCCTTTACATCTTCTAGTCCTTCCAGAATTTTAATTGGTAGGGGGCTGGAAGGAGGGGAGTTGAGGAAGAATGAAAATGGACAAGACAGATGAAACATTATGGGGAGTACATAACTTTTTTATCTGATGTTGTCATTTTCATTTATTCCTCAACAAATGGGACAGAGTCTCCAGCTACCTAAATCATGGGATGACACTAAGGTAGGATATTCCTGAGCAACATTGCACTGAAGGCTGCTCTTCCTCTAATGAACAGATCCAAGTTGTAATGAGCAATAAGTGTATGAGGATTAGCCCCAAGTTGCATCTGCACAAATATCATCCAAGGGAGATATGAATAAAATCACTGAATAAGTAACCATATGCCTGGTGGAATGAGCTTTTGGTGGTTTTGGCAAAAACAAATCCAATTTATTACAAACAAAGGTAATACACTCAGTTAACTATTTGGATAAGGTCACTTTAGTAACTGGTTTGCCCACATTTTAATCCAAAAAAAAGACAACTAATTCTCCTGATGTCCTGAAATTTTTTGTCTTGTAGAGATAAAAATGAAAGTGTCTGTGAACACCCAATAGGTACGTCATATATTCTCTTTTGCTTGTGAAATTTGGAAAGAAAACTGGAAGGTTGATAGTTTGACTGATACTGGATTCTGACACCACCACAGGAAGGAATGATGGGTTGGTTTGTAAAGATACCCTATCCTTTTGAAAAAAAATAATTAAAGAGGATTAGAAGATAAGGCTTGAAGTTATAAAACTCTTTGAGGAAAAATTGTAAAACCAAATTCAAATCCGACAGAGAAGTGGGTTCTTTGGAAGGAGGTCTAAAAAAAGAAAAGTTCCCCTTATAAAGGCCTTACAAAGTCTGGAAGATGCTAAAGACGAATTATTTACTCTAATATGAAAATTGGAAATGGAAGAAAGTTTTACTTTAATAGTTGAAGAACTAGCACCTTCATTAAAAATTATAGCTAAAATTCAAAAACTGTAGGTACTGGTAATGAAAAGGGGTCAATGTCAATTTGCTGTGCCCCAAGCAACAAATCTTTTCCATTTGCTTCTGTATATGTTTCCTAGTGAAAGATTTGAGGGGAGATAGAAGAATATGGTGAATGGGGGAGGAGAGCCTGGGCTGTCTAGCTATTAATGGAATTGGAAGAGCCATACGGTCAGTTTTAAGCCCAAAATGTCCAGGAGATTCATATCTGTCAAGTGAGACAGAAGGTCTGGAATTAGATCCAAAATCCATGGTGAGTAAAGCAGATGAGGCCAAAGAAAGGAGAACCAAATTTGACAAGCCCAATAATGAGCAATGATTACAACTGTGGTCTTCAATTGAGATGTTTTCTGAAGGAATTTGGGGATTAGAGACACTGGGGGAAAGGTGTAGAGGAGACTGGGGCCAGTCATGGAGAAGAACATCTCTCAGTGTCTCCCGTGGTGGGAGAATCAGGGTAAAGAACCTGCTGCACTTGTTGATGGGAGATGCAAAGAGGTTGTTGCAAGGTTGGCCCCATCAATGGAATATCTTTTCTGCCTCTTTCATGTTGACAGACCACTCATGAGGCATTAGAATGGAACTGCTTAACTTGTCTGCTATCACACTGGATTTCTCTACAATGTGCATGGCTATAAGAAAGCAATTGGAGGAGATTACCCATTGCCACACTCTCAAAGCTTCTTGACACAGGGAATAAGATTTGCTTTCTCCATTGTTGATTTACCAGACCACTGACATATTATCTGTCTGAATCGCAATAGTCCTAGAATGAAGAGTGTCTTGGAAGGCCTGCAACACTTGTGAGGACAGCTCTCATTTCTAGGACATTGATATGCATATTGCCCTTTTCATGGGACCATGTGCCCAGGACTGTCTTTCCCAAGAATTCCCCCCCACCCAATTTGTGAACTGTCCATGGTAGCTATGGCCTTGGGCTGACAGACAATGAAGGACAAACCTTGCATTATCAAATCAGAATATATCCACCACAGGAGGTAATTTTTGCATGCCAAAGCTATTTTGATTTAGGTATACAAAGGCTGGTGAAGAATAGACCACTGAGTCACTAGGGTCCACTGAAGAATTCTCATGTTGTATTTTGCTAATGGAACCAAAACTATTGCAGTAGACACTGACCCTAATTCTCAAAGGATCAATCTAACTGAGAGAGAAGAATTTTGGACTGTATTTTTGACGTGAAATTGTATGGTTTTATATCCTTAGTAAAGGAAGGGAGGCTGTCATGGATACTGTATCATACAAAGCTCCAATAAACTCCAATATTTGAGTTGGTTCTAGCTGAGATTTGTTGTGACTGATAGTAATCCATGGGTGAGGGCCTAATTGGAGTACATAATCTCATGCTCTGATCAGATGATGCCTGGTCAGAGCAGTTATGAGTCAGTTCTCTAAGTAAGGAAACACCCGGAATCCTTGCAGTCTCAAGTGAACTGCCACTACTGTCATGTATTTGGTGAGTACAATGGGGGCTGTGGTGAGACCAAAGGGTAGAGCTCTGAATTGATAGTGACTGGCTCCCGGTTGAAAAGTAGGAATCTTCTGGATTGTCTGTTCATTTTTATATGAAAATATGTATCCTGAAGATCTGTTGAGCACATCCAGTCATCTTTGTGCAGAAAAGCCAGAATGGACTGAACTATGACCATCTGGAACTTGGTATACTGAACTGACTTGTTCAGATTGCTGAGATCCAAAACTGGTCTCCAATCTCCTGTTTTCTTTGGCATGAAAAAAGAACTGTAAGTAATTTCTGGACTCCTTCTAGTCTGGGGACCTCTTGGATGACTCTTTTTCCTAATAGCTTTCTTATTTCTAGTGCTGCTGCTTTCCTTTGACTGGGTGGAGCATTGGGAATTCTGTTTACTGTTAAGGGGCTAGGGTAGGGAAAAGGGTATTACATAACCACTGGAAATAATCCTCTGCACCACTAAATCTTTCATAATCTCTAGCCGGGGTCTCTGGTGAAGGGATAACCAACCCCTGACTGCCTCAAAATTGGACAATCTGGCCTCCTTACTGGAATGCTAGTAGGATCTGTCTGAGATGGTATCTCTAAACCCTTGGCTTTGTGGGCCTCCTCTGCTGCATAGTCAACTTTTTCTATTAGAGTTCCCTCCCTCTGCCCTGGAGGCACTATCTCCACATGGATCTTGGAAGGGACCCTAGGGCTTTCTAAATCACATTTTTGATCACCTCATTGATTCCTTAAAAAGGTCCTTTGAGGAGTCGGAAAACATACACCGCCCCAGAAGACAAGGTCTTACCATCCTGCTCACACCTGGATAGTGTATCTTTAAGCTTGGGGCCAAATAAATAACTTCTGTCAAAAAGAACATTGATGAAGGAATAATTGAACGGTTCCACAAAATCATACAGGTGCATCCAGGCATGCCTCTTAATGGAAATGCCTGAACCACCACATTTGAGGTGCCATCAGCTGCATGTGAGATGAGCCTCATGGACAATTTAGAAATAGACTGTAGGATAGCCAATTGTGAGGCAATCAAACTTGCTGCCTCAGAAGTACTGGTCCCAGAGAGGGATTAGGTAAGTTATTTAATCAAATCTGTCCGTAGTCTGGTTAAGTGTGCCAAATAATTCAGTGACTGATGTGCATATACATGCTTCCCAAATCAGTCCAGTTCCCTAGACTCTCAGTTAGGGAGATGAACAGAATAACTTTGTTCTGCATGCACCTTTTTTGTGGCTGCCACTATGAACATGGCATCAACTGGTACTCCTTTGCTCCAAAATTCCGTACCCTTTGGTGGTGTCAGGGTCCTGTCTGGTCTCTTGGGGATCAGCACAACATAATCAGGTTCCTTCCATGCCCACTGAGTGATCAAATCAATGAGCTCATCAGTGGGTGGAGTCACCCAAGTGGTAGATGGGCAAGACCCAAAGGCTTCCAGACATACTGATTCCTCTTGGGAAGGGTTGTCAGTAGACCAGTCACCCCTTTGCTTGATGATCTCTAGTATGTCCTCAAAGCAGACATCATAGGTGGTGACCTTGGGGGACCCTTCCTCCTTATTAAAATCAGTATCTTCTGTGATGGACTCTTGAGGACAGTCTAAGTGCCTCCTCTTGCACTTTCTCTTCCTAGGGATTTCTTTGGCAAGGATGTTCTGAAGAAGTATCAGAAAATATTAATATACCCTGGTGGGTATTCTGGAGACTTAGGGCTGGCTGTCCCTGTGGTAGAGAAAGATGAGAATCAAGATCCAAAGACAACTGGGTCTGGGACGTAGGAGCTGAGGATGGTGGATGCGTCCTTTCTCTTGGAGCAGAGAAAACTACCTCCACTACCTCAAAAGCAGAATGCCTCTGACAGAAAGAGACCAACCGGTCAGAGAAGACATGCTTTTGGATCATTGGGTCCTTTCTACTTGTTGGTAAACCACTTGAGGCAAGGGTCGGAGCACAGCTCTCCAGCTCTGAGGCTCCAAGGGGCAGAGATGGCTCCAACAACCACAGAGCTGACTCCAACACCTCAGATCCAGCAGTGACACTATGGCTCTGAGAGTATGCTGGAGCTGGTCCACTCAGAGACTGTATCGGTGTAGAAGATATGATGATCTTCAGATCTGATATGGATGGATCTAGGATTCTTGGATCCAACTGCTCTGAAACCAAAGGTTGTTCAGAGTATGAGACAAAACAGGTGGGGTAGTAGTTACAAAGGTCTTCAAACTTGATGAGGTGGGAGTCAGGGACCTCCCCATTTGAATTTGTATTGAGAGGAATTTCCTCATCATCCTGTCAACATCTGCTTTGGTCAGACTTCTAGAGGAATGAAAAGAAGAAGCTATAGATGAAGTCCTAGAATGGTGAAGCCTATCCAGGAAAGGAGCTGGGAAATGAGAAGATATGAGATCCAGGTTCAGAGGAGATCAAATCTGAGGTGACTTTTCCTTATGCTTTGTTGAATATGACGGTGTTGGATCTGAACATTTTGTCATAGTCTTTGAATCTGAAATGTTGGTCTAGATGATCCAAAGGTTTGAAATTTTTAGAGGTAGTTCCAATTCAGAGCCAACAAACTTGCAGGGTCCAGGGAATGCTTTCTAGCCTCTTTCTTGTTGGATTACTTAGAGGTTTGAGCCACAGATTGCCACTGCAATCTTTTCAAAATAAGTTTATTTCTATGATCAATAAGGGTCCTAGGGTTAAAGACCTTACAAATATTAGAGGCAGAATCCAAACTGGCAAAGCCTAAACAGTAAACACACATAGTGTGTGCATCAGATAAAGGGATTTTATGGCCACAGGCTGTACATTTATTTTAAAGCTGAAGAGTTTTTCAGCAATAACTATTGAATCATAAAAAGGTATATTACAGAAAATATATTTTTTAATATAGGTAAATAAAATGGAAAAAGGAAAAATATTACCAATAATGGTAATAAAATGAACTACTTCAAAAGTATAAGGGAGAAAAGGGAAAGAGAAAATACCAGCTATGGTATTTAGAGATACACTAAAAAGTGTAGGAAGAGCAAAGGAGGATATGTAGAAAATTTTCAGTAAGAGAGGTAAAAAGTGAAATATGTAAAATTCCTACTTTACTCACGAAAACTCACTAATTGCTCAAGAGCTAACAGTGACCACATCCCTACACAAAGGCAGTAAATGAAATCTGAAGTATGGTGCAATTTAGCAACCATTTTGTTAACTGTATCCTATCACTAGTAAAACACAACTCTCAACCAACCATAACCATAAATTTTGAAACAAATTTTGATTCCTTCAACTTTCATCCCATACAAACACACCACATAAAAAGAGTCCTATCCAAACCTAAATGCTCTTCTATTGCAGCTGACCAACTTCCTAACAAATACCTTAAACTTGCTACAGGTGCTATTGCTTACCCCATATCCATCCTTATTAACTGGTCCTTTACCAAACAATAACCTTCATAGATTTGTCTAACTACAGACCCATTGCAATCCTCTCTGCTATAGCAAAAATACTGGAAAAGTTTATTGACTCCCAACTTCTCAATCATCTCTTAAAAAACAGTCTTATATCCCTCACCCAACATGGTTTCTGACCTAAACATAGTAATACAACACCCCTTATTAATTTCATTGACACTGTCAACCAACACCAGATACAGTTTCACATGAAAAAATTATCTATGAGCTAGCGTCCCATAACCTCTCTCATTCAACCCTCACCGGATTCATTAGTCACCTAACCAACTGTCAACAGGCAGTTAAATGGCATAATGAGCTTTCATCTTCTCTACCTGTCTCTGTTGGTGTACCCCAAAGTTCCATTCTAGGTCCCCTTCTCTTCACCATATTTACAAATAGACTATGTACAGCCATCCAACATGCTACATTGGTTCAGTATGTGGATGACTCATATGCTCTAGTCCATCCCTACCTGGCCTACATAATAAAACCCAATAATCCTTTCTGGACATAGAAAAATACCTTCTCAACTCACAACTGATTCTTAATCCTAAAACAAAAATAATGCTCTTCTCCAGTAGCAAGAACTCTATTGACCCTACTACTTTCACTATTTATTTATCTAACAATACCGTTATCGAACCAGTAGAGTACACAAAGTTACTAGGGGTCATTATCGACAAGGAGCTGAAATTTGATAACATTTCAAGTCAGGTTCCCTTTATGGAATACAGCCTTTTCTAACTGATTCCACCAGACATGCCATCTGTAGAACATACCTTCTATCTACCCTCTTATATGACTCACCCATATACACTAACTTAAAAAAATGTATCTTAATCAAACTAGAATCCTGCTATTACAAAATACTCAGATTCACCACCAACCAGCCTGCAAGAACTCATCACTGGAAAGCACTACACCTCTTTGACTGCTTGGAACTTCTTAACCTTCTGGCCTATAACCAGCTAGTTCTAACTCATTCCACCATGTATTACCCTAACAACTATCCATCTATAGCAACCTAGTACAACCCTTCTTCAGCAATAGAACATTAAGGTATTCTAATAAATTGTCCTGAAAGTCACTAAGTCAAACAATAGCTAGGGTGACTCCCTGTATTCCTTAAAACTAGCCAAAACGTGGAATGATATTCCTCAAAATATACTAAACACAATTAACACTACCACATTCAAACAATTACTGATGGAACATCTTAAAAATACTTAACTTGGCTCCTGCACAGTTCCTGGTTAGCTTCTCCAAATAGCTGTTTCTCCTATCCCTCACTTATCCCCACCCCCTTTTTGTTCTTCTCATAACTTTCTCCTTCACCTATTCTGCTTCTTTCTCCTCCTTTAGTTGTCTCTTTTTCTCTTTATCTCATAGGTATCAGATTTCTCAGCCCTTGAATTTATTATCCAGCTTGTCACAAAACATTATTAATGGTTAATTTTTTATATAATTGTCTTTCCTTCCACTAGTTTGTTAATTTTAATAAATTTGTTTCTCAACATATATCCTATATGAACATTGTACTGTTCACACCTTGTATCCTTAAATGTTTTCTCTAATATGACAGCACTGTAACGTGTAGAACTTGTCTCCCCAGGCCTCTGCTGAAAACGGGCTATGTTTAGGTCCAGTCAAACACTCCCAGTAAACAAATGAAAATAAATAAAATAATAGTAATAAATTGCTGGTAAGGGAGGAGCTTGAGTGTTTCAGTGTTCCACAAGCTGGATAAAGTGGCTTAGTCAGATCCGAGGGTCAGATCCAAACCCATTTGTTGAGGAATGAATAAAAATGACAACATCATATCTGTTGATTCACATTTGGCAACATTGTAATTGTTATCCAAAATCTCTATGCAGCTTATCTCCAATGCCATGGAGGGTGCATCTAGAGCAGCTGGCACAGACATTACCATCAGGAGGCATTTCTGGATGTGGCTATGTGACCTTGTGGAACATTTCAAGACATTTTTTGTTCAACATCCTCTTTGATGGATCAAGTCTTTCTCAAGGAGTAAAAAAGAAGGTAACTCCCTATCTGTCATGGGAGTCAAGCTCTCCATCCCTCAGAGAATTTTTTCTTGGAATCAAAAATGAGGGAAGATAATTTAATTTCATTAGTCACATGGATTTGCTTCTGAGACCTCCACAGAAAGATATCTCTGAGGCAGAGGGGGGAAATTCTTATAATGGATGTCACCCCAGGGCCAGAGGTGACTCACAAAATCAATGCTTTGGAGGACCTTTTTCCAAGAAGTCTTCCCAGTGCTCCTGAACATTTGCCTAACTGGTGCACTCTGGAAGCAGATGGGGGGGGGAGGCAGTTCTTATACTTGACCTGACAACCTGGACATCCCTCACTCAAGAAAAATGAGTAGAAATTATCATTACCAGAGGCTGTGTCATTCCCTTCCATTCTCCTCACCACCACTGAAAATACTTCCCAACATTCCATCCTGTCAAAGGGAAGCAGCCACTTCTGAAGCAAGGAAACTCTTAAGAAATCGTCATTCAAGAGGTCACACCAGACCAGAAAGGATATGAAATTTACTCAAGGTTCTTTTTAGTGCCAAAGAAAAATGGGGACCACAGACCAATAGTGGTTCTTAGCTACCTGAACAAGTTCGTAAAACAGACACAATTCCAGATGGTCATGTTTCAGTCTATCTTTCCTCTTTACTGATAAGAAGCAACTGGATGCACTTCACAGACCTCCAGGATACATACTAACAAATAAAGATGGACTGACACTCCAGGAACCATCTTCACTTTCAGCTTAGAGCCAATCATTTCTAGTTCTGAGCTCTGCCCTTTGATCTCACCACAGCCCCCAGGTGTTCTCCAAATGCATAGCAGTAGTTGCAGCTTGACTATAACTGCAAGGATTCTGAGTATTCCCATATTTGGATAACTGGCTCATCACTGCCCCCTCCATGAATCTACTCATTCAAGCTAGAGACTCGTTGTTCCATCTGTGTGTAGAGCTGTGAATCACAGTGAATGTAATGAAATCCAAACTACAACCAATATAGTTTTTAGATTTTATAAGAGCATCTGTGGATACAAAGCTCCATATAGTGAAATTTTCCCATGCAAGAGTTTCCTCCCTACAACAACAAGTGCAAGAGGTTTTGCCCCATCAAACCCATAGGCAAGGATAATTGTTGATCTTATAGGCTGCATAGCAGCTTCTATCACAGTAATCCCTCTAGCCAGATTCCACATACAAGTATTACAATAGACACTGGCAGATCACTGGTCAGGCAGGAAACAGCCCATGTCCTTTCCAGTGTCTCTGCTGACAATTTGCAGAACACACATCCAGTGGTGAATAGAATATCCTCACATACTTCAAGGGTGTCCTTTCAGTCTCCCTTCAAGCCACAGTGACCACAAACACTTTCCACTTAAGGTGAGACATTATCTGGGACAGACAGTCAAAGACATGTGGTCCCAGACAGAGGCCAGCTTACACATAAGGGTCTTGGAGATGAAAGCAGTTCTCCTAGTTTGGCAGGGTTTTCAGGACTCTCTCCCCTTAGACATGATACCTATTGAAATTGACAACATGGCAGTTGTGTGGTACATCAACAAACAAGGATGAACCGGATCTTACCCATTGTGCCAAGAGGCCATGAGAGTGTGACAGTGGTTAAT
The DNA here is from genome assembly GCF_019279795.1 of Protopterus annectens. NCBI lineage: Eukaryota > Metazoa > Chordata > Ceratodontiformes > Protopteridae > Protopterus > Protopterus annectens. The sequence goes on from NC_056728.1 coordinate 557,218,364, forward strand.
ATTTTCTCAATGTTTTCTAATAGCAATGCACATTCCAGTGAAAGCCAGTATTCTTGTGGACAGGTTAAACAGGTAGATCCTATTCCCACAAGAGTGGTCCCACAATCCAATGACAGCGGAGAGGATTTTTGGCCATTGAGTCCACCCTTGCTGCAATGTCTTTGTCTATCTCTATAAAACGCAATGCAGCAAGTACTTTTCTCTAATTTTCTGAGAGGAAGAGTCACCCAGGATCTCTCTAACACACTATTGGCCCCCTTCAAATTCCTATATGCATTCCCTCTAATCCCCTTAATCCCCAAGCTGCTATAGAAAAAAAGTCCAATGAAGGCACTGGTGATCCTCATAGCCCAGTTTTAGCCCCAATGGTGCAGTTTTCCATGCTCTGGCCTCATCTATTTCACTTACCATGTTGGTCTCACTCCAGGAGCTGCTTTCCCATCAATCAGGATCACCTCACCCAAACATTCAGTCTCTCAGGTTCACTGGATGGTCTCTCCAGTTCCAATGCTGGTTCAATAGTCCATGTTTTCTTCTTCAGTTATTCACATTTTGTCTTCTTCCTAGAGACGTTCCACCAAGAAAATCTAAAAAAACAAGTAGAAAAGATTTTCATTAGAGCATTAGAACATAATATTTACCCTTTTCATCTCTTCTGACTGCATTTTGGATTTTCCCTTTGGGCGTTCTGGTACACAATTCAAAAGTTTCCAATTATCCTTAATGATGTCACAGAAATTGCTGATGTCACTAGAATATTGTAATGAAACCCTAAAAATTTCTGTCAGCCACTGATGACACAACTGGGTCATTACTGAACTGACCAGTCTCAAAATGAGGTTTACACCTACCTTCCCTCTGTGTCCAGTCTTCTGAGATGCATGCATATATCTCAGGGCCAGTATAGCCCCTCTCAAGAAATTCCTGCTTCAATAATTTGAGGGCTTTATGTGCAACCTGATCATCGTTGTGCAAGCGTAACAATCTATACACTTGGCTCTTCAAAACATTACAAGGGATATGCCTCGGGTGCATAATTCTTTTATGTAAAAGAGGGAAGATTGGTGAGCACCCTATTTCTCCTTTAGGAATAACAAGTCCTTGAAGAAGCATCTTTGTTATAGATCTTGTTCTGTTAACAATAGGTTAGAGTCTACTAGGACTGGCACCTTTCCCTTTTGGAATTGCTCAGCTTGTAATTATATTAGTACCCTCCAAACATACACACATCCCAGCATAGGTTTTACCATTAATGTTAGTTTTTATGCTGATTGTAAAACAGCCAACATTGTTTACCTTGCCTCCTGCCAGTTGTGCCATGTTTTCTACATAGGTAAGACTAACAGATCCCTTAAAGAAAGGGTTTTAGAGCACCAAAGGGATATCAAGAATAAAAAGAAAGTAATGCTTTGGCACTACATACTTTAGAAAATGGGGTAACACATGTTTTTAAATTTTTTGTACTTCAGGTTTTAGATTCAGATATGAGGGGTGATGACCTACCCAATCATACAGAAGCAGCAGAACAGAAGTGGATACTGCTTCTTAATGCAGAGACCTCCAGGTCTTAATGGTGTTTTCACTTTAAAACCTTTCTTGAAGGCACGCCCTCTGAAACACTAGTATAGTCTTTTTAATTAGAGGTTTGTCTTTTATTGGTTTGATTGTTTCTTTGCAACCTATTTAATTGCTTTCTTTCTGTATTGAGAATGTCTGATGAAGCAGTGTGAGAACCGTGAAAGCGCTTACTTTGTTGTACTTTGTTCTCTTGTGTGTTAAAAACTAGTTTTATTTTAAGCCTTGCAGGCTCAGCACTTTTATTTTATTTTTATTTACCTGCTTTTATTGTACCATTCCGAGTCGTGTTGTTTATTTTTTACTATATTTATATATTTTTTTAATTAAAACACGAGCGTGGCTGAAAGTGCTGCTACTGAGTTACCCTATAGATTGGAGCCTCCCAAATGACTATGGATGTTACAGATCACTTGAGCCATATTTTGAATATGAGCAGTAACCCACTTATTGGTGCTACGCTTAACATTGACCTGACTTCTACTTCTAATGTCAATTCCAGTGAGAATGAGCAGTTTTTAGCCTTTATGCTTTCTTTTAGAGACTTAAAAAAACAAGCTCTATAAATGCAAGCATTTATAGTGGCAGAGGTTGCATTTAGAATCTTCTCTAGAGCATAATGTCATTCCCAGAGGGCATCGTGTGTTGAATATGCCTAGTTATGGTGACACCTATCCAGAACTACTGAGGAGATGGCAGCAGCTTAATTTACAATTCAGTACTGAATACATTAATCTGGTGATTGCCTTTTTTCTACCCATGGAGAAGCAACTTTTAAGTGATATTGTTAGCTTGCAAGCTAACATTTTCAAACAGTTTACAACAGATGTTATTGCCTTAGTTTGGCTGTATGACAATATCATGGCTTATGAGAAACACCTAGAATTGCCAAAAGTCAAAAAATTACAAAGGGATATTCAAGATTTCTTCACTAATGCAGTTTTTGCATGGCCGAGGGATCAACCTAACACTCATGTGACCCCTCATGTTGATCGGATACCCCAGGAAACAACAGACACTTTGCGATGCACAGGTAGTGTTCCTAAGCCATCTACTTCTAATTTGACTGTGGGAGAAGCTCCAGCAACTAAGAAATCTTTTTCTTCACAGAATGTGAATAATGCACCTTTTTTGCTAACTAAGAAAAATCCATCTCTAACTACCTCCAATGAACAAACCAGAGATAGTATAACAAACTCCATACCATGAGGGGCCGCTGTTGGCGAGAGTTCTACTGATTTTTTAGAAGGGAAATCCACTGCGCTTTTTCCCCTACAGTCCCCTTTAACCATCAGGAACAGATTGAGGAATGCAGGGAAGAAGGGACACCTGCAGAGACCACACAGCATGGACAGGCTGCAACAAGTGGTCAAGAAATGGCATTTTTAAACCGAAACTTGATTTTCAACATTTCTTCGCTTCAACTTACACTGCTTCTTAATGCAGAGAGACCTCCAGGTCTTAATCGTGTTTTCACTTTAAAACCTTTCTTGAAGGCACACCCTCTGAAATACTAGTATAGTATTTTTAATTAGAGGTTTGTCTTTTATTGGTTTGATTGTTTCTTTGCAACCCATTTAATTGCTTTCTTTCTGTATTGAGAATGTCTGTTGAAGCGGTGTGAGAACCGTGAAAGCGCTTACTTTGTTATACTTTGTTCTCTTGTGTATTAAAAACTGGTTTTATTTTAAGCCTTGCAGGCTCGGTACTTTTATTTTATTTTTATTTACCATTGCACAAAGGCTATCTTAATATCTTAAACTTATCTGCTTAAACTGTAATACGTTTAGGAAATTGCAGCAGGATATTGCCAAAATAAATTTTCTCAAGGAATTATGGAACTCTTTACTATCATGAAAAATATGTCTAATCCATACAAACTTATTTCAAATTTCAAGCATAACGATATCTACTAGTATTTATCCTATTGGTCAACTACTGATAAATTCCTCAAACTTAAAGAAATCAATAGAACTGTCCAGTAAAATATAAAATGTATTATCTAAAGAAACTATATTGCACACAGTTTATTACATTAAACAATGCTTATTATATGACACTAGAGAAGAAAGCCATATACTTTCCCACTTGTTCATCTACATGCAGTGCATGATATTTAAATGATGCAGATTTACTGCATATCTTCTGGAAATGTAAATACCCAGAAAAAATTGGCACTTTTTTAAATATAGAATAAAACTCTTGCATTATCACAAGGATATCCTTTCCTGGAATTATCATATCCTCCTCATTCTCCAAATAATCAGCCATTAAAAGATTTACATATTTTGATGGTGATATTTATGTTGGTGAAACTATATAATGCAAAACTAGCTAGATTGCAAAAAACTTATAATGGACAAGTTTCAAAGAGATGGCCACTAAATCCATTAAAGTTTATAAAACTACATTTTAGGAAAAATAATATTTCTTTCCTTTTAGACTGCTGCTTATTATTATTTAATTAATTATCTGCTACAGCAAGATATTAATTTGTTGAGACAAGCTCATTAAATATTTAAGTTTGGGAGGGTGGCCTAATGGTTAAGGTGTTTGCCTCATAAACACAAGCTGCAAGGTTTGAGTCTCACAAGGGATAATTGGCTAGTCTTAAAATGGTTTGCAAGGGCCGTTAGCCTAGTACTAAGCTCTAAACCTCAACGATAATATAGTAACCATCTTTCCTTATTTCTTTTTAATAAAGCTCTTTTCTCCTTTTCTACTTCATACTTTATCATGATATAGCTCTTTAATTGGAAAAGTATATGCATGTGCCACACACATACATATCTATCTATCTATAGGTTTACTACTGAATCTGTGAAGTGACTGCTGTCGACCGACATGTGGTCGAAAGGCAGTTTTCAAATGGGCAGAATGCTGACTCAAAAACATCGACTACACTAGAGCGAATGGGTAGTGTAGTTCAATTATCTGAGTTCGGCATTATGAACAGGGATTGTGGTTCAGTGAGGAACAGGGAATTAACCCATCTCCTGACTGAAGTGTGATCTCGGAGGTGGTTTATATAATTTGCAGGGGTGTAGGGGATGCATGGGGGAATGCTCCCCTGTAAAACAGTAAAATATACATACCGATCACTGTGGAACGTCACAGTAGGTTAAGCTGCATAGCATGGGTGACTGATGTCACCTCCTGCTATGTTGAGTATATCAAACTACCCGTGGTGATGTGTTCAGTTTTGACCTGGTCATATTCTCACTGTTCCAGATTCAAGATTTCAGGTCAATTATATGATGGGTTGATGTAAGCAGATTCAAGGTTTCAATAGTTAACATATATATATATATATATGTATATATATATATATATATATATATATATATATGTATATGGCGATACCTATCCAGAACTACTGAGAGATGGCAGCAGCTTAATCTATAATTCAGTACTGAATACATTAATCTGCTGATTGCCTTTTTTCTACCCATGGAGAAGCAACTTTTAAGTGATATTGTTAGCTTGCAAGCTAACATTTTCAAACAGTTTACAACAGATGTTATTGCCTTAGATTGGCTGTATGACAATATCATGGCTTATGAGAAACACCTAGAATTGCCAAAAGTAAAAAAATTACAAAGGGATATTCAAGATTTCTGCACTAATGCAGTTTTTGCATGGCCGAGGGATCAACCTAACACTCATGTGACCCCTCATGTTGATCGGATACCCCAGGAAACAACAGACACTTTGCGATGCACAGGTAGTGTTCCTAAGCCATCTACTTCTAATTTGACTGTGGGAGAAGCTCCAGCAACTAAGAAATCTTTTTCTTCACAGAATGTGAATAATGCACCTTTTTTGCTAACTAAGAAACATCCATCTCTAACTACCTCCAATGAACAAAACAGAGATAGTATTACAACCTCCATACCATGAGGGGCCGCTGTTGGCGAGAGTTCTACTGATTTTTTAGAAGGGAAATCCACTGCGCTTTTTCCCCTACAGTCCCCTCTAACCATCAGGAACAGATTGAGGAGTGCAGGGAAGAAGGGACACCTGCAGAGACCACACAGCATGGACAGGCTGCAACAAGTGGTCAAGAAATGGCATTTTTAAACCGAAACTTGATTTTCAACATTTCTTCGCTTCAACTTACACTGCTTCTTAATGCAGAGAGACCTCCAGGTCTTAATGGTGTTTTCACTTTAAAACCTTTCTTGAAGGCACACCCTCTGAAACACTAGTATAGTATTTTTAATTAGAGGTTTGTCTTTTATTGGTTTGATTGTTTCTTTGCAACCTATTTAATTGCTTTCTTTCTGTATTGAGAATGTCTGATGAAGCGGTGTGAGAACCGTGAAAGCGCTTACTTTGTTATACTTTGTTCTCTTGTGTATTAAAAACTGGTTTTATTTTAAGCCTTGCAGGCTCGGTACTTTTAATTTATTTTTATTTACCATTGCACAAAGGCTATCTTAATATCTTAAACTTATCTGCTTAAACTGTAATAAGTTTAGGAAATTGCAGCAGGATATTGCCAAAATAAATTTTGTCAAGGAATTATGGAACTCTTTACTATCATGAAAAATATGTCTAATTCATACAAACTTATTTCAAATTTCAAGCATAACGATATCTACTAGTATTTATCCTATTGGTCAACTACTGATAAATTCCTCAAAATTAAAGAAATCAATAAAACTGTCCAGTAAAATATAAAATGTATTATCTAAAGAAACTATATTGCACACAGTTTATTACATTAAACAATGCTTATTATATGACACTAGAGAAGAAAGCCATATACTTTCCCACTTGTTCATCTACATGCAGTGCATGATATTTAAATGATGCAGATTTACTGCATATCTTCTGGAAATGTAAATACCCAGAAAAATTTGGCACTTTTTAAAATATAGAATAAAACTCTTGCATTATCACAAGAATATCCTTTCATGGAATTATGCTATCCTCCTCATTCTCCAAATAATCAGCCATTAAAAGATTTACATATTTTGATGGTGATATTTATGTTGGTGAAACTATATAATGCAAAACTAGCTAGATTGCAAAAACTTATAATGGACAAGTTTCAAAGAGATGGCCACTAAATCCATTAAAGTTTATAAAATTACATTTTAGGAAAAATAATATTTCTTTCCTTTTAGACTGCTGCTTATTATTATTTAATTAATTATTTACTACAGCAAGATATTAATTTGTTGATACAAGCTCATTAAATAACTAATGTTGCTGGAACTTGTTTAAATTTGGGAGGGTGGCCTAATGGTTAAAGTGTTTGCCTCATAAACACAAGGTGCAGCGTTTGAGTCTCCCAAGGGAGAATTGGCTAGGCTTAAAATGGCTTGCACGGGCAGTTAGCCTAGTACTACGCTATGAACCTAAATAATAATATAGTAACCAGCTTTCCTTATTTCTTTTTAATAAAGCTATTTTCTCCTTTTCTACTTCATACTTTATCATGATATAGCTCTTTAATTGGAAAAGTATATGCATGTGCTGCACACACACATATCTATCTATCTATAGGTTTACTATTGAATCTGTGAAGTGACTGCTGTCGACTGGCATGTGGTCGAAAGGCAGTTTTCAAATGGGCAGAATGCTGACTCAAAAACATCGACTACACTAGAGAGAATGGGTAGTGTAGTTCAATTATCTGAGTTCGGCATTATGAACAGGGATCGTGGTTCAGTGAGGAACAGGGAATTAACCCATCTCCTGACTGAAGTGTGATCTCGGAGGTGGCTTATATAATTTGCAGGGGTGTAGGGGATGCATGGGGGAATGCTCCCCTGCAAAACAGTAAAATATACATACCGATCACTGTAGAATGTCACAGTAGGTTAAGCTGCATAGCATGGGTGACTGATGTCACCTCCTGCTATGCTGAGTATATCAAACTACCCGTGGTGATGTATTCAGTTTTGACCTGGTCATATTCTCACTGTTCCAGATTCAAGATTTCAGGTCAATTATATGATGGGTTGATGTAAGCAGTTTCAAGGTTTCAATAGTTAACATATATATATATATATATATATATATATATATATATATATATATATATATATATATATATATATATTGGTCTGCTTCTAAATCTTGAAAGCTCATAATCTTGAAATTTAAAATGCTGAAGTCAAAAATTTGAAAGTTCAAAGTACTGAAAACTCAAATAATACTATACTAATAATATTTTAATCTCATCTTCTCATTTTCATTCAATCCTCATCTGATGGAACAGAGTTCTCAGCTACTTAAATCTTGGGAGGACTCTAAGGAAAGATATTCCAGAGAACTGCTGATCCAAAGGCTGCTTTTCCCCTAGAGACCAGATCCAGTTTCTAATGAGCAATAAAGTTATGAGGATTAGCCCGGGTCCCTATAAGTTCAGCAAGCGAAGGCATTCTCAGTGCACTTACATCGAACATGAAGTTCGTTAAACTGTTCATACTGAGATCAAGGTACAGTGAGGATCAGGACATTTGCTCTTTCCTCACTGCAGTGTGATCTTAGAGTTGGAATATATAATTAGCAGGGAGATGTGGGGCACAGAGCTCTTCACATGAGCAGAATTCAATAAACGTTATTTCTGATGAAATGAAGTTCGTTGAAGTGTCACTTTAATGAAGTGATATCGACCCGATTAGCCCATGTTGCAGCTGCATAAATATCATCCAAGGAATTCCTAGACCAAAAAGCTGAAGAAGTCACCACAGAACTCATGGAAGTTTTGGTAAAGGCAAACCCACCTTCTCATACACAAAGATAATGCATTTGATTAACCATTTGGCCAAAGTAACTTTAGACACCTTACTGGCAGTCAGAAAAGGAAACAAGCAATTGTTTAGATTTTCTTAAGTCCTTGGTTTTGTAAAGGTAGAAGTGTGTGTACATCTAAAAGGTGTAACATATAATTCCTTTTGTTTGAGGATTTTGGAAAGAAAACTGGGAGATTAATGACCTGATTAATATTTGACTCAGAAGCTACCATTGGTAAAAAGGATGGGTTGGTTCGTAAAGATGCTCTATCCTTTTGAACAACTAAATAAGGAGGTTTCAAGGACAGTGCTTGGAGTTTGGAAACTTTTCTAGAGGATGCAATAACCACTAGGAACATGGTCATCCAAGATAAAAATTTAAAGTCAGCTTTAGACAAAGGTTCAAGTCAAGGCCTGAAGCATGACATTTAAATCCCAAGGAGGGATAGGATCTTCTAATGGTGGTCTAAGTAAAAAAATTTCTCTTAGAAAGGCATTACAATGTTTAGCGGAAGCTAAGGTAGAATTATTTATGCCCAGGTGAAAGTTTGAAATGGCTGTTAACTGGACTCATAGCTGAGAAACTAGCCCCTTCACTGAAAATTGTGGCTAAAAAGTCAAGTACATTTGAAATAGGTGCTGAAAAAGTTCTACATTTTTGCTTAGGGCCCAAAGAACACATCTTTTCCATTTAATCCTGTAAATCTTTCTGGTGGATGCCTTATGGGAAGATAATAAAATGTGATGGTCGGGGGAGGAGAGTCTGGGCTGTCCACCAATCAACGGAAGTGTAGAAACCATGTGGTCAGCATGAGGCCTGGTATGTCTGGGTAAGTCATGCCTGTCAGATGACAGGAGGTCTGGAGTTGGATCCAGAATCCAGGGTGGAGGAAAAATATGAGGCCAAAGGAAGAGAAACCAAATCTGACAAGGCCAATAAGGGGCAAGGAGGATAAACTGTGCTTATCAATCAAGATGCTTTCTGTAGAAATTTGGGAATGATGGGTAAGGGGGGATAAGCTAAAGGAGACTGGGGGGCAAGCATGAAATCTCTCAGTGACTCCCCCAGTGGGGATATCAGGGAGAGGAGAAGCAAAAAGATCATAGCATTGTTAGCCCCTTTGACAGAAAATTATCTCTACCACGTTAATATTGAGAGACCACCTGTGAGGCATCAAGATAGATCTGCTTAACTTGTCTGCAATCATGCTGGATTTCTCTGAAATGTGCATTGCTATTAGAAAGTGACTGGAAGAAATCACCAATTGCCAAACTCTCATAGCTTCTGGACAAAGAGGATAAGCCCTGGTTCCCCCTTATTTGTTGATATACCAGACTGCTGACATTTTCTCCATCTGAATCACAATTGTCCCAGCTGGGAGAATGCCTTGAAAGGCCTGCAACACTAGGAGGACAGCATACTGGCCTCTTCAGGGGACCCACATGCCTTGGATTGTCCTTCCCAAGTAATGGTCCCCACCTGAGCTGAGACACATCTGTGGTTGCTATGGCTTTGGGTTGAGGAAGAACAAAAAATGGCCTTTGTGGAGCTGATTGCAGAGGATCCACCACCAAAGTTAACTTTTTCATGCTTGAGTGATTTTAACTGACATGGATAATGGCTGTTAGGAATGGACCATAACTGACATGGATAATGGCTGTTAGGAATGGACCATCGAGTGGCCAGACTCCATTGAAGGATTCTTGTGTGAAATGTGACCAATGGTACAAGGGTGATTGCCACTGCCATGGAACCCATATCTTGAAGTATCAATCTGGTTGAAAGGGAAGTATTCTGAACTATTTTCTTGAATTGGGATTGTATGGTGTCCATTTGAGACAGAGGAAGGGAAGCTATTTGAGTGACTGTATTCAAATGAGCACTGATGAATTCCAGCCTCTGAGTTGGTGTGAGTGGAGATTTGCTGTAACTAGTTGATATTCCCAGAAGGGAGCACAACTGGGGTAAGTAGTCCCTCATTTGAATCAGTTGATGCCTGGTTGAAGCAGTCAGGAGCCAGTCATCTAGATAAGGAAGAACCCAAAATCTGAGCAGTCCCAAGTAACTGCCATGCAGTTGGTGAACACCATGGGGGATATGGTGAGACCAAAGGGAGGTGCACTGAATTGGTAATGAGTGGCTCCCAGCTGGAACCAAAGGTATCTTCTGGAGCACCTGTTAATTTTGATGTGATATTACGCATCCTGAAAATCTATTGAGCACATCCAGTCATCCTTGTGCAGTAATGGCAAAATGGACTGAACCGTGACCACACAGAACTTTGTATACTGAACAGATTGGATTAATTTGCTGAATCCAAAATTGGGCTTAGGTCCCCTGTCTTTTTTGGCACCAAGAAGAATCTTGAGTAAGGTCTAGATACTCTCTGGTCTAGGAAGACCTCTTAGATGAGTCTTTTTTCTAGCAGCTTTTTGATTTTGATAGAAGCTACTTCCCTCTGATTGGGTGGAACACCAAGGATTCTCCAGGGAATAGATGGAGTGGGTTGGGAAAATGGTATAATATAAACTCTGGATATTATTCTCCACACCCATGAATCTTTTGTGATATTTAGCCAGGCTGTTTGGTGAAGGGATATTCGACCCCTGGCTGCCTCCAGAGACAGACAGTCAGGCCTCCATTCAGGAGTACTGATAGGGTCTATCAGAGAAAGAATCTCTGGACCCCTGGTTGTGTGGACCACCTCTGCCATGAGAAAGGCACCTTCCATTTGAATTCCCCCCTCTGCCCCTGGGGGACCTATCTTCACATGATTCTGGGAAAGGACCTTGGGATTTTTTAAACCACACTTTTCTACCACCTCACTGGTTAATAAAGAAAGAACTTTGAGGAGTAGAAGAACATACACCAACAGCAGACAGGGTCCTTCCCTCTTGTTTACATCTGGAGAGTGCATCTTTCGCCTTGGGGCCAAAGAGCACAGATCTGTCAAAGGGTGCATTGATAAAAGAAGACTTAAATGCTTCTAAAAAGTCAAAGGCATGTCTCCTGATGGATAAGCCTGAATCCACCACCCGTGAGGTACCTTCTGCAGTATGAGAAATTACCCTCATGGATGAATTAGATATTGATTGTAGAGTAGCCAGCTACAAGGACATTTTATTTCCTTCCATGGAGGACATGAACCCCGATAGAGATTTGGTAAATTCCTTGAGCAAATCTCTCTGAAGTCTCATAAACTGTGTCAAATAGTTCAGTGACCTAAGAATGGAGGTCATTGAAGCACAGACATATTTCCCAAACCTGTCCATCATCCTACACTCCCTGTTAGGAGGATGGACAGAAGAACTCTGTTCCACCTTTTCCTTTCTAGTGGCTGTAATAACCATGTCATCAACCAGCACTCCCTTACTCCAATCTAGATGGTCTTTTGGAGATGCAATGGTTTTGTTTGGTCTCTTCAGGATTGGCTCAATAGTGTTTGGTTTCTTCTATGCCCATCAAGAGACCAGATCTACAAGCACATCAGCAGGGGGAGTTACAAAGGAGGTAGAGGGGCTAGATCCAAAAGCCTCCCGAAACACTGATTCCTCTCAAGAAGGGTTATCAGGGCAATGGCCACCTCTTTATTTAAGGAGCTCTAAGATGACTCCAAAGGAGATATCATCAGGTGGTGATCTGGGGACCCTTCCACCTCATCAAAATCAGTGTTCTCATTGAAACATTCCTGTGGGGAATCTAAGTGCCTCCTTTTGCATACTCTCTTTGAGGGACATCCATAGTGGGATGCTCTGGGAGGTGTCAGAATAGACAATGATACCCTGATGTGTTAGCTGGATGCTAGATCAGACTGGCTGTCCCAATGGAAGGAATGATAGAGACTCAGAAAACAAAATAGAACTGGATAAATATGTCTGATCTAAACAGGGCAATCACATCTGTTCTCTAGGTATAAAGAAGACTCTCTCTCCACTACCCCAAAAGTGGAGCATCTAGGAGAAGGAGAAACTGATGGATCTGACTTCAGGCCCTCTCAGGTCATCAACCTCCTCCGCCCCATTAACACCCCACCTATATATATATATATATATATATATATATATATATATATATATATATATATATATATATGGATCACCTTCAGATGCCCAAAATCGCATTTCACCGACACGGAATCCGACGGGTCGAAAACACCGACAACGCAGATGACCGACAAGGTGAGAACCCGACAGACTCGGTAAGTGTGCGATAGAGTGAGGGATTTAGTGTTAGGGAGCGGACAGGTAAGTGTGCGATAGTGAGGGACTGTGGGTTTAGGGGTGGGTTAAGTGAGTTAGGGTTAGGGTGCAGGTAGGGTGTGTGTGCGATAGCGAGGGACTGTGGGTCTAGGGGTGGGTTAAGTGAGTTAGGGTTAGGGTGCAGGTAGGGTGAGTGTGCAGTAGTGTCGGACCTTAGGGTTAGGGTTTGGGTTAGGGATAGTGGATATGTTATGTAGTGTACTGTGTTGTTTACGTGTAGTGTGTTGGTGTAATGGTATTCGTGTTTGCGTTGTCGGTATTTTTTGTTGTCGTACTTTTGGTGTCGGTGCTTTGTGTGTCGGCGGTTTGGCGTTTCGGGCATCTGAAGGTGATCCATATATATACATATATATATATATATATATATATATATATATATATATATATATATATATATATACAGAGAGAGAGAGAGGGAGAGATAGATTTGCAGATTGTAAAATGAAAAATGTGGTTTATATAGCCTGCTGCAAGAACTGTTATTCATTCTATGTTGGAAAAACTAACAGACAATTCAAAGAACGGATTTCAAAACATCAGTGACATCAATTTGATGGACTTGAAAAATCCTTTGATGAGAAATGTTAAAGAAAATACAAAACAGTTTTTACTTTATGGTCATACAGGTTGTACATATAAGTATTAAAGGTGGTGACATTGTCAACATGACTGAATTAGCAGAAATAAAATGGATCACTGAAATGCAAGCTGATAAGCTACCTGGACTTAATTTGAATATTTCTCTGAAACCAACCTTGAAGAGACAACAACTTAGATAAGTCTATCATTGGTTGTATATGTATGAGTACATTAGTTACTATAAATGAAGAATCCTTGCTGTCTAAATTCAGCCCATGCAAGCTGCTGATTGGGAATATGACAGATAGTGAGCCAATAACTTGGAAGGATATCTTCACAACAACCAATCCTATTGCCATGAGTTACGCGTAATGTTAATGGGTAATGAAAATAAGTATGCACCCTTTGAACCAATTTGTAACATTAATGGACAGCCTTTATTTAAGTTTCTAGTGACTGGAAGAGCATTTCATAGTGGGCAAAGCAAGATGTCAATGTGATTCATGTGATGTAATGTATTGTTTGCTTGAGTTGAGATTCTTGTTTATTTTATTTCCAGTTAACAAATGGCCCAGATGTGAAATTTAGTGTAACACGAACCAATGATCTGAAGAGACACATGTTTATGACCAACTGTCTCACTGAGAGGTCTATCCAATATTGTAGGGCAATAAGAAGTACATGATGTCATTAAACCAACCTGAAACACTAGGAAGGGGTCCCTTTATACATACATATTCCATGATTAGAAGGATACTATGGTTAATGTAGATTTATGTTATATCACTCTTGGTGTCATGCTTGCATCCAGTACCAGTGCTATCGCTAAACATTGGATGAATTTGCCTCCATTTGGACACACTGGGAATATTAGATCATCCACACACATGCATCTTGCAAGAATGATATATGCTTTGTTAGGTTAGCCGCTTGCAACACTGAGAGATGGTGTCAGAGTCATCAGCTACTGTTAATATGTTCTCAAGTTAAGTATTTTACGGTTTTGTTCAGAAATTTAATTAATGTTTTGTTAAACAGTTTGAAGGGACATCAGCTCTAAACCCTTCATAAAGTTTAAAATTGTGATTGCTGCCATTGGATAACACTAATACTATGATTTTGCTTAGAGATTATTTGTGGTGTTAAAGACCATATATATAAAACAGCACTTATTAATTTGAAGAACAGTGGAAACACAATCAAATATACAAATGTTATTTAGTTAGTTCAAGTAGCAGTGACAATGATAATACACATTTTTCATATATTCGGAGCTATGCTTTAAAGAGTAATTAGAGGAGGGTTTTAATTAAATATGCGCTGAAAGTTGCCTGATTTTAATTATTTATATTATGGAGAAATGGGCCCGATGCCATTTGATGACATTAATAATATGTCTATGTCGTGGGCCAATCAAGGAAATCAAGGGGTGTGTATATCACAGCATTTCCAGGATATGGCTTAACCTACTAATCATTCGCTTTACTTTAAACAATATGAGGAGATTTTGATTGGAGAAAATGTCCTTATTTATGCAGAATAGTTGTAGTGATTCTAGATACCTATTGGTTTAAAGAAGTGCACTTTATAGATTTGATTGGTTGTGGTATGTTTAAATGTTCTTTAGTTATTGTTTTGAATTGAATCTGAAGAAGGGTAGATGCTATCTGAAAGCACTCACTTTTAATATTTTACTATTTTTCATTATTTATTTGTCACGAGTATGTTTTTATTAAAGTACATTTTATGTACATAGCCGTTGGTGATCGCATTGGTTGTTTGTTGAATATATACACATATATATATATATATATATATATATATATATATATATATATATATATATATATATACTAATATTTACTATCAAACTTGTGAATATCAGAATGAAATCTGGTTAAAATCCTGAGTAAAAATACAGACATTCTGCATATTAATCAGCTAACATTGTCGAATCGAAATACTGAACATTTCAAATTTGTCAGTTTTCTGTCAGCCATTATGTTCTTACCTGCTACAACTTACCTGCCTGCTTTCCAGCTGTACGAATGAACATATTTCAGTACTGCATAATGATTCAATTCACATTTTTGCATGGGGGCAAGCCCCCCTGCAAACTATATATTCCAACTCAGAGATCGCACTACAGTGAGGAAAAGGATAAATTTCCTGATCCACACTGTACCACGATCTCTATTCATAACATCGACCATGTAAAAGTGAATGCACAGTGGCATTTGCTGCAAAGAACGCTCACAGAATTGAAGGCCGGCAAAATGGGAATCAGCCTACTGATGTTCGACATTCCTGTTTTTGCTGAACCTTCATTCTTCATTTTGATGGTAAACCTATATATACAGTTTATATACATACATATAAATGGGCGGCCGCGGTGGTGCAGCAGTTAGCGTCACTGCCTCAAAGCAAGAGGTTCTCTGGTTCAATCCTCGGCTGGGGTGCCTTCTGTGCGGAGTCTGCATGTCCTCCCTGTGGTCGCGTGGGTTTCCTCCAGGTGCTCCGGTTTCCTCCCACATCCCAAAGACATGCCATAGGTGGATTGGACACTCTAAATTGGCCTTAGGTGTGAGTGCATGTGTGCCTCCTGTGGAAGGTTGGGCGACACTGTCAAACTCCACTGCCAATCATGAGCGGACAGGTGATCCACTGTGGCGACCCCTTACTGGGAAAAGCCAAAAGAAGAAGAAGACCACTGATTAAAACCTTGGGCCATTGTCTTAAGTCTATCATTTACACAGATCTTACAAACACAGTCAGGAAACTGTAGAGAGACTAAATTAGTCGGATCTGCAATGACTCACTGTGCTGCTATATCTTGCTACTTGGATCAAAATATTCTGAGAAGAGGGTGTTTCAAAAGCACTAGTGTGATGGAATTCCAAGCAAGGATGTGTATATTTATAGAGTCATTGATGATGCTCTTGAGGACATAAGGTGCCTGATACATCAGGATCACCCATAGCAGTCCTTCTTGTTAGTGACTCTGAGAGTACATGTAGCACATGAAAGAGTTCAGTACTAGCTGTATAATTATGGCCAATAAAGTGTAAAAAGTTTACTGTGTCATGATTCTTGATAGACTGTTTCCAGACTAGATGCATATCATTGATAAAACAATCACATTTTCACTCATTTAAGAATACAAAGGTAGCTAGGGCTGTTTTGTCCCCCAGCAGGAAACAGAGATGTAACTTTAAAATCTAGGAACCTTCTATCCTTGAAGTGCGAGTCCAGGAGCAATATAAATGTCCTCTCTACTCTTGGAACTTAACTGTGACCTAGATGAAATCTGGAAGAAGTCATCAGTATTATGGGCAAATGAAAAATTAATCTATAAGTCTAGATCTTCATGATTCATCAATTTTTAGTCTGAAAGTCATCTCTTCAGTGGCAAAAATGACCTCAGAGTTAATATAAACACGTTAGGAGTGGGTTACCAATTTCCCACATTTACGATATAGGATTGTTGCCCCATGCAGAAGTAGGGTCAACATTTTATTTCCTTGTTCTGTGCATTTCTGCACCATTGTTTGCTCATGAGATTCACGTCTGCTTTCAAAGTAATGTAAGATACAGTCTTAGATCTGTATTTATGTAGCTGGTCTTAGATTTTGTCTTTAGATTATTGGGAACTTAATTTAAGAGTAAATAGGTAAGGTAGAAGGATTTCTCGTGGAAGTGAAGTTCAATATTAATGTTTTCCTACTCTCATAAGATTTCAGAAGAATTTCAATGAACTCAATACCAGATTTAGGGGGTGATATCTATCTGACCTTATTCTTGTTTGATCCACTTCTTGTTTTTCATGAACCTTCTGAGAAGTGTTTTTTTGAAAAACTGAATGCTTTCTTCGGTATGCCTGGTAATTGCTGCCCTTGTTTTAATTATATTTAATCCATATGCAGAAATCTAGCCTGCACATAGATTAGTTGCTCATGTTATTTTGTACATATATCTCACTCTTCGTAAACTCACAGGTTGATGAAGCACTCAAGATATTCCCAACAATGATGGCTGGACTGAGATTGTTAAGGACTGCATAGTCAACTGTTGCCTAGGATTTCAATATTAATAGGAAATTAAAAGTCAACACTGACATATTTAACATGGGCCATTATGAGTGTGCGGTCTTAAAAATGTGTGCTGTGAACCTCACAGCTATGTGAAAAAAACTGGAGGGAGGTTGTATGGTGTGTCTTTTGTCTTATTTAAACTGGCAATTGCATCTCTTTATCTAAGCTTCTTTGATCTGAGTTTGCTTATGCTGCATGTTTCTATGTTTCAACCCTCTAATCTAGAGAGAGAGATACTTCAAAATCATGCAATGGCATAGGGACAGCCTTTTGGAACTTTCCTTCAAACTGGTTTGCTATCAGTTTTGCAGAAGAATATAAAATAAGTAGGAAAATCCTGGTACCAGTGCCAAAGAGTGAAGAGTGTTACACAATCATATTTTACTTGGCTCGTCACTACTGACCAGCAAAAAGAGTATCATGACAAGCGACATAATAACCTTAGTATATATTTTTTTTTTACTTTTCTGGCAGGATTTCCTGCAAACTTGGGCAGATTTATTTGTTGTAATTAATGACAAATATAACTTGAGTTTGTAGAATATATGTACATATTCAAATATCATATGTATCACTCCCCACCACAATGGTTGCATACCTTTCAGTTGTCTAGATTTTTGCAAAATGTCCAGATTTTTGCCTCATTTGTTTTTTGGTCTGTTTTCATAAAATGTGTTATTTTCTAGTGAATCATTGAGGGCTGAGATCACTAAATAATATCAGACATTTCAGTTTCAGACTTCATACCCTTCAGAAAATGCATACTAATGCAAAGCATGATATTTTATCAACTTTCTAGGTTTATAAGAGCACTAGTTAAAATTTGTCCCTTTTTGGGCCTTTGACCTTGCCTCATTATTGCTATTTTTGTCCAGAATTCATTTGCTAAGAGGCTGAGCGGTATGAGTGGTTGGACTGGCATTTGAACACCTAGCAGTAGCAAAAATCATGTTTTTCATGTCCTGCCACTGTGTTTGCATCAGTCACTTTGGAGTACATGTAGTAAATGCATAATCCAGAAAATTGCTTTAATCTTTCTACATGTACTCCAAAGTGACTGATACAAACACAATGGCAGGACATGAAGCAAAGAATAATATTAAAATAAAAAAGTACCAGTCTAGTAACTGGAACCAAGCACAGACACATTGAAGGACAGACCCCATATATCTAGGGTTGGGAACCTTTTTTGAACACCCTCTCAAAACATGATTTTTGCTACTGCTAGGTGTTCAAGTGCCAGTCCAACCTCTTCTTCCTCACAACCACAGGGTTCAGTCTTGACTTTTCATCACTGATTGTAACATTTGCATGCTGTCTCTGTTTATGTGCAGATTTTCACTGGGAACTCTGGCTTCCTACCCCCCCCCCCAATAAAACCATATTGGTTACCACTACAGTATATATATATATATATATATATATATATATATATATATATATATATATATATATATATATCATCCTTATTACTGCCCCTTCTAGCCCATGGTCATAACTGAAAACAATATGATGACCAATTTGCTTACCCAGTTAGTAAGCAAATAAAGTGAAATAAGAGCAATAATGCACTTACATTCAATAAAATATAGAAATGTATGATTATGCACTAAGAAGAAACATAACAAACCTAATACTTAAAAAACTCACAAAAATAATTGTGTACAACATAAACATATCAAAATGGAAGAAAGAACAATATAAAGAAATAGAAGAAAGAAAGAAAGAACAGAAGTAAGCTATATACATAACATTATCATCATCAACCTCCTTTTCCCAATTTTCTAAATGGAGTCAGGGTGTTGTGTCAATTGTTGCCATTCCTCCCAATTCAATGCCACTCTCCTACCTTCAACAGTCATGCCTGACTGTCACAGATCTTCTTTCACCCAATCTATCCACTTCTTTGCTGGACACCTTCATTTCCTATTGCCTTCTTCCTGTGTGTCCAAAATCTTCTTATTTAGATAAACTTCTGCTTTTTTACACGTCTGAACCACCATAATCTGTTCACATTGATCTTGGCAATTGGAGCTATTCTGGCTTCTGCTCTCATGTTCTCATCTCTTCATCTGTCCAACAGCGTACATCCTACCATACACCTCACATATTTCATCTCCATCACCTCTAGCTTCCTCAACTTCTCTTCCTTTGCCAGCCAGGTTTTTGTACCATACAGTAGTACTGGTTGCACCAATATTTTGTACACTTTTCTTTCCAGCTTCTTTGGCATTCTTCTGTCATACACTACCCCTGACATTTTCTGTCATTTGGCTGCACCCCCTCACATTTTCTGTCATTTGGCTGCAACCCCTCTGATTCTAGTTTTGACCTCCTCATTCAGACTTTCTTTCTTCTCAACCCCCCTTCTCAGATACTTGAATCTGTTAACCTGTTCCGCTAATTTCTCTATCTCAGTTCTCATCTTCTTCTGATTTACCCTATTTGCTGTGATTACAGCTGTCTTATCTGTACTTGGTCTCATCACATGTGCCTTCAGTTTTTCCTTCCGTACCCCTAACGTTAGCTGAAGTTCTTGCTCAGTGGCTGCTTGTAATGCCACATTGTCTGCAAACAACAACTTTGTTGATCTCTCCTCTCTGACCTGTTTCCTGATGTAGTTCATCACCAGTATTAACAGCAGTGTGCTCAGAGCTGAACCCTGATGCACACCCACTCCACCTGGCAACCCTTCTGTGAGACCGAACACTGTTCTTTAATGAGTCATTGGATCCTTGTACATAGCCTCCACTATTTCTACTAATGTTTCTGGGACTTCAAACCACTGCAGGGCTGTCCAAATCAGATTTCTTAGGCCATGGTCATATGATTTCTCCAAGTCTAGGAATGCCCAATTAGGCTATTTTCTCATCTCTAATTTCTTCTCAACCATGTGTCTCACTGCAAACATAAGGTCAATTGTGCTGCAACCTGGTCTGAATCTGAACTGCTCATCTCCCTTCTTACTTTCTACTACTTGCATATTTATTTGTCAGTCATCATCTCCAGAACTTTCACACAGTGTGACAGAAGTTTGATATCTCTGTACTGCTCACAATTGTGCCTTTCTCTCTGTACTGCTATGAGTACTCTCACAAACCATTACTCCCAAATTGTTCATATCTGCTGTGACTTCATCCTGGCCTGCTGCTTTCCCTGGCTTCATTTTCCTTATGGCTGCTCTTCTAAGGTGGGAACCTCTTTTCTTTCATTGCAGGCTGTGTCTGGGACAGTACAGCTTCTGCGGGGTTTCTTTATTCAGAAGCTGCTGGAAATACTCTTTCCCTCTGCTTTTGATGTCCTATGAACTGGTGAGCAGGTTGTTGCTGGCACCCCTTAAGAAGGGTGCCCGACTATCTTCTTTATCTTTCTGGTTTTGTCTTGGAACCTGATAGAGTTTCTTCATGCCATCTATTGAGTCACTCGAGAAGAGGGTAGAGTGCCTCTGATGCCTTACTCTTTGCTATTGCAACTTCTCTTTTAGCCTCTTTGTTAGCCAACCAGCATTCCTTCTTATCATGATCCATCTTTTATATTTCCCACTTTTTTCTGTTGTTCTTTTTTTCTTTTTTTTCTTTTGATGACTTCCTGGACTTCTGCATTTCACCTCCAGCCTTTCTTAGGTACCATATTTCAATACCTAGCTAGGCCATATCTCTGTTTATAGTCCTCACAC
Source organism: Protopterus annectens (assembly GCF_019279795.1). Lineage (NCBI taxonomy): Eukaryota > Metazoa > Chordata > Ceratodontiformes > Protopteridae > Protopterus > Protopterus annectens. The sequence goes on from NC_056728.1 coordinate 557,239,294, forward strand.
ATGCTGTTTTGAGAAACTGCAATTCTTTTTCAACTCCAACTATTTTCTCTTCTTCTTGAGGTGCTAGAGCCCTGATTAATTCTTTGAACTCCTGTGTGAGCTCTCCAAATAAACTTCCAGTTCTTTGGCCTAGTTTTTCTTGACCTTAGAATCTTTCTGACCACTGCTTGCAGCTGATTATGGCAGCCAGTGGCTAATGCTGTGGGCTGACAGTTTCACTGGGGTGACTTTGCAATCGATAACTCTACTCCAGTGCCCTTTCCTTACTAGGTGAGAGCTGCATGTTCATGTTGGCCACTCTTGTATGTGATCATGTGACTGTCTCTCTTTGCTGAGCCATGTGTTGGCCACCATCAAGCCATTTGCCAGACAGAAGTCTAAAATGACTTTGCCTTCTTTATTGCTTTTGCTCCACCAATGTTGACTCATGCAGTCCTCATATCCTGCTCTGTCTGTACCAATTTGTGCATTCAGGTCTTACATTACCAACACCAATTCTTGTTGTCCTGCTTTATCCAGTAGGCCCTGCAAGTGCCCTATACTTACACTGGACACTGATTGCCATGTGTCAGTCACTAATTCTGATGACATCCCTTCACTGTTTTCTGAAGTCTGTCCCTCAGCATAATTCCCACACCACTTCTAGTCTTTTATCCTCCTAAATAGTAGACTCTGCATCCCAAGCCAAGTGGCTTTGCTGCACTGCCTTCCATTCTGTCTCTTGAACACACAGGTTGTTCAGCCTCCTCCTTACCATCATGTCATCCACTTCCAAGCTGTGATCTGTCAATGACACTATATTGAGTATAGCTATAATAAGTGTAGCAATTCTTAGTTCATGTTTGGTAGATTGAATGGTTTACATCCAGTTTTTTATAAACAGAGCTATCTTAGGTAACCTAAGCTGGGCAACTGGACACTGAACACCCAGTAGCTTATTCACCCAGGGATGCTGGGCTGTATGTTGGGCACACACTGGCCAATAGGGGCACATACACTCTTTCCACCATTAGCATGGATCCCTGGGTTTAAGTCAGAGCAGGCTAGATCCTCAACTCACTTATTTCCAGCAAATAGTCATGTCCAGTTTTGGTGACATTAGTCAACATTACTGAATCATCTAGAGCAAATTTTTACACCACTGAGTGGCCAGCCTTGACACGACATGTAGTCTCCGATCCATGTTCTCCTATCTTGAGGATATGACACATGACAGTTGAAGCCCAAGGAGATTGGTCTACACAACTTTTTCTCCCATTTAGAGTCCGTGCTGCTGCTCACAACTCCATTCTTGGGTAAATGTGAGGTAGAATTTTTGAGAGGTGGGAGGAAAACCACAGAGACAAAGGGAGAATATGTAAACTCAATGCAGACATTGGCCAGAAGTCAGGATCAAACCTTGTATTTTGTTCATTGGAGGTGAAGACCTTAAGCATTATGCCAGCTTGTGTATATACACAATACTAACGCAGCAAAAGACAAAGTATGTGTTCAGTTACAAAACTCAACATTTCTTCTGTCATATACAATTAAAATTAAAACATTAAAACAAAATAATAAAGAACAACTTTACCAGAAAGTGTTCTTCAACATGAGACTAAAAAATACATATGCAGTAACTAAGAAAAAGAAAAATATTGCCTTCAATTTTATAATAGCAAATATTCGTTTTATAGTATGGTCATAAGCTGATTTTACCTCTGAGTGGTTGTTAGCAGCATTTCTCAGGTACAACCAGCATTAAATACACACCTGAATAAGTAATTGTTGAATTAAGCAATGTTTTACATGTCCTGATACCAGTACCAAATTAAGTAGATTCCAAATTGCAGACAAGATCTTGCAGATGCAAAAGAAAATAAATCCCTAATCCTATGCATCAGGAAAAAGTTCTCAGGGTGAATGCAACAATGCAGTCAGACTGTGGAGTGCCCTTCAAAGTAGCACATCCCACCTTGACCCTCATTAGTTTCCTCAGACCTGACTTGGGGAACATGTGAGAGCCTTTCAAGTGCAGGAGACTTAAGGGGCAAGATGAGGAAAAAGCATATAAACCTAAAAGAGATGATGGTGGTCATCTTATCCCTCACAGCATTCACCCACATTTAAGAAAATGTGATGTCCTGACTGAAATCACTGTCCTAGTATTCCTATCCAATGGGTTGATTTCACTGATGTTCAGTTGGGATGCCAGAGCTTTGCTTTCTCAGGATTGTGCATCCAGTATGTGGCCACACCTCATGAGTGTGGGAGTGTATGGGTGGATGTATAAGCATAATTGCTCAGACTATCTTGCCTCCACAGTTCACATATCCATCAGATTGACTGTTTGGTCAATGATAAAATTGCTTTGAGTAAAAAAATAAGTGTCCCATTGGGGAACCTTCCTTTACTTTTCTAAAGTTCTGGTATTAGATATCAGCTCTCAGGGGTACATGCAAGTGTGGTGGGCAAATCCTGTACAGACATGCTTACCCAGTGTCTCTTCTGCTTAGTAGTGGAACATAACTACAAGGCTTGTTCTATTTGTCAGTGTTTTGTACCTAAGACATTGCAATCAAAGGCACCCGCAGGCAGGTGCAAGGGGTGCACTTGCACCCCCCCTGGATTTTCTTAATGCTATCTGTGATGATTTGGCAAAACATACTTTTTTCTATCATTTCCACTTACTTTTTTTTTCCTGTAAAGCCTGCATTGTTCGGAACTTCGGAAGAGATGTTAGTGGAGGTGGCGTGGCAGGTAGTCACATGACACAATCGATGATGCATAATTGACGACTGACGTGACGAGCCTCAAACTCCTCCTTAAACTTTATAACTGTAGTTGCATCATTATGGAAGACTGCAGGTGGATGGTGGAAGAGTATCCTGATTCTTGGCTGTGGCTATTCCTGACCTGAGCAAACCAAACCATCGTGTGGTGGAAGGCCTGGACTAGACTGGTGGTGGTGTTGGTATAACAAGAAGAAGGTAGGTTGGTTGCTCCACTCCTGAGTCCTTATTTTGTACAGGGACTGAACACTTTGCGGTTGGCGCCAAAACGCAAAAATGGCGCACTTGAGATGGAGTGTGAGTGAGTGGTGCTCTGCACCCTCCGTGTGTATTCCCTTCCCTACACCAAAAATCACACCTACTTTTACTCAACCCTCAAATTGTGCACAAGTTCAACTGATATACTGCAATACTGCACGTCCGACCGTCCCTCCATCACAGTGTGATGAGCTGCCATCTTGCTTTCCTCGTGTGTTCTTGTGCTTTTCTGGCTGCCGGTTAATTTGGAGCTTTAAAGGTTGCTTGCTCCTGGTTGCTTGATTCATGCTAGGAATGAATTAATGGCTGAATGAAATACTACTCTAAGAATCTTAGAGTAGTATTTATTCATTTTTAGCATTCCAGCTGCAGAGCAAAAGAAGTTAATTATGATTCCGTAGTCTTCACATTATCATGGCAACACCAAAAACACTTCTCCGATCGTATTTACCTTTGTGCAACAGTTGCATGAAGGTAAATACGATCGGCGAAGCATTTTTGGTGTTGCCAACTTGCCATGATAATGTGAAGACTACGTGAGTGATGACATCACTAACTGGTAAATAGCAAGCAGAAAGGAAAAATCTGTAGACTCAACTCAACGTAAGCAAGAGGAACAGAGCTGATCTATGTTATGTAAGTTGGACAGTAGTAAACCCGTTTGTACCACTGACCACATAAAGAGGAGCTGAGGCAAAGATTTGTTGTTTTATTACTTTAAACTAAAATAATCAAACTGCTAGACATGATAGCTGCTCTTCAAGTCGAGACTTACTAAATGCATCAGAAATTAATTTCAGAAGATGGAACCAATGGTGTCTGTCTACCTGCTCTTTAGGGAAGTACATTGTGTTGATAATTTTGTACAGTGCTTGCTGTGCCTTTTGAGATGTGAGTGTGTGTGTGTATGTGTGTGCGTGCCTATGAGCATGTGTCTGATGGAAATTGAGAACTGTGGTGAATTCTTAGAATATGTAGGACAGATAAAAGATAAAGTGTTAAAGTTAGTGGAGGTTTCCTACATCAAAAACCTCAAGCATGAGAAATGCTAAATGTTAATGCCCGAATCTCTGAAAGGCAGTAACCCCCATCATGTGTGTGTGTGTGCGTGTGTGTGTGTGTGTGTGTGTGTGTGTGTGTGTGTGTGTGTGTGTGTGTGTGTGTGTGTGTGTGTGTGTGTGTGTGTGTGTACAGAATATATATATATATATATATATATATATATATATATATATATATATATATTACCAACTCAAAGAAGGGGAAATCTCCAAACAGAAGGGAATCTCACTGAATCACTACTGGTGTACTGGTGTACACTTGGAAATCACATTACCACTGACATCCTATGGAAAACAGCAAATGGTGTTGTATCACTTGGCATCTTGCACTTTGGGTTATTCAAAAAATTTCATCTCAGCTACCTGTAGATATACACTAGTACAGTATGCCTTTCTCCTTAAGACTCAAAGTGTGTTATATGTCAAGGGAGTGAGCAGACTAGTCAGTAAATATTAAATTATATTCATTTTTTTTTTGCTTTTTTTTTACTTATCTACAGCTATGGCATAGTTAATAGGAAGAAGTCTTTTGATGAAAGCATGGAATAAAGTGTTTTAAACACTAGTTCAGTTTTCCCTCTGTAGTCCACCAGGTTCCAGTTTTTTTTTTTTTTTTTTTTTTAGTAGTTTTTGTTTTAATGGATTTGGATTTTGTTGTGGTAATTATAACAATACAAAGATCTGTTAATTCTATCCAACAATGTTAAAGCAAACAGTTCAGGTAGAGTACAAACTAACAGCCAGAGTACTTGGAAATTGAAAAGACAACACTGAATGTCTTATTACCAAATGTAGAGAGAAAGAGCAAAATTATAATAGTTTTTTTAGATACAAACCGAAGGATTCAGAAAAATTATCACCACCAGTGCTATTTGGCAATGTGGGACTACCTAGTAGAGCATCATGATTGCACACGTCTTCGTGAGCCCTCCACACACACACACACACACACACACACACACACACACACACACACACACACACACACACACACACACACGCACACACATTTTAGGTTTAAATAGAGTGCGGCACTGTGTTTTTTTTTCATTCTGATGAAGTGTTTTACGAAGATTAAAACTTTTTTTGGGCAGCCACGGTGGTGCAGCGGTTAGCGTTGTCACCTCACAGCAAGAGGCTCTCCAGTTTGATTCTCGGCTGGGGTGCCTTCTGTGCGGAGCCTGTATGTCCTCCCTGTGGTCGCGTGGGTTTCCTCCGGGTGCTCCGGTTTCCTCCCACATCCCTAAGACATGCAGTAGGTGGATTGGACACTCTAAATTGGCCTTAGGTGTGAGTGTGTGTGTGTGTGCATGCCTTCTGTGGAACTGGGCTGGCAACTTGACACTGTAAAACTCCATTGCCAATCATGAGCGGACAGATGATCCGCTGTGGCGACCCCTAACCGGGAAAAGCCGAAAGAAGAAGATGCTAATTCAGTTTTTGTCTCTTCTGTGGTATACAGCGAATTTTGGTGGTTAACTGTTTTGTTTAGTAAATGGCAGTCACTGTTTGTGTTGTAGAATTTGAAAGCAGGGTTAGCAGCATAATTGCCTTTGGTGCAGAAGGCTGTGTGTTTTAATCCCACACCATGTAGATGGAGTGCTGATATTTCAGTGCCATTTTGACTGCGGATTATTTGGTGCATTTTAAGGAAGTATAGGGGTTCTACACTCCTGTGTGTCCTCCTTTGTATAAGATGCCTAGTAATGTGTTGTTGGATTGTCAGTCATTCCCTATTGCAATATTATCAGCTTACCATTTTTAATGTAACATAGACAATTTATTCTTCAAAGGCAGCAGGCACTGAATTTGTAGATGAAACACTGAAATGTAAAGTTTTCTTAGTTACAGATCTCTTTAAGGTAGAATTATCTGGATGACTTTTACTTCTGAAAAGATTGTGCTTTTTCAGTAGTATTGGTGGATTATAATGACAGAAGTTTAAGTGGCATTTTATGGTCAACATTTTCTGAAATGGGTAGCTTTATCATTATTTCATACATTTTGTTTCATTGCTTTCTAGAAAAATGTTCATAATTACAAATTTAAAACACCATTCTAACAAATTGTGATGTATTATATAAGGAATATAATTTATCATGAGGGTGAATCAAATAATACATACATATGTGCATGGCCCTATAAATGTGTGCAAGGAGCTTATGGTTTGAAAACAGCTCAAAAGTAAACTTAATCCTCCACTGTCAGATGCATTTTCTTTTAATGTGGGTTTTCATGCCATTTCAATGAATGTGAGTTTCAAGAGCAGAGACGTTTACTGCTCGTGCTGAGTCTGTTTTCATTGTGAGACTGTATTTAGCAAATGGCTATCAGTGCTTGTGCTATCTTATTTCAATATCTGTAATAATTGTAGAAGTAAATAAGAAAATGGGTTCCCTGTGTCTTTATTTAAAATATCTATGATAATTCTTTCCATGCGTATACGTACAAGACCAGTCAGACTTATGGTCTGTGGTTATCCAAGTCAGTAGAAGGCCAAACCTTGTGCTAAGGATTAACTACTGCAGTCCTCCATTCACTAAGCATGAAGCCAATTAGTAGGCTAATGTTGAACAGTGATTTTAGAGTGCTTGATACCTCATGTTTCATGCTATCCAAGAGGTATCCCAGGATATTCTCAGGGCCTATTGAGGTAGTATTCTTTGACTTGGAGAGTGCATTGAAGACTTGTTTGCTAATGATAGCCAGAGGATTTATGGTCGAGGGTGTCTTCTGAGAGGTATTGTGGGGAAGAAGGGGTGAAACTGGAATTAGATTTATCAGCCAGCAGGTTTGCTATATCCTCTGATTCCTTTTAAATGTTTCCATTTACAATTTCTTCAGCACACTGTCATGTTACCTTTGATGTTGTGAACAAAGCTGATGAAGGCCTTGTCATTATCTTTTGTCTTTGAGGATATTTCTGCCTCAAATCTGGCTTTGGTAGGATTGATAAGATTTCTGAGTTGCTTATTTAGTTTCAGGGGTTTCATACCCTTCTGGGTGTGGTAGTTCCTAGTATTGGCCATGGTTTTCCTACTTTTGTTATACAAGTTGTTGATACTGGGATTCCACCAGGGTTGCTTGTTATCTGTGTTGGTTCTCTGCTTATTCCTTGTGGGTACAGCTACCTCAGTGCAGCTGTTTACATGATGGTATAGGGTTTCTGTAAACAATTTGCATAGTGGTAGCAGAGTTCACATTGTTTTGGGGATGGAAATTTTAGCATGGTATAAGTCATTAATACAAGGTTTGCTTTGGAATAATTCCTAAATGTTTGAGGGTTAGATGGCATCCATTTCTGAGAAGTGTTTGGACAGGTACATACCAAAAGGTGCATTATACTCACTCAGTGATTGGCCTAATGAGTGCCAAGTAGAAGGGAACAATTATATGCCTGGATCTGGATGATATATCTTTAGATATAAGCTGAACAACGAAAAAGGATTTCCTTACAATAGTGAGTATGTTGGGCCCATTGAAGTCCCACCTTCATGAAAGTCTGTTGCATTCTTTCATTCATCCAGCACAAAACCTGTTTTGAGATTAGTAATAAATAGCCTTTATAGGGGGTTCAACATATCAGTTTTCAGACTAACCAGTAGGCAGTCTACTATATTAGCCAGTCGCAATAGACATTATGTTCTTGGCCTTGGGTACTAACTTCAGAAATTGTTGAGAGATTTGAGGGGGTTTTAGATGTAGGTATTTTATGTGAGAATACTGCAAGATTGGTGGGATGAAGTTCAATCTGAATTAGTTGGCCAGTGAATTGGATATATCGTCTTGTCCAAGTATGTGATATCATTTGTTATCAGCTCACTGCAGTGCCAGTCATTTGAGATTTCTAGCACAGTTAAAAAAATACTTTGTGGTTATCTTTCACCTAGGTTTATTGTTTTACCTCATATCAGGCTTTGGTTGATTTAATCACAGTCCCGAGTTCATTGTTTTAGTTTAGCGAGAGTGTTTTTAGCTTTCTGAGAGTTACATTTAGTTTTGCATGCAATGAGTATTTTTTTCTTTTATTATACTGCCCATAGGGCCTTATTTTTGAATTTGGTGTTGTGTTTATTTCTGAGAGTGGAAGATGTGTCTATGGAACTATTTAAATATGCATAGAGCTTGGCAGTAAATTATTCTGTACAGTAGAAGTTTGAAACAGGCTTAGTAGATGGACCCCATTCCCAACTAATGCCCTGTACCCAGCATAGTCAGAAACCAGCACATCAGATATGTGCACACGAGATCACTTACACTAGCTTACAAGGGGGGTGAAAATGGTGTGGTAATTTTTTTTGACATTTTCCACGATCAAACCGGAGTGTCTTCCTTTGTTCTTTCAGCATGTAACAGCATAGGGCTATACATAAAGTGACTGCTTTCATTTTGTGGGAGGGTTGAGAGGCAGCCTGCATTTGCAGATATGCTTTTTGTCTTTTCAAGCTGTTGCCTTCTCAGAATATTGGGTGGTATTGTGTCAGCTTTGAACATTAAACTTTGGGCAAAACTTATTTCTTCCTTAAATTTCTTTTCTTTTCTTTCCAATAATTTTGTTCAGTCTATCACTGGATCATAAGACTAGAAAAAACTCCAAACAAGCGCCTAGAGCATGTAACAGTAAACAGTCCCACCGGTTCTGGTGCCTAGGGTAATTTTCTTGATTTAACCAATTTCCTTTCAGCAAAGGCTTGAGATTTACAGAATATAAGCAGGGTAGTAAGGATATAAATTTCAACTGCTTTACTTTTTGCTTGATTGACTCCCATGGGTACATATCTTTATTAATTGTCAGTGGCAGTATGACTGAGCCCAGCTAAAATGTATTTGCTGTTGGGAATGTAAGGTTTACCATTCCAAAAGGCTTAGTGTGACTGTAGGCCATAGGAGTGATCATGCATTGCCAGGTGACCCATGCTGGTGAAAGGGAGGTAGTTGTGGCTCATAGCTTGGGTGTTACCTAGGGAGGGCACTATATGTTGTACCTACAGAACACAACACTGCGGAGCATGTGATGCCTAGACCCTGACAGTCCTTTAGTCAGCAGCATTACTGGAGGTGTAATGAGCCACTATAGGGGTTATGGGCTGCAAGGGGAAGAAGAGTATTTTTTTTGGGGGGGGGGGGGCAAACTGATCTGGCCTAGTGTAAATGGAAAGGTATTTTGGTTTTTGACTTACGGAAGATGTACCTTTGGAATGAAAATGTTCATGCATTGTGTAATTACTACCCTGGCATATACTTCCAAGTGATCTGTTCAGAGGTCAGCAGTATTAATGTGGATGTGGCTTGTTGAGGGGGCAGCAGTCTGGGAGTTGAGTACAAATTTGAAAATCCTGGCTACACCCCTGCTCTAGAGCATATCTCCATCTCTCCAGGGTCTCCTCAACCACCTGTTCCCTACTCTCACTACAGATCACAATGTCACCTGCAAACATCATAGCCTACAGGGACTATTTATTTGCTTTATTTGGGAAAACTGTGAAGACTGTGCATAAAGCACATATCTCTGTCCAGATAGTACTGCAGTATTAAGTTTTCCTTGCATAAACATGTACAAAAGCAAAAATCAACTAGTTTTATGTATTTATTTTTTGTTGTTGTCCAGGTTAGCATGAGAAACTTGTTAATCACTGGTGATGTTGAAACACATCAAACATTTTTTTAATCCCATATCTGACAGTTTTTTTTTCTTTTGTTCAGTAACATCGATAGAAGAGCTGCAAGATATTTACTACAAAGGTAGCACTAGCCCATTGGATGCTTTAGGTTGTCTATTACTGAATAAGTAGGGTATGTGATGGCACACACACAGTGAGGACATTAGAAAATTTTTCAAACAGATTAGTAAGAAATCAAGGTACGAGCAATATGAAGTAACAGAACTAGCTGGGTCTGTTGATGAATGTACCGAGAAAGGTGCTGTCTCTGCTATGTTTGTAGAACAGCAAGAGACCCCACAAAGTGTATGTGCAGAAACTGATATTGGCTGTTACATTCGATCAGACAGAATTGATGACTTCATGAAATTCAGGTTACTGACACAACCATACATCCCTCCAGAGAATTACAACTTCAAAGCTGATGCATCAGACAAGAAGCGAGCATTCAGATATAGTTGGTTGTCTCAGTATTCACCGTGGCTTGCATATTCTCCTCGCTTGAAAGGCCCACTCTGCTTAACTTGTGTATTATTTCCTCAGTCAGTTCACCGTGGGTTGCAAGGCAGCTTCATCACTAGTGTGTGCACAAAATATAATGCCTTCAATGAGTCTGCAAGAAATCACATGCAGTCATCATGGCACAAAGGTTCTACTGAAGATGCTGCCAATTTTTCTTGTACATGACAGAAGCCAGAAACAGCTGTTATTCCACAGCTAGATGCAGCAGTAGCAAAACAAATTGCAGAGAACCGAAAGAAATTGGAACCAATTTTATCTACCATTATTTACTGTGCAACCCATGACATTCCTCTTTGTGGAAAAGAAGGCTCTGGTGGAAATTTCAATGACTTATTAGATTTTCGTATTGAAGCTGGAGAGACAATATTAAAACAGCACAGTGAATTAGCTGCGGGAAATGCTCGGTACACATCCTATAGGGTGCAAAATGAGTTGTTGGCAGAATGCGAACACGTACTTCCAAAGGAGATTGTTTGTGCAGCGAGTAGGGCAGTTGGATTTAGTGTATTGGCAGATGAAACTACAGATATCTCGGGCATTGAGCAGTTGTCATTGGGCATTCGGTTTGTTGATGGTGATTGTATTCGAGAAGAGTTTATGGGTTTTGTTCCCATTGTTGCGAGAGATGCACAGTCTGTATCAAATGTCATTGTCAGTGAATGCATAAAGTATGGTTTAGACTTGGAAAATTACTCGGACAAGGCTATGATGGCTGCTCCATAATGGCAAGCATCCAGAATGGTGTTCAGGCAAAGATTCGTGAAAAGTATCCAAAAGCAGCCTTTATCCACTGCGCATCTCACAGACTAAACCTTGTAGTCAATGATCTGAATGATGTTCCTGAAATAAGTAGTGCTAGTGGTGTTATCAAGAAGATTATTAATTTTTTTCTTGACAGTCTAAAATGACAAGCATTGGTACCAAATATGCCTCTTCTGTGTGAGACACGATGGACTGAGAAATATAAATCTATTTGTGTGTTTAGTCAAAACTTTGAGAAAATATTTGACTGCCTCGCTGATCTTTAGATCACTGCTGGTGAAACCAGACAAAATGTACATATATTACTCAGTGCTTGCTCTTCGTGCACGTTTCTTATTTCTCTCTTCATTATTGCAAATTACTCATCAGTTCTTGAGCCCGTTGCCCAGATGTTGCAGTCTGTTCAACTTGATATAATAAAGGCTCAACAACACATCAACAGACTCACTGAAATATTCATGGAGCACCGTAACCATGCTGAAGAGCACTTTAGGAATGACATTCTCAGTAAGGCAAGATCAATAGCAGATAAACTTGGTATTGAGTTAGTGTTGCCAAGGATTTGCAGTCGACAAACACACCGAGCAAACACAGTAGCCGTGGATTTTGAGTTATTACAGAACGAGTATTTATATTCCCTATCTTGACTCATTAGTTTCTTCACTGATGTCTCGCTTTTCCAGCAGTAACACTGCTCAGTTCAACTTATTTTATCTGCATCCTAAAATTATGCAAAACCTAGAACTTGAAGAATTCCGAAAACGAATTGCAGTCAGTAATGAACTATATCATATCGACAATTTGGAATTAGAGATGATGAACTGGTTCGACTATTGGCATACGAAGGTTCCAGATATAGCCAAAACAGTGGACTTTGCTGACTTGTTGCAACACTGTGATTTCTTTCCTGCTGTTAAGCAAGCAGTTCTGATTGTGTTGACCTTACCAGCCACTACCTGCACCATTGAACGATCGTTCAGCACTCTGAGACGGGTCAAGACCTGGTTAAGGTGTACAATGACTGATGATAGACTTTCAGCACTGTGCATGATTAGTGCTCATCGTGAACTTGTCATTCGTGAAAAGAAACAGTTCATCAGTAAAGTTATTGACGCTTTTGGCACCCACAGCAGACGCTTACAATTTATATTTGCGCCACAGGAGTCATAGGCCTAAACTGACCATGTAGTTCATTCAGTGTTTTTTTTTTGTTTTTTAATTGCAGTTACCCACAAAATGTATAATTTTTAAACAAATAAGTTTGATACTACAGATGATGAGGTGATTTCAAGCAGCACAAGCAAAGGATACTGCAGTACCCATGGTTAATGAAAATTCTGAAAATTAAACATGGAATCACACATGTACAGAGCAGCAGCATAAAGACAGTATATAAAACAGAGTTAGTGAAATCTTTTTAAGGCTGTTAGCACAGGGAGATTTTTAGTGAAAATTGACAAATCCTTGTTCTGATGCAGTATCTCAGATCCACAATACAGGTGGAAGCAGATCAATCCATGATATCCACTTAAGCAGCAAAAGTTAAGTGGAGTGACAAGAGGAAGGAGTTCAGTACGGCAGAGAGGGGTGACTCCCTGGACTTCAAAAGTATTACAGACTGCAATAAAAGGATTTGTAATTATTAAAAGTTTATGTTGGTTCACCAAGAAGTTTAACTGGGCCCTTTTTGTTGTCACAAAGGTCAAAGGCACATACAAAATTATGTTCAGAAATGCAAAGTGTAGCACAATAACAAGACTAAGTTCACAGAGGTACTTGCTAGTCTGTTGATCCGTAAGGATCTTTGGAAATCTATCACAGCATTCCTCTTGTATATCTCACATTTTATTAACCCTGAGGCAAACTGAATATTAACATGATGTTCCTATGTAAGAGGGACAAGGCTACTAAAATCAGGAATAAAATTGGGGTTATCCATCCAGATTACGTTTAAGTAGAGTAAGAGATCTACTTTGCTTTATGTGGAGAGGAAGATCATTCCAAAGAAGAGGGAGTCTATTTGATACACATCTGTCCTTCCCACATTTATGTTGCAGTACAGATTGACACCTGTTGAGCGAGTGTTTATGCCCTCATTACAATTACGAATGTGGAGAAGTTTTGACAGGACTATGTCTGAGGTCATGCACGTGTAGCACAAATCTGTCCTCAGTAGCCTTTGACACCAAGAAGAGTGGCAAGGCTTGGAAGTGGTCCACATAGTTTTTGGATTTATGCACCTGATGGATGTTGAAATTTAAAAGATGCCTTTAGGTGGTAAAATTATATCCAGAATCTGGAACAAATACACAAAGCAAGGAGGATGGCCTCCCTGTTGTAGAAGGAAGTAGCAGTCCACAAAAATCACAAAAACTGATAGGCCAAAGAAGAGCCATAAAGATGATACAGTGGACTATTGAGGATAAGAAGGAAATTATGTATTGTTACTATTATATAAACAGCCCAGAATTTCCAGACACGAGGTATATAAAAAGATTAAGAGAGACATTACAGGAAAGAAACTGTCAGAAGCCTCAAATAAAAATGTGTGTTAATTACTACAACAGATGTGTTAAAAACTGTATGTATAGACCAATAAACTTGGATCCGTTTGGGAAAAGGAGCATCCGAGGAGGTATGACTATATAAATAATAAAACCTAGAACTTTTTGAAAAGTGTAAAAAAAGAAATATAGATATGGGGAAAAAGAGATTTGATATGGTGCAATATTCATGCAAAGGGGAAAGCCAAATTAATCAGTATAAAGAAGGCAGCCCCAAAGATATTCAAAGAGAAATACAGGCGAAGGCATCCAGATATGCAACATTTCACAATAAAAGTCACAGAGGGAATGTAGAAAATAAGATTAATAAAGTAGAATTAAAAAAAAAAATAGAAGTTTAAGTTATGGAGTGCCTGGAAAGTGAAGGATTTGGTCTAGGTCTAACACAGGTTACATCACAGCCTGATGTAACGAGTTCCCAAAGTAAGGAAAAACAGGAAGATCAGGAGACATCTGAAGAAGAAATATGGACATGGGAAAGAAAAGAGATTTAATATGGTGTAATTTCTATGCAAAGGAGAAAGCAAAACTAATCAATACAAAAAGAACAGCAGCAACAATATTTGAAGACACATACAGGCAAAGGAATCTGGAGAGAGAAAACTTAACAATACGGAAAATACAAAGACAAATAGAAAAAGTAGAAAAGGAGACAGTAATGGAAAAGTTATAGTAGTAGAAACTGAGGTTATGGAGTGCCTGCAAAGTGAATGATTCAGTGTAGAAAATCAAATTCAGAAAGCATCACAAATCACAACATGATAGATCGATGGACATTCACATTAAGTGGAAACCAATGGAATGGAAAGCAATTGGTCACACATGCCAATGCCATATGAATATATTTAGGAGTTTTCTCAGGAAACCCGTATAAACATTCACTTGAAGCTGGACAGCAACAGAAGGAACAGGAAGCTGTAACTGTGGAAAGTGTGCAGTCAATGTTGAGGAGTGATACTGACAGGCCAATGAGTTCCCATATGACAGAGCAATGGATGGCATGGGATGAAACAATGTGCCACAGGAATATGCTATAGAACTTTGTATGGAATGCTCACTGCAAATGGAAAACAAAAAAAATGTGTCCTCAGTTTAGAAGAAAATGAGCTAAGAGTTGCTTGATATGGTAGAGAGAGACATTAAGATAAATTATGAAAACAGACTTCAGAAGGTCAATAAAACCCAGAAAGTTAGAAGTTTGATGAAACAAGTAATTAGGACTGTCCATAGAGATTCATGCGATACAACAGAAGTAAACAGGCTATATTACTATGCAGCTAATTTGATAACTGATAAAGTTTTTGTGCCACAAGAACACAGGGTAGTGAGAGAAAGGAAGGTGAAAAATTGAATGCCATCATGGAAGCAAGTATCTATAAAGCAATTGAGACAGGGGTTGTCACCATGTCACTGACTATAGAAGAGGGAACAGATTTACAAAAATACTTACAAAGATAGATGTGATAAAGGCAGTGTGCAGTATTAGAACAGCTTAGGATGTATCATGTACTATCGCAAATAAAGTAAAAATCTCAGCATAGGCAGAATAAGTTAGAAGATACACAGATAAATATAAGGGAAAAGTTCAAAATAAGCAATTTATTGATGACCCAACAATTTTTTTACAGAGAATTTGGAAATGAGGTAAAAGGAATTGACAAAAGAAACAGATACATTTTGGAGAAGTACTTACGAAGATCCTGCGCAACATAACAAAGATGCTAAATGGATAGAAGTAAAAGAATAAGAAGTTATGTACCAACCATAACGTTCCATGTTAGTTGCCTTCTTCTCGCCTTCTTTCTTGCTGGTTGGGTTCGGAGCCGACTCGGCCATTTTCTAAAGCTAGAGAGCTACTTACTGGCTCGAAGCCTCCCTATATCCCACAATGCCTGGCGCCAGACCCCCAGATCTCGTTTGGAAGACCTAGCACCATAATAATATAAGAGGACAACTGTCCCAATAGCAAGACTTCAGCTACAGGGCTGAAGAAAAAGGTAGTGGACATAAATTGGTAAAGACTCAGCCAGTGACAAGACTCGCAGGAGGACTCTTCTCAGTCCATCTAGGCTAGGGGGGTGAAGGGTGGGACGCAAGAAAGAAGGCGAGAAGAAGACAACTAACATGGAACGTTATGGTAGGTACATAACTTCTTAATGTTAAGTTGTCTCTCTCGCTTTCATTCTTGCTGGTTGGGACAGCGTCCCTAGCACCTTAGTCCTGGGTGGCTCATCGGAACAGACTCTTGAGCACAGTGGAACCAAAATCAGCTCTGCTCCTAGAGGCCAGATCCAATTTATAATGTGAAATGAAGGTATGAGGGGTGACCCATGTGGCCGCTGCACAAATGGCTTCCATAGGTAGTCTTGATTGAAAAGCTATCGACGTAGCTAAAGTCCTAGTAGAGTGGCCTTTAGGTTTAGCAGGGAGTTCTTAATTCCTAAACTGATACACAAGGGTAATAATAGAGGACAACCACCTGGATAAGGTTACTTTAGACACTGGTTGACCCTGCTTACCCTCCTCATAGGACAGGAAGAGTTGGTATGATTTCCTTATTTGCTCAGTCCTATGCAAATAGAAACATAATTGCCTATGAACGTCCAACTGGTGTAATTTGTGTTCAGCTTTTTTGGAATAATTTGGAAAAAAGACTGGTAGATCGATGGATTGATTCAAATTATTTTTGGAGGGGACCTTAGGAAGGAACGAAGGATTAGTCCTGAGTGAAACTCTATCATTATGGAAAACTAGGTAAGGAGGACGAACACAAAGGGCTTGAAGTTCAGAAACTCTCCTCGCTGAAGTAATAGCCACCAAAAAAGGGTTTTCCAAGTAAGCAATTTCAAGGAACAGGAAGCTGCCGGTTCAAAGGGAGACAGTATCAAGGAAGCTAGGATAAAATTTAAGTCCCACGGAGGCGGGGGATCTCTCACTGGAGGCCTGAGTAAGATTGTTCCTTTCAGAAAGGCTTTGCAAAGCTTATGGGACATGATGCTGGTTTCTGACAGGCCCGTATGGAAATTAGAGATTGCCACTAATTGAACTCTAATGGTGGCCGAAGAGGAGCCTGTTTGAAAAAGTTCTGCTAAAAAGTCCAGAACGTTATGGACAGGGGACGTGAAGGGATCTATATTTCTAGCCTCTGCCCAGAAAGAGAAACGTTTCCACTTACTAGCATAAGTCTTCCTGGTTGTAGGTTTGTGCAAAGAAAGGATAATCTCATGCACTGAATTGGAAATACTGGGAAGCCTGGCTAAGGCTGGAAGTGGAGCAACTAAGCAGTGAGGTTGAGAGACTGAAGAGATGGATGCAGCCTGCCTGACTGATGGATCAGGAGGTCCGGAACTGGGTCCAGATTCCAAGGCTGCTCTAAAAGGTGATGATGCAGGAATGGGAACCAGATTTGTCAAGGCCAGTAGGGGGCAATGAGGATCATCCTGCAACCCAGCACGGTAGCTTTCTGAATTAGTTTGGGAATTAGTGGAAAGGGTGGGAATGCATACAGTAGTCCCTGGGGCCAATTGTGAACAAGAGCATCTCTGGGGGAGTGTCCGGGAAGAGGGAAGAGAGTGAAGAAACTGTCGCACTTGCTATTGAGAGGAGTTGCGAAAAGGTCGCAGTAAGGCTGACCCCATTTGCGGAAGATTTTGTCCGCTACTGTCCGGTTGAGAGACCACTCATGAGGCATGAGAATAGTTCTGCTTAGCCTGTCCGCTATGACGTTGGACTTTCCAAGGATGTGCGTTGCTGTCAGAAACCATTGAGAGGAGATCACCCACTGCCATAGTCTGAGTGCTTCTCGACATAAGGGATATGACTTGGTTCCGCCCTGCTTGTTGATGTACCACACTACAGACATATTGTCTGTCTGAATTGCAATGGTCGCAGTGGGTAGAGAGTTCTGAAGAGCTTGCAACACTAAAAGCACCGCCCTCATCTCCAAGACGTTTATGTGCAAGTGGTACTCGTGGGGTTGCCAGGTGCCCTGGACAGTCCTGCCCTGAAAATGCCCCCCCACCCGATCAGGGAGGCATCCGTGGTCACCATGGCAACAGGAGGAGGAAGGACAAATGGTCTGCCCTGGGGTACTGATTGAGAGACCATCCACCAAGTCAATTGGTCTTTGCATGACTGTGTGATTATTATTTTGTGAGACAAAGGAAGTTGTTGAAAGGACCATTGGGTGAAAAGCATCCACTGGAGAATCCTCGTGAAAACGAGCCAGGGGAACTAATAAGATCGCTGCTGCCATGAGACCCAAGGTTTTTAGGATGAATCTGGCCTGAATCTTTCTGCATCCTAATAATATCTGTACATGTCGACGAAAGTCGGCCACTCTGTCTACTGGAAGCCATGCGGACAGATCTTTCGTATTTAATCTTGCGCCTATAAAGGTTAAAGACTGACAAGGCGACAATGCAGACTTTTTGAAATTTATTGAGATACCTAGGTTGGAGCATGCTCGGATGGTATAATCCCTGGCTCTCAGCAATTGATGTCTGGTGGTAGCAGTAAGGAGCCAGTTGTCTAGATATGGAAACACCTGGAATCCTTGTCGTCTCAGATGAGAGGTAACCACTGCCATGCATTTCGTGAACACCCTGGGGGCTGTGGTGAGACCAAAGGGCAGGGCTCTGAACTGGTAATGACTGGCTCCCAGCCGGAAGCGGAGAAACCTTCTGGAACGCCTGTCCATTTTGATGTGGTAGTACGCATCCTGAAGATCTATGGAGCACATCCAATTGTCCTGACCCAAAAAGGGTAGAATGGACTAAAGCGTGACCATCCGGAACTTCATTCTTTGAACAGACTTGTTTAGTCTGCTGAGATCCAAAATGGGTCTCCGGTCCCCTGTCTTTTTTGGTACCAAAAAGAACTTTGAGTAAATTCCAGATCCTTGCTGGTCTGCTGGGACTTGTCGGATGGCCCGTTTTTTTAGCAGTCTTGAAATTTCTTGTACTGCCTGTTCCCGTAGACTGGGTGGAACATCTGGGATGGGGTTGTTTGATTTTAAGGGGATGTGGACAAATGGGATTTTGTAACCTCCGGATATGATAGACTGTACCCATCTGTCTCGAGTGATGAGACACCAGGCTTCTGGGTACAGAGACAACCTTCCCCCGACTGCCTCTGAAGGTGGACAGCCAGGCAGCCGCTCAGGGGTACTGGAAGGGCTTGTCAGAGAAAGATTCTCTGCTTCCCTGATTCTGTGGACCTCCTCTGCCCCGCGGGTGGCGTCTATTGTTGTTCCCTCCTCTGCCTCTGGAGGGAAACTCACCACATGTGTCAGGCATGGCTCCCTGGGGTTTCTGGAACCACATCTTTCCACTCTTCTGACCCTTAGGGTATGGTCTAGGGGGAGTGGAAAAACTGACTCCCATGCAGAGAGAGTCTTGCCTTCCTGCTCACACCTGGTAAGTGTATCTTTCACCTGAGGTCCAAACAGAGCTGAACCATCAAAGGGGTTGTTGGTGAAAGACGCCTTGAAGGGATCAGCGAAGTTACATAACCGCATCCAGGCATGTCTTCTCAAAGCCACGCCTGTGCCTGCGGCTCTACTCTCTCCATCAGCCGCATACGAAATGAGCTGCATGGAGGAGTTAACGATAGAATTAAGAGTCGCCAGCTGGGAGTTTATCTTGTCTTGAGCCCCCGCAGCTGATGGATCTTGCAGGGTATCCTCATGACCTCGAAGGCACCCCTGTCTGGCAGAGAAGAGGGCCCTCACTCTGAAGAGACAGGAATCTCCTCTGGCACCAAAAGGGACGGCTCCAAGGCTGATGTAGGAGCCGAGCTTACCTGCGCCGAGGCTCCGAGAGGGAGAACGGTGTTGGACAAGGGTCCGATGCCACTCGCCCCCTCGGAGCCGACGAGGCAGACTCGGCGCCCAGATCCCTTCAAGGATGGCACCATTGAAGAAATCGGAGCCGACGAAGGAGCCGAAAGGGGAAGCATCGGCGCCGACATTTCCAGGATCCGAGCCCCAACAAGCTCCGGCTCCAAACTGACAGGAGGAGTCGGAGGCGCAACTACTTCAGAAACAGGAACAGCCACAGCCTGATGAGGAGGGCTAGGTAACATTTTAACCAGGGCCTGCGATTTGAGGAGTCTATGAACCACTCTCTCCAAGTCATGATCGGATAGCCTCGAGGACCGAGAAGAGTGGGACCAATGGCTCCTTTCAGACTGTAGCAAAGGCGATCCCGGAGCCGAGCAAATCGACTCTAAGGATGGTGACCTGGATCGCTTACGGCTCCCTGACAGCTCCGACACCAAGGTCAGAGCCGAGAGAGATTTAGATACTTCGGCTCCGGCCGGAACCGAAATTGAAGCAGACGCTCCACCTGGAGACGGCTCCGTACTGGGAGCCAACAGCTTGGTGGGCTTAGGGGTTTTCGCTGGCTGAGACTTCACCGGAGACCCCTCGGGTTTTAGTAACCCCCTGAGCATTAACTTGTTCCTACGCTCCTGCAGGACTCTCGGACTAAAGGCATGACATACCGAGCAAGAGTCCTGCAGGTGTAGGGTACATAAACAATAAACACAAGAAGTGTGACCGTCTGTCAGAGACATTTTCTGACAGCACGAGTCACACTTCTTGAACCCTGATACCTTGGTATCCTTTGACATGTTAAAGAAAAAAGGAATACCGATGGATAAATGTTAGACTAGTGCAAAAACACACACACTCACACACACATACTAGTCCCACTCCTTCACACAAAAAATTTAAAGGAAACAATACTAACAAAACTAAGATACTATGACTTAGACTACAAAGGCTAAACACTACTTCCTAATGGAACAATTTAAAAGGGAAGGGGATAGCCTCTAACTAAAATGGCCTACTTAGGGAGATAGGGGGGAGGGGAGAAACTCTATAAGTAAAAATGAGTTTCCTAAGGGTAGAAAAACACAGGGAAAACTAAGACTAATCTACAGTACTACTCTGATTTAACAAAAAACACTTGAAAAATATACACTAAAAGTTTAACTATTAATATTACAAAAGATGAATATGACCTGAGCCAGTAAAGCGCAACCTCATAGCTGAAGCGGCAAACGAGATCTGGAGGTCTGGCGCCAGGCATTGTGGGATATAGGGAGGCCTCGAGCCAGTAAGTAGCTCTCGAGCTTTAGAAAATGGCCGAGTCAGAGCCGAAGGTCGGCTCCGAACCCAACCAGCAAGAATGAAGGCGAGAGAGACAACTTAACATTAAGAAGTTTAAAGGGACAAGATATGAAATGGGATGACGTAACAGCCAGAGAGATTAACACAAAGTCAAATCCTATAATTGGAAAACCCCAGGCCCAGATGCAGTACGTAACTTCTGCCTAAAATTATTAACATCTTTGCACGAATATTTATCCATGAGTAAGAACTATGTATATACACACCCCGAACAGACACCAACTGAGCTTAAGAGGAGGAAAAACAATGCTCCTACTTAACAGTGAACTTGCATGCTACCCTAAACCAATAACTTGCCTTGGTTCTGACGATGTGTAAACTCTGAACTGGAACTGATGCTAACAGAGTTTTTGTCATTTAGAAGAAAACTCAGTTATGGCAGTAGAACAAATGGGCAATACAAAGGTCATATGGAACAAAGGATCATTTCTTAAAGTCATACTAGAGAACTGTAAAAGAGGCAAGAATCTAAGTAGGGTATGGATTGACTTCAAAAAAGCATCTGATAGTATCCTACACATTCAAGGATAAGAGTGCTTAAAAATGTATAACATACACTTTACACTGATCGACTACATTACAGTGATGATGATGAAACAGTGGCAGACCTCTTTGCAATTAAGGTATGATAAAGGACAAATTATTATTCCATGGATAAAAATTAAATGGGGGAAATTCCGGGGTGACTGTCACCACTGCTATTCTTTCTTGCCCTATAATTTGGCTCCTAGAAACCAACAGTGTAAAGACCTCTCATCTTCTCTTTGTCGATGATGCAAAACTGTATAGCTTATCATAGGGAGACCTGAAAGCACAGCAGCAAGTTGTCAAAACCTTTTCAGATGATAACAGAACGACATGACCATTTGGTCTTGATACATGTGCAAAAGCAACCTTCAAAGCAGGACAATTGCAGCATCAAGAAAACATCAATTTGTGACAAGAATGTGATATGAAAGAACTTGAGCAAGAGGGAGTATATAACTATTTGACAATAGATGAAGGATCAATAAAACCTGAACAAATGCAAATAAAACTTGGTAAGGAGTATTTTGGAACATTTAAATTAATCCTGAAAACAGCATTGACCTATAGGAACAAAATTCAAGCTGTAACTCATTTTGCTCTTCCTCTCCCAAATTACAGTTGTGAAATGATTGGCCCCAAAACGTGTTGGATAGATTAAACAGGAAAACAAAAAGGATGCTTCATGCTCTCCAAATGATTTATAAAAAAATCAGTGCATACCAACATTATATATTCCCCCTTCTGAAGGAGGGACGGGCCTCCTTGAAATTGATTACATGTACAGATCTGCAATCCTGGGATGCACACATCTGACCTCACAAGACTCAACATACTGAAAGTTTTGAAACATGATTAGAATAACTACTGGTTTTGTTCACATTTTTGTGAAAGATGCACACACTATGCATTCATTGACAATGACATTTGATACAAAGTATGGCCTAAACTTGGACAAGTTACTTGGACAAGGCTATGATGGCTGCTTCATAATGGCAAGCATCCAGTGTTCAAGCAAATATTCGTGAAAAGTATCCAAAAGCAGCCTTTACAAGGTTTAGTCTGTGAGAAGCACAGCACAGTGGATAGTCAGTGTGATCTGAATGATAGTCCTGAAATACGTAGTGTTGTTGACGTTATCAAGATTATTTTTTTTTCTGTGACAGTCCAAAATGATGAGCATTGGTACCAAATATACCTCTTCTATGGAGACATGATGGACCGAGAAATATAAATCCATTCATGTGTTTAGTCAGAAGTTTGATAAAATATTTGACTGCCTGGCTGATCTTCAGAAGAGCACTGTCACTGAAACCAGACAAAAAGCACATACAGTATTTTACTCAATGCTTGCTCTTCATGCATATTTCTTATTTCTCATTCCATTATTGCAAATTACTCAACAGTTGTTGAGCCCATTGCCCAGATGTTGCAATCTGTTCAACTTGGTAAAGGCTGAACAACATATCAACAGTCTCATTGAAATAGAGCACATTAGGAATAACAATCTCAGTAAGGCAAGAATCAAGATCACTAGCAGATAAAGTCATGAGTAAACTGTTTATATGCGCACCCGGAACAGACACCAACCTAGCTAATGAGAAAAAATGCTCCTACTTAAGCCTGAACCTGCAAACGTCCCTGAAAATTATAGGCCAATAACGTGCCTCCTGACACTGTATAAACTGTACAGGAATTTATGCTGAGTTTATAGTCATTTAGAAGAAAGCTCAGTTATGGCAATAGAACAAAGGGGCAGTAAAAGAAAGTCATATGGAATAAAAAATCATTTATTGTTAAAGTCATAGTGGAGAATTGTAAAACAGGCAAGAATCTAAGTACAACATGGATTGACTACAAAAACATTTGATAGTATCACACATTCATGTATAAAAGAGCACTTTAAAATGTGTAACATACACTTTACACTGATCGATTGCATGACAGTGACCATGAAACAGTGGCAGAGCACTTTGCAATTAAGCCATGATGGACAAATTATTATTTCAGAGATAAAACTTCAATGGGGAATACTCCAGGGTGACTCTGTCACTGCTGCTACTCTGTTTTGCCCTACAATTTGGCACCTAGAAAGCAACAGTGTGTAAAAACCTCTCATCTTCTCTTTGTCAATGATTTAAAACTGTAGAGCTCAGAGGAGGAACTGAAAGCACAACTGCAAGTCAGACGATATAAGAGTGTCATTTAGTCTTGATAAATGTGCAAAACAAACCTTTAAAGCAGGAAAACTGCAGCACCAAAAAACATCAGTTTGGTACAAGAATGTGATATAAAAGAACTTCAGCAAGAGGGAGTGTACAAATATTTGGGAATGGGAACTGATAAATGATCAACAATAAAACATGAGCAAATGCAAATCAAACTTACTAAGGAATACTTTAGATGACTTAAATTAATCCTGAAAACAGCATTTACATCTAGGAACACAATCCAAGCTATAAACCAATTTGCTCTTCCTGTCCTAACTTAATTTTGTGTGTTTGACTGACCTCAATGTGTTGCATAGATTAGATAAGAAAACAAGGATGCTTCATACTCACCAAATGATTTATAAAAAATCAGTGCATACCAAGATTATATATTTTCCACATTCAGAAGAAAGGATATTCCTCCTTGAAATTGATTACATGTACAGATCTGCAATCATGGGACTCCACACATCTGCTGACCTCACAAATGTAGTGAAAGTTTTGAAAAATGAGAATAAATCTAAGATACATGACTTCTCTGCTTTTCCCTGCTTAGGCTAGCAGAAGCATATCGGCATCAAGCAGGAATGGAAATCAAATCAGAAGTAGATAAAAATCAGGTAGCAACTGAATGTACCAAGAAACAAAAGAATACAAGGTGATGGACCAATTGAGAAGACAAAAATGTGGAAAATGCATAAATATAGTTGCAAGTATAGAACACTTCTGGAAGAACCTCATGCTAATCAGGAACAAAAGCAGGAATGGTTAAGGCGAGATGAATTCAAACCAAGAGATGAAAGGTCAATATTGACGGCACAAGATAGTGGACTATCATGTACACATTGGTTTACAATGTCCATTGCACATGTGGGAGAAACAGACAAATGTAGGTTTTGTAAAACAGAACTGGAAACAGTTGAAGTTGAACACCTCGTTGATGGTTGCAACATACTAACGGTAGAAGGACATTGTATACTGACAAGCATAATAATGTGGCAAGACTGTTGCACTGGGCATTGTGCAAACATTATGGTATTGAAGTGGCTGAAAAACACTGGAAACATGAACTGCAAAGCATCATAGAAAATGCTAAAGTCTACATCACATGGGATCATCCATTACCAACAGCTCAAAAGACAGATGCTAGAAAACCGGATATTAGTGGTCCAAGAGAAGAAGACAAAAGTAGCATTGATCATTGAACTCTCCACACCCACTGACTACAGTGTGTTATGTACAGAGAGACGCAAAGTCAGACTCGTACTATATCAGGATTTGCAGGCAGAAATGAGAGCAGTGTGGAAGAAAGATACCCAGGCAGTTCCAGTAGTAGTAGTAGGAGCAATAGGTCTTATTAAAAAAGAATATACATTTGTATTTAGACATGTTACCAATGCATGTAACTCATACGAATTGCAGGAGGACTGAGGAGTCATTACTGGGCATATTCATTGCAGGTACTCTGAAGAGCACTTTGGCAGACATCAAAGATTGACACAGTACTGATTTCATGAACTTTAATCGTACTTTGATTTAGGAATGCAGTACATTCCTGTCACGATGCTAGAAACCCAAAAGATTTGCTCTATCCATTTATCCACTTTCTAAGGAGGTACTACAAGGTAGGTAGGGAGATTTATGTGTGTTATACCTGTCAAATGTACAGATTTTCAGTGTCCAGATTTCTGCTTTATATTTTTAGTCTGTTCCTCATAAAAATTCTTTTTTTTTTTTTTTTTTTTTTGGGACAAATCACTGGGATGATGAACTAACCATTAAAGTTAATAAAAATGACATGCATTTCAGTTTCAGACTTCATATCATTCAGAAAATGCATTCTAACACAAATCCTTTTATTCTAGCAACTTTCTCAATGTGTTCCCAGTTTTGGGCCTTCCACATTACTTGTGCTATGAGATAAGATTGACAGGTAGGGGTGTGTATCAGAGGAAGGTAGTATACCTCGTGGGCCGTGCTTCAGCTATCCAGGTTTTTGCAGAACGTCCAGATTTTTGCCTCATATTCCACCTGAAAAGGATTGCAGTTGCTAAATAGTGACAGACATTTTCAGTTTTACGTGTCATATCCTTTACAAAAATGCTTACTAACACAAATCCTGTTATTCTAGCAACTTAACTTTATAAGTTCATCAGAGCAATATTTTTAATCTGTCCCTGTTTATTTTAGGCTTTGTCCAGATTTCTTTTACTAACAGGTCAAGTGTGTGTGTGTGTGTGTGTGTGTGTGTGTGTGTGTGTGTGTGTGTGTGTGTGTGTGTGTGTGTGTGTGTCTGAAATGACCTACTTAGAGTTAGCAGGTGGAATTTATTTTCAAGGAATTGAGAGCTTCAAGGGAAGAGAAGTTTACTGCTGCTCATCATGCTAGGTTTGTAAAAATGTGCAACTGTTTTGTTTAGCAAATGGTATCATTGTAGTATAGAATTTTAAAGCAGTGTTAGTAGCACAGCAGGTAGCATACTTGCATCTTGATACAGAGGGCTGTAGCTTCTACTCCCAGCATGTAAATGTGTATTTTAAGGGGGTGGGTGCTGCAGTCCTGTCCTGAGTATGTCCTCCTTTGGTGCCTAGTAACTATGAACCTCTTTTTCAGCTTGTCACATATTCCCTGTTGCAATATACCAGCGTACCATTTATTTTAATGTAACATAGACAATTTATTCTTCTAGGGCAATGGGCACTACATTTGTAGATGAAACACTGAAATATATGTTTTATAGCAACAAACTCTTCATTAGTTTCAGAACTTTTTAATGTGGAATTCAGATGACTTCTGCAGACTGCAGAGATTGTGCACATGGACTAATATTGGTGGATTATAATGATAGAAGTTTGAGTGGCCTTTTATGTTTGAAATGTTCTGAACTAGGCAGTTTGTCATTACTGGTTCATATGTTTTGAATTGTTCCACTGCTTACTGGAAAATGTTCAAAACTGTAAATTTAAAATACACTCTGACAAGTGGTGCAGGTGCTGTAGAAGGGATATAATTAAATTATCAGGAACATGAATCACCATACTTTTGCATGGGCCTAAAAATGTGTGCATTTGATAGGCTTTGAAAACAGACCAAAGGTAAACTTAACCTGCCACTGCCCAGATGCATTCTCTTTGAATGTGGGTTTCAATGCTGTTTCAATCAATGTGATTTTCAAAAGCAGAGAAGTTTTAATGCTAAGTCTGTTTTCATTGCAAGACTGTTGCTTTGTTTAGCAAATGTGAAATGCGTGCTTCAGTGTTTCTGCTATACAATTTGAAATAAAAGTTGTAAATTAAATCCAAATATCTGTAATCATTGTGGAAGTAAAGCATAAAACAGTATGCATACTGATAGATTTGAACAGTGTCTGTGGCAAATGGGGAGAAATAGCCAAGTAATGGGACACTGGAATGGCTGTGTGTGTGTGTGGGGGGGCTGTGTGGGGGGAGGGGCTGCATGGGGAGGGGCGGGTCTGTGTGGGAGAGGGGCAGGCTGTGTGGGCAGGGCTCTGGGTTTTGCACCCCCCTGCAAAAAATCCTGCGGGATCCCTTGATTGCAATCCTGTTTGTCTTACCGCAACATATGAAATGCTTGGCCCACTGCAAGATAGCAGAAACTGCCTCCCCAGACATATCTCCACCACTTAAGAAGAAGCTTAAAAGGACTAGGACAGAGACTTTTGGCTCCTTCTGATTCTGACATACCTAATGAGGTTTCAGAACATGCAGTACATCTGATTCCATCTCAGATTCCCTCTACAGAGACCCTGCCACAGGCCAGTATGGCATCAGAAAACCTTACAAATGAGGAATTTACAGACAAAGGTAAATTATAAGTTATGTACTCACCAAAACTAGGTATCTGTGTTGCCCATGTTCATTCTTCCTCACTTATGGGTCTCAGATCCGAACTTCAGATCTGACTCAGCCACATACTACAGACTTCAGATCCAACTCTTGAGCTCAACCCTCCACCCATAATGCCACACTCCATCCCCATCACCTCAGACTGAATTTGTTGCTCTATCTCCTAATAACAGATGAAGAACAGAAACAGTAGATAGAAAAGATAGGGCTCAAATCTGGAACTGTATGTTCCAAAAACAGTCCAATAGGTCCACAAAAAGGAGAAAATAGATGAGGGATGGATGAGAGGAGAGTTGAGGAAGAATGAAAATGGACAACACAGATACCTAGTTATGGTGAGTACATAACTTATAAATCTGATGGTGTTCTTTTCATTCTTCCTCACTTAAGGAACAGAGTCCCGAGTTACATTCACCTTGGGTGGCCCTCATGGAAGGATATTCTGGAGTACTGCCGAACCAAAGGAGGCTCTATTTCTATGATGTCCAATTTGTAATGTGAAACAATGGTATGAGCCTTGCACCATGTGACTGCTGCACAAATGTAATCAATTGTTCTTGACTAAAAAGCTGATGATGCAGCCATTGATTGAGTTGAGTGTGCTCAGGGAGGTTTTGGCAAAATCATACCTTTCAGAAATTAAATCATCAAGATACAGTCTGTAATCCATTTATTTATGGTGACTTTAGAGACTGACCAGCTTAGGCAATTTGAAGAGAAAGGTACAAAAAGTTGGTCCAATTTTCTAAATTCTTTTGTCCTGTGGAATGTAATTGCCTGTGTATGTCAAGGAGTTGTAGTATGTACTCTCCTTTATTAGGAAAATTTGGAAAGAAAACTGGTAAATAAATGGATTGGTTAGTGTTACTTTCAGAAGCTACTTTAGGTAAAAAAGAAGGGTTAGAACACAGAGAAACCCTATCTTTGTGGAAAATAATATGAGTTTTTGCTGAAAAAGCCTGGACTTCAGAAATTATTTTAGCCAAAATAATAGCTACCAAGAAAGCTTTTTTCTAGACAGAAATTTAGGTCAAATTTGTCTAAAGGTTCAAAGGGTTTTTGTATCAAACCGAGTACTACCATAAGATCCAAAGGAGGTGAGGGATCCTTTATTGGAGGCCTTAGCAAAAAAATGCTTTTCATAAAAGCTTTACACAATCTAGGGGAAGCTAAGGAAAAAGATTTATTCCCTGTTGGGAAATTTGAAATTGCTGCCAACTGAAGTTTAATTGTCAAGCAAATATTTGAAACTGGTGCAGAAAAAGGATCAGTGTCCTTATCTGATGCCTAAACAGAGAACCTTTTCCACTAGCTTCTCTAAACCTTATTGGTAGAATCCTTTTGAGAAGCAAATATAATGTTATGAACCAGGGAAGAAAGCCTGGACTGTCTAACTATTACTGGAAGTGGAGAAACCATGTGGTCAACCTGAGGGCTTGAATTTTGGGGTGTTGAATCCCTGATGGGTTAGCGAGGAGATCTTGAGTGGGTTACAGTGTCCATGGAGGATAACAAAGATGAGACAGTAAAAAGGGCAATCATACTTGCCAAAGCCAGAAGGGGGCAATGAGGCTTATGGAGCTCTTTAGTCTGCTTGCTTTTTGCAAAAATCTCAGAATCAGGGGAAGAAGAGGGTAAGCATAAAGGAGACCTGAGAGCCAAACATGAAAAATAGCATATTTCAGTCACTCCCCCTGAGGGGGGGGGGGAATCATAGTGAAGTACTTGCTGCACTTGTTGTTGAGAGAAGTGGGAAAAAGACTGGAACAAGATGTGACCCCAAGGCCTGAAAATCATATTCACTACCAACTAACTGAGAGGCCACTCATGAGGCATCAGAATGGGTCTGCTTAGTTTGTCTGCAAGCACACTGGTTTTCCCTGGGATGTAGGTTGCAACAAGAAAGTGGCCTGATGTGATGGCCCATTCCAAACCCCCATGGCAACTATGCAAAGGGGGTAAGATTGGGTTCCTCCTTGTTTGTTGAGCTACCAGACTATAGACATGTTGCTGGTTTGAACTGCAATAGTCCCAAAAGGAAGAGCATCTTGAAATGCCAGTAACACTGGAAGGACTGCTGTCAGTTCTAGGACACTGATATGCAACTTGTTCTCTTGGGGGACCACATGCCTTGGACAGTTCTTCCCAAGAAATGCCACTCCTCCCCAATTGAGAAGCATCTGTGGTCACTGTGGCTACTGGGTTCGGCAGAACAAAGTGTCTGCCCAGAAAAAGATTGTCTGATTGTATCCACCAGTGAATGTGTTGCTTGCAAATTAGGGTGAGTTTGACTTAAAAAGACAATATTTGATATAGAATTGACCACTGTACAGCTAGAGTCCATTGGAGAACCCACATAAAGAAGCATGCAAGTGAAAATAGTACTATGGCAAATGCCATTGAACCCAGAGCTTGAAGCATTTATCTTGCTGGGGGAGATGAATGAGAGAGAATTGCTAGAACCTGATTCCTGATGGAAGTAACATGGTGGATAGGCATGGATGATATTTGTGAAGATTTGTTTAAAACTGTCCTGATGAATTCCAGGCTCTAAACTGGAGCAAGTTTCAATTTGGCAAAATCTACCATAATGAACAAAAAGTCATAAATCTGGAGCAAAAAGTCCATGGCATCTTGAAGTTGATGCTTGGATGGGGCGGTTAGAAGCCAGTCATTTATATATGGAAACACCTGGGATCCCTTCAGTCTCAAGTGAGCTGCGACTGCTGCCATGAGTTTTCTGAATTGGTAATGACTGGCTCCCAGCTAAAAGAGAAGACATCTTCTGGATTGTCTGTCTATTTTAAAATGATAGTACATCTCCTGAAGATCTACAGGGCACATCCAATCATCCTTGTATAGAAAAGGCAAGCTGGACTGAACCATGACTATTCGGAACTTCACTTTCTTTACATACTGATTTAATTTGCTTAAATCCAAAATGGGTCTGAGGTCCACTGTTTTCTTTGGCACTAAAAAGAAGTATGAACAAGTTCTGAATCCTATTTGGTCTGGTGGGACCTTCTGGATGACGATTTTTTCTAGCAGCTTTTGAATTTCTTGTGCTGCAGCCTTCCTCTGACTGGGTGGAATGTCCCGAAATGTCTTCCTTTGATGATGAGAAAGAAAAGAAAATTGCATGAATTAGCCTCCAGATATTATTCTTAGCACCTATGAATCTTTTGTGATGTTTGTCCAGGCACTTAAGTGAAAAGAGAATCGATCCCCAACTGTCTCCAGAGTAAGGCAGTCGGGCAGCACTTCAGGAGCGCTGATAGGGCCTATCTGAAAAATAATCTCTAAAGCCCTGGATTTGCAGGCCTCCTCTGCCTCTAGGGTCATGCCTGCCATTAAAATAGCCCCCTCTTCCTCTAGAAGAATTTTCCCCATGTGAACCCTGAAATGATCCCTGAGACTTGCAAGACAACATTTTCTTACTGCCTCTCTGATTCCTACTAAAGGTCCGCTGAGGCGTAGAAAATTTGATCTTTATGGCAGACAGGGTCTTTTCATCTTTATTGTTGCAGATTGCCCGAACAAGGAAGTGCCATTGAATGGGGTGTTAATAAAAGACATCTTAAAAGGCTCAGCAAAGTCACATAGTAGAATCCAGGCATGTCTCCTTATGGCAATAACTAAACCAGATACTTGTGAAGGAACCTTCAGCTGTGTGAGAGATTAACCTCATCATAACATTTTGTATAGATAAAAGAGTGGCCAGTTGAAAGGATGTTCTTTTGAAATCCTCAGCAGACTTGGACTCTGAGAGAGTATTTGAAAGTTTTTTAGTCAAATATCTCTAGTACGTCTAGTCTAGTAAGATGCACCAGATAGTTAAGTGACCTTAGTGCAAAGGTAGCTGAAGGAAACACTCACTTTCCAAATCTGTCCAACTATCTAGACTCTCTATTGGGAGGATGGAGATGGACAGTTAAGCTCTAATCTCCTAGCTCTTTCTTAGTGATCGCTGACACCACCATAGCATCAACTGGGACTCCTTTGCACCATTGCGGTTTGTCTGCAGGCGGTGCCAACAATTTGTCAGAGTGCTTGGGAATGGGCTCACAGTATCTGGCTCCTTCCATCCCTGGCAGGAAACTTGATCAATTAGTTCATCCACCAGGGGGTTGACCCAAAACATAAATGGGCCAGAACCAAAAACCTCCAGGAACACTGACTCTTTGAGAGAAGGAGTTTGGGATGACCAACCACTTTTCTGCTTCAGGATCTCTAGAATATCTCCAAAGCAGATGTCATCCAGTGGTGATCTGGAGAATCCTTCTCCTTCATCAAAATCAGTGTCTTCCATACAAGACTCCAAGGGGGAGTCTATGTGTCTCTTTTTACATGTCCTCTTCTGGGGAAAGTCTTACATGTTCTGGAGAGGTGTCAGAAGGGAGGTGAAACTCCTCTAATGGAACTGTCTGGAGGCCCGTTGGAACTGGCTGCCCCTGTGGAATAGGCCTGACTGACTCAGAACTCAGAACAGATGGAAGTAAAGGGGTAGGATCTGAAATAAGAAAGGACAGTTCTCTCTGGAGAAAAAAGTCCGTTCTACCACCCGAAAGGCCGAGGACCCAGGAGAAGCCCTAATCCACCCCCTAGGAGCTGAAGCTTCCAAGGAAAGAAGTCAAAGCCACACTAGGATCCAAGCCTCGAGGGGAGACTCAGACCTGAACTGTCTAGGGCCAAAGTTACAAGGGGAAAGGATGGATCTGGCAACACTATGGAACCCACCTCTTGGATCCAATGCTGACATTTCAGGTCTGAGATCTGTTCTGATCCGAGGATACTGGAGCAGAACCAGTCAGGGAAACACTCAGAGCGGAAGAGGAAATTTTTCTCAGATCTGATGCCAAATCTCATGTGGATTTTGGATCCTGGGACTCCGAAACCATGGGTCATATTGGATAAGGAGATAGAATAGACTTTGAATGTGCACTCACAGATTCTGTAGGGGATGAAGCTAACAGGACCCACATCTGGATCTGAGCACTGAGAAACTTTTGCATCATCTTATCTACATCTGCTTCTGATAACCTGCTGGAGGACTTAGAAGACACCCCAGAAGGGGGTCTGGAGTGTTTCTTCACAGTATGAAACAAATACTAGGCAAGGAGTGTGAAATGGGTTTCACCATGTACTCCAGATTATGGTTCTAATGAGATGTACTTGGCTTCAGATCCAAAGACATAGAATCCAGTGAGGCTGTCCTTGGTGAGGGAGATAACTATAGGAGCCAAGACTTTCATATCTGATGATGGTATGTTGACCCTCCACTAGACCAGTATGTAAGGAGCTGGCATCCCACCACTGGCAACAGTGGAGGGCGTTCACTGAGAGAATGATAAGTACACACACAGTATTTCCAGATGCAGCTCTCTGCATCAAATGCAATTTCCCTTAAGAGCATACAGAGACCACAGTCAATCTGGGGTGGTTCCTCTACCTTTCTCCAGATCCCTAGTAAGACTCCCCACTGGAACAGCTATAGAGTTGCATCCTTAGCCAGGGTTCTGAGCCAGGCCCTCCAACACTCTCTCATTCCAACCAATGCTTTGTGTCCCTGCCCAAGTAGCTGAGACACACACACACACACACACACACACACACACACACACACACACACACACACACACACACACACACACACACACCTGGGAAAGGCTGGCACAGGTGTACTAGCTATGCCCCCTTCTGTCCAGACTATAAGGTAGTTTTCACTGCAACCAGAATCCCTTATCAACTACTTTAAGGCCTTTAACAATGGGTGTCCAATCTTACTGTGTAATATTAACACAAATGGTAGTTTGACCAACACCAAGGCTATTAGGCGTAGTCTACAGAGTGTCACCAAATAAATATGCAAGTACTCTCAAAACATAAATATCCCTACACAGATCAGCCACAATGAAAGGTTTAAATATATTTAATAGTAAATGATAAAAGAACAAGACAATGCTAAATAAATATCCACAGTAACATCAGAGTTCAAAACTACAGGAAATATTTAAAATAGCATTGCAGTTCAGGCTCACAAAAATAAAGAAAAAAATTCAAACTAAGCTTTAATATATTTCTGACTGTATCTAACAGAATTATACTGTTCCCTAGAAACTTACTACATTAGAGCAAGGCAGATGTTGTGTTGAATGGTTCTTGTCAGGTCCAAGACAGAATACAGAATGCTCTATCCCACTAAGAGACTTCTCAAATTAATATCTGATATATTACTGCTGGGCTAGCTTGCAGAATGACATAATTTCTGGTCATCTGACTTCTAGTTCCCAAGCCTAAATCCCAATTGCTAAAAGTTGGCAGCATTTACCATCTACCTGTAAAAATACACAGAAAAGGGCTTTTCCTCAGATCTTTGGCAGATGCTGGAAGTCATAAAACAATTGTATTCCTCCATGCTAGCAATTAGTTCACTCCAAAGACAATACAGAAAGCTTCCTAGCACAGACTCTGTGTCTCTCACTGCATTGAAAACTTGAGAGGTAGGCTCTTTATTGCAGCCTATAAAGTAATTTAATTTCAGATATTTTTCTAAACTTTATTAGACTGTGGTTAACCTCCTGTATCACATTTCCCACTGTTAAAATATATAGATTTAAACAATAACAATAGTGCATGTACATTTCTGTTCTCTACCAGTAGGGCACACCGTGGATACATTTTAAATAAAGCACTTTTGCAAATACCTTTTCAACATAAACATCTGTACAGAGCAGTTGGATATACACATGACATACATTTCTAACATATTTGTTGCACAAGCATCTTGTATAAATCATTTCAATATTCACCAGTGACATAGCTAGCTATGCTGGCAGTATCTCCTTTTGTCACACTCCCCCCCCCCCCCACAAAGATTCAAGCTAGTTTTTCAAGTGACCCTTGAGAAAGGTTGCTTGAGAGGAATGAGCCTATCTGGGAATACATAACCCCATTCCCTGTCTTGAGAGCTCACCTGCTTTGGCATTGCTAAGCCCATTGTGGTGCTGCACTGTCATATCATATGCCTGCAACCCTAGGCTACACCTTAGCAACTTGGCATTTTACTGTCTGGCTCACTGTAGCCATGTTAAGGGACTGTGGTCTATAACTACAGTGAACTTCCTTCCATACAGATAAGGATGAAGTTTCTGCAGTGCCCATACAATGGCTAGACATTCCTTTTCTACAGCTGCATAGCATTCCTCCCTGGGTTGGAGACTGTGGCTGAGATAAACCACTGGATGCTCTTCTCCCTCTGAGGAAACCTGGCTGAGTATAGCCACCACCCCATGGTTTGAAGCATCCACCTGCACAACAAATTATCTGCTGTAATCTGGACTGGCTAACACAGGGGGACCTCCCAAAGCTTCTTTAAGCTTATGGAATACCTGCTGCCATGCTGGGGTTCACACTATCATATCTGGTCTGTTTTCTTTCTTGTCAGGTCTGTGAGGGGAGCAGCTATGGTACTATATTTGGGGGCAAATATTCTGTATTACCCTGCTGTCCCTAAGAATGTCCTTACCTGCTTTTTGGTAATAGGAGCAGGCCATGCCTGAATGGCTTCCACTTTGGCAGGTTCTGGCCTGACCTTACCACTCCCCACTCTATGTCCCAGGTAGGAGACCTCTGCCATACCCACCTGACCCTTACTGGGTTTAATAGTCAACCCTGCCCTCTAAAGTCTGACCAGCACCTCCCTGACATGATGAAGGTGCTCCTACCAGGAATGGCTGTAGATGGTAATATCATCCAGATAAGCAAGGGCAAAATCTTCTGCTCCTGCTAGGATACAATCTACAAGCCTCTGGAAAGCCGCTGGGGCATTTTTCATCCCAAAGGGCATCTTCTTGAGCTCATACAAGCCAAAAGGAGTCATAAAGGCTGACCTCTGTCTAGCGTTGGGAATCAAGGGCACCTGCCAGCAGCCCTTGGTAAGATCAATAGTGGAAAGATACTTAGCCCCTCCAAGCTGCTCTAAGGCTTCATCTGTCCTATGCATGGGGTAAGCATCTGACTCCTCTCAGTATCTCCTTTCATCACAGATGGTTCTGGATCCAAGGGTAGGCTAAGAGACTTCAGATTCAATCTTTCTAACTTTTTACCTAAGCATCGATGAAAACCTGGAGGGACTTTGGAGGAGACCTCTTCTTGTGCTCCAATTAAGCTACCATGCTGGTTTTTGAGAGTGTTAGAGCCCTAGAAGAAGAAGCAGGAAGTAAACCTTTTAATATGCGTTTATTATGCCTGTCAGCCAAAGCTCTAAGATTAAAAGTAGAGCAGACTGTACAGGATGTATTTAAATGGTCAGAACCAAGGCAATAAATGCACTCCTTGTGGGCATCTGAGTTTGGGATCTTATGCCCACAAGAAGTGCATTTTTTTTTAAATCCGTAGGTTTATCAGACATTTTAACTGGGAAAAACTAGCTGGTAAACAGAAAAAACAACAATCGTGGTATATGTTTTTTTTTTCTTTTTTTTAACAGAAAGAAAAAGTTACAGACTTACAAAGTTACCAACTTCAACACTTAGTTCATCGGCTCCATATCCAAACTACTAAACCCAAACCCCAACCCATCCACCCAAAGCAATATTATATAGAATATATAATTATAATTATATAGAATCTGCACATAACTTAAACACTACTAACAAATTCTCACTTAAACCTGTACCCACCAGCTACATCAAATCCTTGCTCTCCAAATTAAAACCCTGCTCTGCCTCTTTTGACAATATCCCCTCTGTGTCTTCAGATAGCTGCTGAATTTCTCACCCTTCCTTTCTCTATCTTAATTAACTGCTCTATCTCAGAGTCCAAAGTGCCAACCATCTGGAAACAATTCTACACCTTACCCATACACAAAGGAGATAACTCCACAGACATTACCAATTTCAGACCTATCGCTATCCTGTCACCACTCTCCAAGATTCTTGAAAAATGTATTCATAAACAAGTTATGCACTACTTAATTCAGGAAAATCTGCTTACACCAACTCAACATGGCTTTAGACCCAAACATAGCACTACCACTGCCCTACTATCCTTCCTAAATACCATATCCCTTGCTAGAGAAGCCAACAAACATATCTCCTACCTATTCGTAGACCTTTCAAAGGCTTTTGAAACCATCTCCCATCCTCTTCTACTGCATAAACTAACCACCCTTAACTTCTTCCCTATAACCATAGCATGGTTTGCCAGCTACCTCTCTGACTGACTCCAAGCAGTGAAATGGCATTCTGCTCACTCTTCTCTTCTTCCAGTTAAAATGGGTGTCCCTCAAGGTTCCATCCTAGGACAACTACTTTTTAATATCTTTACCAATTCTCTCTACTACTCCTGCCCCTCTCATCACTTGTCTAATATGCTAATGACTCAACAATCGTCACTGTTGCTGACTCCCCTCTGAGCTCATCTCTGCTACACAGTCTACCTTCAACTCCATTGAATACTGGCTCTCTGTAAATCAACTAATACTTAACCCCCCAAAAAAACAAGTTACTACTTTTTCTATCAAAAAACCTCAACTATATCAAATCCTCCTTCTCAATACAGTCTCTAAATAACACCTTAATTGAGGCTGAATCCAACACAAACCTATTAGGAGTTATTATTGATAATCAGCTCAAATTTGACTTACTTATCAACATCTGTATCAGGAAAACTTATCAGAAACTAGGTTTCCTGTACCGCAACAAAACAATTCTCTCCAGGGAAGCTAAGATAACTCTTTCTCATGCCTACCTATTACCCAGTCTACTGCATGGTCTCAGATTTTCAGTAATCTAAACCCAACTCTCCTTGCAAAACTTGAATTGACCTACAATAAGATAGCTAGATTTGCCACCCAGCAAACATATAAGTTCCATGACTGCCTTTCTCTGAAACAGCTAAACTGGCTTGAATTACCTCACCTGCTCCTTCTCTCCTAGCTCCAGATTATTCACAGCATCCTCCACCAACCTTCATACTGCCCTGCTTTTTAAACTCTAATCTCCCATTATTTACCTACTAGACCTCTCCAGAGCTCCACCCAAGACCTTCTATTAACTCATAAACCAAAAACTAAGTTTGGATGTAATCTCTACAGCTATAACCCCACCAAAACTTGGAACTGCCTCCCACTAGGTTAGGTCATGTAAGCAACTGAAAAAATGTACAGCTGCTATAAGAGAATATCAGCAAAGTAAATGAACTTGTCACTGCATTCGCCCTCCTTAAGCAAAGATTAACCATAAATTCTGCAAGTTGTCCCTTCAAAAACACTGTTCAAATGTATTAGATGAGTGAGTCTACTTTTGTTATTAGAATGTTAATAAATACTGTATACCTACTTCCAATTATTGCTACACTGCTACATTGCTGATTTATATTCTTTTATTTGATACTGTATACATTTCATTTGTTTATTTTTTCTTTTTTTTCTTTTTCCATTCTTCTGCTTATTTTGTTATTTTCCTATGTTAATTTTCATGTATAATTTGTTGGAGCTTTTCTCCCCGGGCCTCTGCTGAAAAAAGACTGCTTAGCTCAGTCAGACTACCCCGGTCAACAAATGTAAAATATTAAATAAGTAAATATGTAATAAACATAGTTACTTTACAAATGTTAGGTAATAGTATGTGTGACTCCCATGCACTGGCCCAGTAATCAAGGAGCCTCAATCCTCACCACTAGCAACAGTGAGGGGTATGTACATTGGGAAGGATAAGAAGTACACACCCATTAAAGTACAATTTCCCTTAATAGCACACAGAGATCACAGTCAGTCTTGGTCTGGTTTCTCCCTTTCTCTTGAGATCCCCAATAAGACTCCCCACTGGTACAGCTATAGGGTACAGATCTCAGCCTAGTGGTCAAGCAAAAACCTCCAGCACCCTCTCTGTCCAACCAGTGCTTCATGTTCCTGCCCAAGTATCTCTCTCTCTCTCACACACACACACACACACACACACACACACACACACACACACACACACACGCACATTTTAAGATATGAGTTATATACAAACACACAGACACTCCTGGGGAAGGCTGGCACAGGTTCTCCAGCTATGCCCCTTTCTGCCCGGGCTATAAGGTAGTAATCCACTGCCACCAACCACTATTTATAAGCTACTAATAAGGCCCTTCCCAAAGGGTGACCAATTTCACTGTGCAATATTACTGTTATCTAAATAGTAAGTGTGACCCAGGGCTAAGGCTATTATGGAGTAGCTTAGTACAGTATCACCAAATACATGTAATGTACTCCAAGATTAAATTGCCTTTATACAAAACAGCCACAGTTGAAAGGTTTAAAAATATTTAATAATAAATAATAAAAACACAAGACAAATCTTATTACTTCAACACAATGACATTACAGAGTTCAGAAATCACAGGTATTTTTTTAAAATAATACTGTAGAATAGTCTGACATAAATATAGAAAACAGCTAGACTAATCCAGCTATTTCTATCTATCTATCTATCTATCTATCTATCTATCTATCTATCTATTTATCTCTAAGAGAAATCACTGTTCTAAATAAATGTCTTACTTACAGAGGAAGCAAGTGCTGGTGAGTGGGCATTCTTCACACAAAATCCAAAATGCTCTAATATTTCTCTCTGGGAAAGTCTTAAATTGATAACACAGTACTGCTGAGTCATTTCAGATTGCATCATTCTTAACAGTTCTAATTTAGTTTCCTAGGCTAACAGAAACTCAAAATTTACATTTCTTTTTGTAATCTGCACCTGCAGGAAGCCACATTAATAAAAAGCATTTTACATGTAAAATCTAGTAATTAACTCTTGTCCTAAGACAATAGAAAGAATTCCTTAGTCCAGACATCCTGTCTCCGAGATTGAGATCAATCAGTCATAAAATGCTTTACTTTATCAGCTTTCTTCGAGTAGGGTACACTGTGGTTACATTCCTGAAGCTCAGAACATACACAGTTTTCTTTACATTTGTCAAACAAGCTTGTGGATCATATTCATATTTACAAGGACATATAATTATTTACAAAATTCTATCTAGCTAGGCTGGCAGCCTTCACATATTCCCCCCAGACAACTCAAGCTAGTTTTTCAAGTGACCCTTGAAAAACATTGCTTGAGAGGGTTAGGGCTATCTGAGTATACCTTACTCCATTCCCTGTCTTGACAGCCCATCTGCGTTGGTAATATTAATCCCGCTGTGGTGTGGCACTGACATATATAGACTCCATCTTAGCAACTTGGCATTTTGCTGGCTGGCTTGATGTAACCATGTTAGGGGATTGTGATCTGTAACTACAGTGAATTTCCTTCCATACAGACAAGGCTAAAGTTTCTGCAGTGCCCACACTATGGCTAGACA
Organism: Protopterus annectens; assembly: GCF_019279795.1. Taxonomy (NCBI): domain Eukaryota; kingdom Metazoa; phylum Chordata; order Ceratodontiformes; family Protopteridae; genus Protopterus; species Protopterus annectens. Next base: position 557,279,042 of record NC_056728.1, read on the forward strand.
TTCCTTTTCTACAGCTGGGTAGCATTCCTCCCTGGGTTGGAGCCTATGACTGAGATAATCCACTGGGTGCTCTTCTCCCGCTGAGGAAACCTTGGCTGAGTATAGCCCACACCCCATGGTTTGAAGCATCCACTTGCACAACAAATTATTTGCTGTAATCTGGACTGGCTAACACACAGGGTCCTCCCAAAGCTTTAAGCTTCTGGAATGCCTGCTCACATGCTGTGGTCTACACTCCCTTACCTGGCCTGTTTTTCCTTATCAGGTCTGTGAGGGGAGCAGCTATGGTACTATCACTAGGGACAAACTTTCTGTAGTACCCTGCTGTCCCTAAGAATGCCCTCACCTGTTTTTTGGTAACAGGTGCAGGCCATGCCTGAATGGCTTCCACTTTGGTCAGTTCTGGCCTGATCTTACCACTCCCCACTCTATGTCCCAGGTAGGAGACCTCTGCCATACCCACCTGACATTTGCTTCACTTAATGGTCAACCCTGCCCTCTGTAGTCTGCCCAGCACCTCCTTGACATGTTGATGGTGCTCTTGCCAGGAATGGCTGTAGATTGCAATATCATCTAGGTAAGCAAGGATGAAGCTTTCTGCTCCTGCTAGGATATGATCTTCCAGCTGCTGGAAAGTTGCTGGGACATTTTTCATCCCAAAGGGCATCTTTAAGAACTCATACACGCCAAAAGGAGTCACAAAGGCTAGCACTGGGATTCAATGGCACCTGCCAGTAACCCTTGGTAAGATCAACAGTGGTAAGATACTTAGCCCCACCAAGCTGCTCTAGGGCTTCATTTGACCTAAGCACGGGTTAAGCATCTAACTCTGTGTGACTATTTAATTTCCTGTAGTCTACACAGAATCTGGTGCTGCTCTCCTTCTTTGGCACCAGCACCTCTAGGGAGTCTCAGGGACTGTTGGACTCTTAATTACCCCTAGTTCCAACATTTTCTGTATCTTCTCCCTCAAAGTATGTTTGATTCTCTCAGGCATTATGTAAGGAGCCTGCCTCATAGGCCTTTGGGATCCTGTATCCACCTAGTGCTGCACCACATGGGTGCACCCTGGTTTCCCAGTGAACATGTCCCCAAACTCCTGTAACACTGCTCAGATTTCTCAAACCTGGGTAGTAGATAGTTGCTGGGACATTGCTACCCCTTCCACAGAGGTGTCAGTCCAAGCTTCACTGAGATCAGTCACCTAATCTCCCTCAGACTCCTCCTTCAATCCACTGCAAATACTCAGCACAAGGGCCTCCCTATCATGGTAAGGTTTCATCATGTAAACATGGTAGAATTTGTGCTCCAGTCTCCAGCCTAGCAGTTCCACCATGTAGTTAACATCACTGACGTTTCTTACCACCTTGCAGGGACCCTCCTAGGCTGCTTGCAGCTTGTTGTGTCTGACAGGAATGAGAAAAATTACCTGCTGCCCTACAGCATACTATCTAGCTCAAGCATTCCTGTCACACCAGACCTTTTTCTGTTGTTGGGCTTCTGCTAGGTTCTCCTGGGCCAAGCCCATGAGTTCCCTGAGCCTTGACCTAAGGCATAGGACAAATGACACAACAGACTCCTTGTGAGATTCATACTCACCTTCCCACTCATCTTGAATTAAATCTAGAGGCCCCCTCACCCTATGCCCATACAGCACCTCAAAGAGTGAAAAACCTGTGGATTCCTGGGGAACCTCTCTAGAAGCAAACAACAGATGGGGCAAATATATGTCCCATTCCCTCTTAAAATGGTCTGCAAATGCCTATAGCATGGACTTGATTGTAGAGTTTAACATCTCAACAAGACCATTAGTCTGGGGATGGTAGGGTGTGGTCTTCAGGTGCTTCACCCCACAGTACTTCCACAGACAAGCCAGCAGGTCAGATATGAAATTGGCACCACTGTCAGTCAGTATTTCTTTTGGGAAACCTACCCTGCTGAAAATCTCTAACAAAGCATTTTACACCTTTTCCGCCTCAATGTAAGGCAAAGCCACTGCCTCAGGGTATCTTATAGCATGATCTACTACTACTAGGATATACTTTTTCCCTGTGAAACTTGGGGTACTCAGAGGCCCCACAATATCTATAGCTACCCTCTGAAATGGCTCCTCAATCACAGGCAGAGGCATCAAAGGAGCTCTCACCTTGCCTTCTGCCTTGCCTACCTTCTGGCACTGCTCACAGGTCCTGCAGTAACCTGTTACATCTCTGGAAATTCCAGACCAATAGAAGTTCTGCATAATATGTCTCTGCGTACATTTTATGCCCATATGACCTGCAAAGAGAATATCATGAGCTATGGCCAGAAGTGCCAGATGGTTGTCTCTAGGCACTACCAACTGCTGTATTCTTTCCCCTTCTAGCCCACCCTCAGGGGTCCACTCTCTATACAGTAACCCTTTGTCCCAGTATACAGATTCCCCCTTCCCTTCAGAATCAGGTGCCTCACTAGCTACCTGTCTCAGGCCTTGTAAGGTAGGGTCTGAGAGCTGAGTCTGTCTCAACTCTCTGTAACCCTTCCCAGCTCCTCTTCCACAGGAAGTCTGGCATCCTCTGACAGCGGTGCCTCACTGTCCGCCTGGGTACTACTACTCACTTCTGCCCTTGCAGTCACTCTGTCCAAGGGAACATCAGTACCCACAAGCAGCTGTGGCTCACCTTCAGTCTCACTGGTACAGCGTAGCTCCTTCCCTTAAGCAACCACCTCACCAGTCCTGGCTGCAAGTATGCGGTCTGTCTGAGTTTCCCCCAGGCTGCCAGACCCACATGCTTGTCTCCAAGCCTGATTGTATATAACTGCATTAACACATGGTACTGCCTCATCAAAATCCTTCCATATCAGGACATTTGCAGAATGGTAGTTTGGTACTCCTGTTGTCTCAAGACAACATCCTATTGGCATTTTGTCTTTCCCATTTACTGTCTCCCTCACCTTTTGTTCCTCACCTTGCCTCCATGGACATCTATATGGACATGGCCCCACTGGTTGCATTCAAAACATTTAACCCTAGATCCTGGATATGTATCTGGACTAGTGGCATCCTCTGCTATTGGCAGATTCTGTTGTGGCAGTCTGGGCTGCCCACTATGGGTTCCTTTAGACTCATGAGCAGCACTGGGTATCCCTTTCCTATGCAGTGATATCCTGCTTGCTAGGTATAGGTCTCCCTTCTTCCCTAACTCATCGGAAGTAGCACACTGCCTGTCAGCTAACTCGATCCTTATGTCCTCAAGCAAAGTACTAAGGGCTTCTTCCCTCACCAAAAGGTCTGCCAGCCCTTCAAAAGTGGTGAGCTGACATTCACTCACCCACCTATGAAAATAAGTGGTTAGTTCAGCAGCATAGACACAAACACTTTCATCTGCCTTGCGTCTATGCTCACAAAACTTTTTCCTATAAGCTTCAGGTGTTAGCTTAAAAAATTCTAGCAAACAATTCTTAACAGCAGTATAATCACAAAATTCACGATCAGATATATTGGACAACACAGTTACAGCTTTACCATGGAGTAAGGGGGTCAGAAACCATACCCAGAGCCTTTGGCCAACATCATACTGTTTACATTCCCTCTCAAACATATGAATGAACCTATCAAAATTATCCTCCTCTAAAAAAACTGTGGAAGAAATGTACTGACCTTTTGTGCTTCTGGGGTCTGGTTACTCCCTTCCTCATTACCTCCATGATTCTGGTGAAGTGTCAACATCTCTTTGTCATGCTGAGTCTGCCTCTAGTTCTCCTCAGCTTCCAGGTTAGCAGTTTCTCATTCTCCCCAGCCTGTAGACGTCTCAGTCTCTCTGCTGCTTCTGTTTCCAAATGCATGGCCTCCAACTCAAGTCTCTTTAGCTCCAGATAGATTTTTAAGTCCTCTGCAGAAAGGTTGAGCTGTCCATTCTCTGAGTGTTGTACATCTCTATGACCAGTCTAATCATCCTCCTGGTTGCTATTCTCTGATGCAGCTGTGACCAAAGGTGCAATCATGACTGCTTCAGTCAGGTTTCCATGCACCAGTCCTTTAGCCTAGCACATCTCAGCCAACTGGCTCCTTGTCAGCTTACCATACTCCTGTGGTAACATGCTTGCCTGTTCTTCATGACTAACTAAGCTAACAAAAGAAATAAAACAATTGTGATCTGAACTTTGAATATTGACTGTGTGGCTGATTTAGTGTACCAAAAACACCTTTAGTGATCACTGTACACAAGCTACAAGAATTCACTATCCACACCACTACAAGCTAATTAGTATGTGATGTGGCTAGCTCACCACTATCAAACAATTAATATTGGATGTGGATATCCCACCACTGCCAAACAATTAATAAGTGACACCCATGCACTGGCCCAGTAATCAAAAAAGCCTCAATCCACATCACTAGCAACAGTGAGGGACATGCACATTGGCAGGGATAACAAGTACACACACAGTAAAGTACAATTTCCCTTAAGAGTACACAGAGATCACAGTCAGTGTGGGGCTAGTTTCTTCCTTTCTCTCCAGGTCCCCCATAAGACTTCCCACTGGCACAGCTATAGGGTACAAATCTCAGCCTAGTAGTCAAGCCAAAATCTCCAGCAACCTGTCTGTCCAATCAGTGCTTCATGTCCCCGGCAAAGTAGCTGGTATACACACACACACACACACACACACACACACACACACACACACACACACACACACACACACACACACACACACACACACACACACACACACTCACACACACACACACACACACACACACACACACACACACACACACACACACACACACACACACACACACACACACACACACATTTTAAGATATGAGTTATATACAAACACACAGTCACACCTGGTGAAAGCTGGCACAAGCTCTCTAGCAATGCCCATTTCTGCTCAGGCTATAAGTTAGTAATCCACTGTCACCAACCACTATTTATAAGCTACTAATAAGGCCCTTCCCAAAGGGTGACCAATTTCACTGTGCAATATTACTGTTATCCAAATAGTAAGTGTGATCCAGGGCTAAGGCTATTCTGGAGTGGCTTAGTACAGTATCACCAAATACATGCAAAGTTGTCTAAGAGCTTAAATTACCTTTATACAAAACAGCCACAATTGAAAGGTTTAAAAATATTTAATAATAAATAATAAAAACACAAGACAAATCTTATTACTTCAACATAATGGCATTACAGAGTTCAAAAATCACAGGAAAATTCTTTAAAATAATACTGTTGAACAGTCTGACATAAATATAAAAAACAGCTAGACTAATCTGGCTATTTATATCTATCTCCAAGAGAAATCACTGTTCTAAATAAATATCTTACTTACAGAACAAGCAAGTGCTGGTGAGTGGATGTTCTTCAGACAAAATCCAAAATGCTCTAATCTTTCTTTCTGGGAAAGTCTTAAATTGATAACACAGTACTGGTGAGTCATTTTAGATTACATCATTCTTAACACTTCTAATTTAGTTTCCTAGGCTAACAGAAACCCAAAATTTGCATTTCTTTTTGTAATCTGCACCTGCAAGAAGCCACAGCAATAAAATACATTTTACATGTAAAATCTAGTAATTAACTCTTGTCTTAAGACAATCGAAAGAATTCCTTAGTCCAGACATCCTGTCTCTAAGCTTGAGATCAAACAGTCATAAAACGTTTTACTTTATCAGCTTTCTTCCAACAGAGTGCACTGTGGTTACATTCCTGAAGCTCAGAACATACACAGTTTTCTTTACATTTGTCAAACAAGCCTGTGGATCATAGTCATATTTACAAGGACATATAATTATTTACAAAATTCTAGCTAGCTAGGCCGGCAGCCTACACAGTATGAAAGACTACTAAAAATTTAGTTGGGAAAAAGTGGTCAAAAGGATCAAAAAAACCCTAACACCAGTAAAAGTTGAGAGGGAGGAGTAAGGCAAAAAAGATTTTAAAGATTTGTGACAGAGATTTGTAAGATTTTTAGAAGAAAAAATATATTAAAAATATACTTGCTTACAAATGCTCAAGAGCAGAACTTACTTCTAGCCTTTATAGTGGTAAACAAGATCTGAGCTAATGGGGATGAAGTGGGGCATTATGGCATTATGAGTAGAGGGAGAGCTTGATAGTTGGATTCAAAGTCTGTAGTATGTGGCTGAGTTGGATCCAAGAATCAGATCAGAGACCCATAAGTAAGGAAAAATGACAGCATCAGATCCATGAATTATCATCTTGGAGTGTCCAGAGTGCATCCTTCAAATACTAGTTAGGGAAGAGATCCCAGGTAAATGTATTAAGGTACATCAGGGATCTGAACCACCACACTTTTTTTCAGGTGGATGTCATGCCAAAAAGAAGCATCGATATCTAAATATGTAGCTTTTCCTCCTCCTTCTATGGAGAAGGAATGGTTAGACTTTACTCAATATTTGCTTAAGGTTATTTTGGCCCTGAAGCCTCCCCCTACACACACACTCCTCAAATGATTACTCTGTATCCATCTTCCTCTGAAGATGAGGAGGCTTCTGATTCAGAACATTTTCTTGCCCATTCCTCTCAAATCCATTCTCCTGACCAAGTCCCTTTTGATGATGAAGATTTAATTTCTCCTGACTATCTTGTGGAAGAAACTTCTTTTGGAGAGATAATTTTAAACATGATGAAGCATTCTGAGTGAGAGTCTAGGCAGATTACAGAGGTCCAGAAAAGATTCTACAACATCTTGGAAATGGGCATTCCAGCCTCTTCCCTGGTTCCTGCTGGTCTTGAAGTTTCTTTGATAGCCTTTCAGTCCAGTTCTGCTCCCCTGGCTAACAGCCTCATGCCCCTAAAAGACCAGATAGATTTGATAAAGTTCCAGATGATCTTAAGTTCTTGCTTAAAAATCCTGTAGCACACTACTCTGTAGTGTCTCTCTCTCTCTCTCTCTCTCTCTCTCTCGATAAACCTTCTAAGCTTCTTCCTAATATCAATTCCCTCCCTTCAGACAAAGATAGCAGGGCTATGGATAGGTGGGATAAAAAGATTTATGCCTCCTCTTCTTTGGCATTCAGGGCTATCACTTACCAAACCCAAATGACCAAGTGTTTGATATTCATACTCAATTCCTTAAACGAGGTAGTGGTGGAGTCTCATGGAACTAATGCCAAACAACAAAATGTCTTTACTTAAAACAGGATACACAAGTAGCCAGACACAACATTAAATGTAGTTATGATGCCGTAGAAGCTTCATCCAGAACAGCTGCTACTAGATCTGTCATCTGCAGGTGTGCATGGTTGCACATTCAACCCATACCCAAAGGCTTTAAAGGAAAAATGATAGATTATCCTTTAGACAATAATCTCCTGTTTGGCCGACAAGTAGCTAATCTTTTCAAAACTCTTCAAGAATGGGGAAACACATAAAAAGACTATAGACAGCTTCTGTTAACTTCCATATCTAGGTACCAAAGGAATTACCCAACAAAACCTATCTCTTTTATCAGATGAGATGCTAGGCCCAGTCAGAAACACACAAAGGTATCCAGAAAGAGATTCCAAGATAAACCATAGAGTCCTCCTCTGGGAGGCCTCCCTTTGGGGACAAATGTTTGTGATGATCTACAAATTCTTTCCCACCTATCCATTTCAATGAGGCTGACTCAATAATTCTCCACCTGGGAAAATATTATCACAGACCAGTTAGTGACTTCTATTACTAAAGGGGCCATGCCATGTCTTGGATAGTAATCTCTCTTCTGAATGGCATGCTTTCCCCTCCCACAACCAGATCCACCTGCTTCCACCCATCTTACAGGAATTACAGGCACAAGACAACCAGTGCTAAAAGCATTTGTGGGAAAGGTCTTTTACTCTAGACTCTTTCTAGTGCCAAGGAAAGAAGGGCAGTGGATCTCTGTTTAGTAAACACTTTTCTGAAAATGGCAACCTTACAAATTCTCTCATTGCATACTCTGCTACCTTTTACACTGCCCCAGGCATTTGAGGTATTGCTAGATCTAAAAGATGCCTATCTCCCTATACAAATTCACCACCACTATCTCCCAGGTTTGGCTGTATCATCTCACTTTCAGTTTACTGCTTTGCCTTTTGGGTTTTCTACAGCCCCAAAAGTTTTCAGAAAGTGTCTGCCACCAATGATTGCCTTCTGTTGAACCCAGGGATTCCAGATTTTCTGTATCCCTTTAATCAAAGCTTCCTTGCGACAGATATTTGTGTGGCACCTCCACTTCACGTCAACCTGTCTCAGGTGGGGTTCAAACTCAGCTACAATAACTCCTCCCTGCCTTCCCTCTACTACCTAAGGTCCAAAAATAAAAGCCAAAATTCTTGCTAGCGATCCCCTTTCTGCCAAGGCAGCACTGGCATTCTCTTCTTTTTCATCTAGCCAGAGGCAATTACTACTAACTGCCACTTCAAGCAGATCTCATTACACAGCAGAAAGGATCACTACTACACCTCAACCTGTCATCCCTAAACCTAACCCTGTGGATAATAGCATTCTAAATCCTTAGAGGCACCTCTTTTCTACAGACATAGTTAAGGTTCTCCAAGTAGCCAGGAAACCCACCACTCAAAAATCCTACATAGCTAAATGGAAGAGATTTTCTTCTTGATGCCATAGGAATGGAAATGACTCCAACAAATTAGAGGTACCTTCCATACTAAACTAGCTGTGTGAGCTCATGCATACAGGTCTGGCCTAATCGTCCATCAAAACCCATGTATCAACCATCTCTGCTTGTTTACCCCTCCATCCTCCACTTATGTCCAGACCTGAGGTCAAGTTATTCCTTAATGGATTCTGCATCTTAGACCACCAAGGAAGCCATTAACCCTTACTTGGGACCTCAACTTCATGCTGGAAAAACTTACCGTACCTCCCTTTGAACCAGCAGCATCAGCAAATCTCAAATTCTGCACATGGTAAACTTTCCTGCATCTGGATCTCATTTCAGCTAGGAGAGTTTCAGAGCTTCAGTCTCTCATGGCCATTCATTCCTTTATTTTTCTTTTTCACAAGGACAGGGTGACCCTGAGGACTAACCCTTCATTTTTGCCTAAAGTAGTGAATGAACTGTCTCACAACCAGGCCGTAAATCTTCCTACTTTCTTTACAACAGAACCAGGACAAGGCTCATACACTCTCTAGATGTTCACAGTTGAGATTCTATTTGCACAAAACCAAAGCAATTTGAAACTATAAACAACTGTTTGTCTCTTTCATGGACTCAAAACTGGGCCAACCAGTAGTTAAGCAAATAATTGGGGGCTGGATATCTAAGGTCATCTATTTTTGTAGTCCTCTACATGGCAAGTTCTTGCCTTCATGCCCTAGACCTCATTCTACAAAGACAATAGCATCACCTGGGGCCTTCTACAAAGGGGTGGACGACAGGGCCATAATGGAAGCTGCCACCTGGTCTTCTGAAAAACACCATCACTAAATACTACAGGGTTGATGCCTTCATTATATCAGTCCTTTCTGGCCTCCTGGACAGTTCTGCAGCTTATTAACTAACCACCCTTATGTTCATTTCAACTCTGGGAATCACCCATTGGCAAACAATACTGAAACAGTGATTTTAGTCAGGACATAATACAGTTGTGTGAAGACTTATGGTAACAGTGGATGTCCTATTGATCACTATTGCAGTATTCCTTTCAACCTTCCTCTCTATATTTATTTTCTTCTGTGTATGTCTGCCTCTCCTCTATCTGTTCTTATCCTGTGGACAGTATCCTAAAACAGAGGGGGTGTCCTTACTACCTTATGCTTCTTCCCTCCTAGCTGACCAGTCTTCTCTCAGGGGTCTTCAGACTGCTGTCTTGAAGATAGTCTACTCATGCATCTGCCTGTGAGCTGGGGTTGCACCTCTGGCATGAGAACATGGGAAGCTTCAGTGCCCCTGCCTGACATCGGCAGTGACGATCCATTGGTTAGGAAGACTGCAACAGTGATCAGTAGGACATCTACTGTTATGGTAAGTTCTTACACAATTGCACTTTCTCCTTGTAAACACTGACAACACCACAGTCATGTAGTACATAAGCAAGAAAGCAATCATTCAAACTTCCTCTTGCATATTGACTATGCAAGCCTGAGAAATGGCTGTAAAGGCAGGAATAACCCAAGTGGTAATGTATGTTCTTTCTCTCTCTACAAAATGTCTTGGCAGACAGGCTGAGCAGATTTCTTGCAGACCACTACAAATAGATTCTGCATATTCTGCATATGTCTTACTGGATCTGACCAGGATCCAGGCTATTCCACATATAGATCTGATTACCTTGCATCTAAACATGCAAATGACAGCTCATCTCCAGGGGTTTGTAAAAAAAAATACATATATATATAACTATATATATATATATATATATATATATATATATATATATATATATAAATATATACATATATATATTTTTTTCTTGAATTAGGCATGCCTGTTTCTTTGTATTTCATCTAGTACCCCTGATCCTACGGGTACTACCAAAAATGAAGGAGTAAAAGCCAAAAGAGCACAACTTATTAACAGTGAACCAAAGTTTCACTTACACAACAACCTGACTACTCTAATGCTGATAGCTTGCATGATTTCACATTGACTGTAGGTAGGGACATACATTCTGAGGACATTCTTAAAATTATGAGACAGAATTAGGAAACCAAATACTAGAAAATCCACACCTAGATAAATGGAAAAGATTCTTCCCATTGGTGCCAATCTTGGAAGAGGGACTGAAATAAAACCAAACTAGCTGTGGAATTTGGCATAAACCATTTTGTAACTCAATGGATATTCAGCTGATCCACAGATAAAACCCAGAAAGTTAGTATTGAAGAAACCACTTTGAGAAAGAGGCTGGTCACCAGTGGAGTCCCCCAGGGCTCTGTGTTTGGTAGGTTCTTCTTTGGCATATTTTTTTCAGAAGTTGAGGCCAATGTCAAAGGTCACTGGCTTGTCAAGTTTGTAGATGACTGCAAGCAGAAGCAATCATAGAAACCCCAAAGATACTAATATCTTACAGGAAGGGCTAACTCAGACAAATGAATGGTGCCAAACCCGCAGCTTAAAACTCAGTGCCAAGAAATGCATAATAGTACCCTTTGAGAAGTAAAACACCCAGAGAAACTACCTCATTGATAGAACATCTCTAAAATACACATATTAGTTGGGGATTTGGGGACTCATATAGATGCCAAACTGGCTTTTGACCAACATGCATCTAAGGTTGAAAGAAAAATCATTCTATGTCACTCAACTTATAGGTGAGGGCATAGCATCTAGATTCATTGAAGTTATTGTGCCCGTGCACTCAGCCATCATCAGACCTATCACTTAATATAAATCTCCCTTCAGTGTGTACCTTATCAGTCCCATGCAACAAATGGAACATCCACAGATGTTCCTCAGAAAAAGAATACAAGGCATAAATACAATGCTGTGTGCAGATTGTCTCAAAGCTCTATCTCTATACTCTGTTTCCTACAGAGTGCTTAGAGGTGATTTATGCTTGACATACAAGGCATCTTTATATCCTGCTCTGATGGACCTTTGTCCATATTTACAAAACAAATAGCACCAGAACTACTAGATCTAAGGATTTAAACTTTGCTTGTGACTTAAACAGGACATGGTGGAGAGATGGGTATGTATCTCAGAAAATTCTCATTCTCTGGAAAAGACTTCTCATCCATGTGAAACAGAGCCCTATCACAACCCTATTCAAGTGCAATCTGGACCAGTGGATGGGAAATCGGAAATTCACCCCTGGCCTGATACCTATGTCTCTGATGAACATAGGCAGCCATTAAATCATGTCCTAACTAACACACACCCGTTAAAATAATCTCTGAGGCACACTAATTTGTGACATACTTTTGAGTTGCATGTCTAGGCTTATAAAGGCCTCAGTGGTCATTAACCTAGTATACAGCTATGAACCTATTAAGAAAGACAGAGAGAAACTTAACAATGCATTTCAAAGTAGAAAATAAAGCATTTTAATTATTAAAAAGTTGTTTTATGAAAAAAGAAGTTATGTACTTACCATAATGTTCCATGTTTGTAGTCCATCTCGCCTATATTCTTGCTGGATGGGTTTGGAGCTGATATTCGGCTCTGACTCAGCCTATACTAAAGCTCGAGAGCTTTTTACTGGCTCGAGGCTAGTCCCTATCCCATGGTGCCTCATGGCAATTCCCCAGATCTAGTTTGCAAGAAAGTAATAAATACTTATCAGGTAATAATAATAAGAAAGAATCTGTAAAAATACAGGAAGGGATTAGAAACATAATCCATTCCAGGTGGACAATAATGAGCAAAGTCCGGCAGCCCCAAAAAGAGGTCCACTAGATCCCCCAGAAACAGGAAGGGGGTTGGAGGGAGGGACGCAAGAATATAGGCGAGTTGGACTACAAACATGGAACTTTATGGTAAGTACATAACTTCTTCATGTTATGTAGTCCTATCTCGCTGTAATTCTTTCTGGATGGGACAGTGTCCCTAGCACCTTTATCCCAGGTGGCTTAAGGAAGAGACTCTTCAGCACAGTGGACCCAAAGGATGACCTGTCCCAGGAAGGCAAATCCAATTTGTAATGAGTGACAAATGTATGTGATCTTGCCCAAGTAGCTGCTGCACAAATAGTATCGATTGGGAGCCTAGATCTAAAGGCGCATGAAGTAGCTACAGCCCTAGTAGAGTGACCTTTAGCTTTTAATGGTAATTGTCTACCAGCTTGTCCACACCTGTTTCTTTATTCCCAGTTTCTTTTGGTCTTTCTGTCTTCTTTCCTCTTTCCATACCTTTTTTCTTTCTATCCATTTCGCTCCCTCTCCCCACCCCTCCCTCTTTCCCTCCCTCCCCTCCCCTTTTCCCCTTTCCTCTCCTCTCTAGACAAACCTCCTCCCACTCCCCTCCCCCCCTCTTTCCTTTTTTCCTCCTTTTCACGCTTTTATTTTATTTTCCTGTTTTCCCGTGGCCTTAGAGCGCGTATGCATTCATATTAGTATTGTTTCCAACTTTTTCTAGATGTTAGATCATGAACTGTGACATTCTCTTATTGTTTTAAATTTATTTTATTAATAGTAAAGGAGGACAGCATATATATATAGGAATTGGGGTATGTTTTACTATGATAATAAGATCTAAATATGGTTATTTTTTTTTTTGCCATATATTTTTTGCCATGTTTTTATGCTTTGCTTATTTGCACACATATATATTGAACTTTGTACTGTTTCTATAGAAATAGGCACCTAGGTGTCAATGTTTTAACCCTGCCTTATTTGGGTATGGCTTCCTGTCTAACTAATTTATTATGCTTAATTGTTTAATTTTATTGTTTAATTGCTTTATTATGTGATTCTTTGCTGTATATAAGGATAGGGATTAGTTCTTTTATTTGTAACCTGATGAAGCGCACGTTGTATGTGCGTGAAAGCGCTTGTTCTTCTATCAATTAAACAAGTTGTTTGATTTTACTTCGTGGTGGTTCCAGTGTTTTTCAACTATTCTGCTACTTTTTTCCACTGGGAACTCTTTGGATGGTCGTACTAGGTCTGGTGCTGATAGTCGTTTTATTTTTTCTCCTGGTCGAACATCACACGATGGAGATGCCGAATATAGAATTGGATTACAACCCTGGTATCACAGGGAACATGGAGAATTGGAATGATATTTTTTATCAACAGGAGAATTCTCTCCTGAATCTTGCTGCACAAGGAACTGCTCCTTTTTCCTTGACATCGGAAACCGAGAACATGCAGGAGTTTTATGACCAGCTAAGAACACTGGAGAATAATCTCTACAAGCTCTATCGGCTAATTTGGCAGAGGAAACACCTTGAGGCATGCCTCCATTTCAAAGTCATTCCGCGAGGCATGCGCGTTCTCTGCATGCCGAGTTATGGGGATGCACATCCAGAACTGCTGCGAAGATGGCAGATGCTTAACATGGAGCTTGGAAATAACTACATCCGCTTGCTTATCGACTACTTTAAACCATTGGAAGAAGAGCTGATTAGTAAAGTGGAAGGTGAGCATAAAAACATTACTCAGTGTTATAAAAGTGACTGCTGTATACAGAGACTAAACAATATGCTGAGGCAGCTGATGCTTTATAGCAATAAACTAGAACAGATTAAGTTAAGAAAACTCAAGAGAGACTGTAACGACTTTCAGCTCGGTCGCATTTTTATGTGGCTGAGGACAAATGACATGACAGTTACTGAAGATAACAATGAACAGGTGACTGCTATTCCATCTAATGCTCCTAGTACGACCATTTTGCCTGATAAACTGTCTGATACTATACTTAGTAGTATTCCCGTCTCTAATAATATAGCAGATGAGATTGCTGCATCTGCCTCCACTATCCCTTGCAATCAAGAAGGTCTTAAAGGGACAGTGAATACAGGGGCGAGACCTAAGAACAATGGACAGTCTATGAGTTTGACCTCTGGGGTAGTAGCTGCTTTAAATTTTCCACTGCCATACAAAAATCGAGTGCAGGAGCGCTCAACAAGCAGAGGGAGAGGAAAACGCAAGTTATCGGGCGACAACAGCGAGTCGAGAAGAAAGAAGAATTGAACACTCTGTTTTTTAACTTGTCATCCAAAGTATTCTCAGACATTGAACGTGCAGTTCTAAATAGAGGTCTCTCCTTTATACCCTCCCGAGGGAGTAGTTTATCTGATACTATGATTATGCTACGTAAATTTACTAGAAAAGTAGCTCTTAAATGTCTGTTTAAAGCTGCAGATGATGATAATGCTTTTTATGACACCATAGTATTAAAAAGAAGAAGTACTTTTGTGCCGCATTTATCTGGAAATATTGATTGTTTTCAGAAAGCTTGTGAGCATGACCTATACCTTTTCTACAAGGGGGGGTCACACAAGCGTTTATTTGTTAATTTAAATATGGCAGAGAAAGAGGCATTAGAAAATTTGGTCAATGATGTGAACCTGGTTTTTAGACCAGCTGACAAAGTGGGGGGGAATAGTAGCTATGGATACAGTATTTTATACTGATTTAATGATTGATATGTTAAAGGATGACGTAGCCTATTCTGAACTAAGTAAGATTGAAGTGAACTCTATAGTAAGAAACGTGCACGATACTTTTTATGACCTCCTGATGACAAGATGCATTGATAAAGATCTATATGATTATCTAATGATTGAAGCACCCCTAATTCCTCTTATCAAAGGGCTTCCCAAGATACATAAAGGGGTAGTTCCTCCGCCCTTACGACCCATTGTATCTGGGAGGTCATGGGTTACTGAACACGCATCTCATTATGTCCAGTTGAAATTAGGCCCTTTGATAGGCCTTATCCCTACTATTTTAAAAAAATTCGTTTGAATTATTGAAAGACTTGGAGAATGTTGCTTTACTTGATAACCTAAGATCAGATACCTTGATGGTGACATTGGATATAAAAAACCTTTTTACCAGCATCCCTAATGAGTTTGGAATAGATGCAGTCAGAAACTGTTTGGTTGAATTAAGTGATCTAGACCATACAGATCAGCTGACTGTATGTTCTCTTTTAGACCTAATTTTGAATAATAATGTCTTCTTATTTCAAGATAGGATGTATAGGCAAACATGGGGGGGTGGCCATGGGCACCCCCTGTGCTAATGCTTATGCCAATTTGGCTGTATATATATGGGAGAAGACATACGTTTTCAGTGATTTAAGATTTACGACTAATGTCATCTTATATAGACGTTATGTCGATGACATCCTCCCTTTTTTGGAATGGAGGCACTGATTCCCTGAATGAGTTTGTGGATTACATGAATTCGACCACAACCTTTTTAAACTTCACTTGTGAATATTCTTTTACTCAGGTTAATTACTTGGATGTCACCATTTATAAGAATACCTTGAATGAGATTACTACGTCCTTATATAAGAAACCATGCTGGAGGAATAGCATACTCCATTATGGGAGTATGCATCCTAGATATATTTTCCCCAACGTGGTTAAGAATCAAATGTCAAGAATAAAGAAACTTTGTAATATTGATAGTGAAAAGGAGTGGCTTTTGGAATTTCAGACTGAATGTTTTTTAGACAGAGGATATCCCTCCCAGTTGATGCTAGGATGTAGGGATGATACCATTCTGAAGGATGGAAGACCTTCCCAGAATGGCATGTCAAACAGACATGTGACCTATGGTAATAGGACTAGAGCTGGTAACAAAGTCTATTTTGACATCAAATACACAAATGATATAGAATACATTAGGGACATTATCTCCAGAAATTGGAAATTACTTATTATGGATAATGAATTGTTGAAAATAGTTGGAAAGAAACCTAGTTTCAGATATAACAATTGTTATAATCTGAAAAGATTACTGTGCAGAGATAATATCCAGATGAAAACCCTGGACATTAGAACAAATTTTAGACAGGGAACTTATCCATGTAGGAAATGTTGCGTCTGTAAATATATTTCAACTGAACAGAGTTTTGAACGTACGGAGTTGGGTTTGTTGTTTAAACCCAACTTCTACGCAACATGTGACACAGCCAATGTAATTTATTTGGCTAGTTGTGATAGCTGTGAGGCTTACTATGTGGGAATGACCACACGTAGACTCAAAGATCGAGTCTATAACCATGTCTATGACATAAGAAAAGCTAATGTTAGTAATGCCCTAGCTAAGCATTGCCAAATATATCAGACGCATACTTTTAAATTTAGAGTACTACAAATACAATATCCGAATAGGAGAGAAGGTGACTCTGTAGGGTCTCTTGAACTAAATGAGTTAAAGTGGATACTAACCCTTAGAGCCCACATAGAACCTGGACCAAACACAGCTGTCAGTATTAGGCCTGCACTTTTGTAGCGTTCCTTGGCCACACCTGTTTCTTTATTCCCAGTTTCTTTTGGTCTTTCTGTCTTCTTTCCTCTTTCCATACCTTTTTTCTTTCTATCCATTTCGCTCCCTCTCCCCACCCCCCCACCCCCCTCCCCCCCTCTCTCCCTCCCCTCCCCTCCCCTTTTCCTCCCCTTTCCCCTCCTCTCTAGACAAACCTCCTCCCCACTCCCCCTTCCCCCCCCTCGTTCCTTTTTTCCTCCTTTTCACGCTTTTATTTTATTTTCCTGTTTTCCCGTGGCCTTAGAGCGCGTATGCATTCATATTAGTATTGTTTCCAACTTTTTCTAGATGTTAGATCATGAACTGTGACATTCTCTTATTGTTTTAAATTTATTTTATTAATAGTAAAGGAGGACAGCATATATATATAGGAATTGGGGTATGTTTTACTATGATAATAAGATCTAAATATGGTTATTTTTTTTTTGCCATATATTTTTTGCCATGTTTTTATGCTTTGCTTATTTGCACACATATATATTGAACTTTGTACTGTTTCTATAGAAAAAGGCACCTAGGTGTCAATGTTTTAACCCTGCCTTATTTGGGTATGGCTTCCTGTCTAACTAATTTATTATGCTTAATTGTTTAATTTTATTGTTTAATTGCTTTATTATGTGATTCTTTGCTGTATATAAGGATAGGGTTTAGTTCTTTTATTTGTAACCTGATGAAGCGCACGTTGTATGTGCGTGAAAGCGCTTGTTCTTCTATCAATTAAACAAGTTGTTTGATTTTACTTCGTGGTGGTTCCAGTGTTTTTCAACTATTCTATTAAGAAAGACAGAGAGAAACTTAACAATGCATTTCAAAGTAGAAAATAAAGCATTTTAATTATTAAAAAGTTGTTTTATGAAAAAAGAAGTTATGTACTTACCATAATGTTCCATGTTTGTAGTCCATCTCGCCTATATTCTTGCTGGATGGGTTTGGAGCTGATATTCGGCTCTGACTCAGCCTATACTAAAGCTCGAGAGCTTTTTACTGGCTCGAGGCTAGTCCCTATCCCATGGTGCCTCATGGCAATTCCCCAGATCTAGTTTGCAAGAAAGTAATAAATACTTATCAGGTAATAATAATAAGAAAGAATCTGTAAAAATACAGGAAGGGATTAGAAACATAATCCATTCCAGGTGGACAATAATGAGCAAAGTCCGGCAGCCCCAAAAAGAGGTCCACTAGATCCCCCAGAAACAGGAAGGGGGTTGGAGGGAGGGACGCAAGAATATAGGCGAGTTGGACTACAAACATGGAACTTTATGGTAAGTACATAACTTCTTCATGTTATGTAGTCCTATCTCGCTGTAATTCTTTCTGGATGGGACAGTGTCCCTAGCACCTTTATCCCAGGTGGCTTAAGGAAGAGACTCTTCAGCACAGTGGACCCAAAGGATGACCTGTCCCAGGAAGGCAAATCCAATTTGTAATGAGTGACAAATGTATGTGATCTTGCCCAAGTAGCTGCTGCACAAATAGTATCGATTGGGGCCTAGATCTAAAGGCGCATGAAGTAGCTACAGCCCTAGTAGAGTGACCTTTAGCTTTTAATGGTAATTGTCTACCAGCTTGTTGATAACCAAAGGATATGCAATCTGAAAGCCATTTTGAAACAGTAATTTTTGAAACAGGCAAGCCTTTCCTTTTGTGAGAAAGGTAAACAAAAAGTTGATCAGATTTCCTGAATTCTTTTGTCCTGTGTATATAGAATCTGAGTATCTTGTGGACATCTAGCTGGTGAAGTCTATACTCTGATCTATTAGAGTGGTTTGGAAAATACACAGGTAGCTCAATAGTAGTATTCAGGTTGTATTCTGAGCATATCTTAGGGAGAAAGGAAGGGTTTGTCCTAAGAGAGACTCTATCCTTGTGAAAGATAATGTAAGGAGATTGAATAGTTAGGGCTTGAAGTTCCAAGACTCTCCTAGCCGATGTTATAGCTACCAAGAATAGGGTTTTCCATGATAGCAATTTTAAGTCTGACAACAAGGATGATTCATAGGGTGCAGACATCAAAGATGAGAGGACTAAATTTAAGTCCCAAGGTTCTAAAGGTTGTTTTATTGGGGGCCTAAGAAGAAGAAATCCTTTTAAGAAGGTTTTACAGAGAGAGTGTTGCATGATTGGATTTCCCATGAAACCAAAATGGAAATTGGAAATGGCAGCTAATTGAACTCTAACTGTAGCGGCTGCCACTACTTCATGAAAAATTGTTGTTAGGAAGGATAAAATGGATTCTAAAGGAGCTATATATGGATCTAAGCCCGGTTCATAGCCGAAAGGGAAAACCTTTTCCATTTGCTAGAATATAGTTTCTGAGTGGAAGGTTTATGGGATGAAATTAGGATGTGTTTGACCGTTCGGGATAAGGGAATGCACCTGGCTATACGTGGAATTGCAGCAGCCATGCTGTCAATTTGAGGGTGTGGTTGCAGGGGTGGAACTGTCCCAATTGATGACTCAGGAGATCTGGAGATGGATCCAGAATCCATAGTTCCTCCAAAAGGCAGGGCCACAGGAAAGGAAACCAAACTTGTCGAGGCCAGTAAGGGGCAATGAGGATCAAGGAACTCCTCAACTGCCTTGCTTTCTGTATTACTTTGGGTATGAGTGGAAAGGGAGGAAAGGCATAGAGAAGTCCCAGGGACCAGTCATGAACTAGAGCATCCCTGGGTGACATCCCTGGATGGGGAATGAGGGCAAAGTAGCTGGTGCATTTGGTGTTCAGGTGAGTGGAAAATAGATCACAGCAAGGCCGGCCCCATTTGTGAAAGATCTCTTTTGCAATCATTGGATTCAGGGACCACTCGTGAGGCATCAGAATTGATCGGCTGAGTTTGTCCGCTATTATGTTGGATTTCCCCAGGATATGCGTCGCTATCAGGAAGCGTTGAGTATCCATCGCCCATTTCCAAACTCTTAAGGCCTCTCTGCAAAGCGGGTAAGACTTGGTTCCCTCTTGTTTGTTTATTTACCACACAACAGACATGTTGTCTGACTGAATCGCAATCGTTCCAGTGGAAAGGGAGCTGTAAAGTGCTTGCAACACATATAGCACTGCTCTCATCTCCAGAACATTGATGTGTAAGTGGTTCTCGTGGTATTGCCAAGGACTTTGGACTGTCTTTCCCAGATAATGTCCCCCCACCCTATCTGGGAAGTGTCCGTGGTCAAAACTGCTTTCTCTTGGGGAGGAACATGTGGACGACCTATGACAAGTTGTTTCATGTGTAATCACCATGTCAGATCCCTTTTCATGCATTTGTTATTAATATCTGGTGAGATACTGGAAGGTCTTGCATCAACCACTGTGCAAACAGCATCCATTGGAGAATCCTCATATGTAGATGAGCAAGAAGAACGAATAAGATGGTGGAAGCCATAGTCCCTAGGACTTGAAGGACTACTCTGGCCTGGACTCTTTGTTTGTTTAATAAGGATCTGATCTGACTGTGTAGAGATTCTACTCTTTCCTGTGTTAGCTTTACTGACATGGTGGTTGTGTCTATTTCTGCGCCTAAATATACAATATGCTGCGAGGGAGATACGACTGACTTTTGCAAGTTGACAGTGATGCCTAGGCTGGCACACAAGGATAGAGTTTCATCCCTGGTCCTTATGAGTTGATGCTTAGTGGTAACAGTGAAGAGTCAGTCGTCTAGGTACAGAAACACCTGGAATCCTTGACATCTCAGGTGAGTCGTTACCACTGCCATACATTTGGTAAACACTCTGGGGGCTGTAGTGAGGCCAAAGGGCAGTGTTCTGAACTGAAAATGGCTGGCTCCCAGCCAGAAGCGTAAGTGTCTCCTGGAGCACCTGTCCATTTTGATGTGGTAGTATGCATCCTGGAGATCTATTGAGCACATCCAGTTGTCTTTCCCAATAAAGGGAAATATCGACTGCAGAGTGACCATTCGGAACTTTGATTTTCTTACATGCTTTTTGAGCCTGCTGAGATCTAGAATTGATCTCCAGTCCACTGTCTTTTTTGGAACTAAAAAGAATCAAGAGTAAGTTCCGGATCCTACTTGCTCTGCGGGGACTTCTTGGATGACTCTTTTTTGTAGCAATGAGATGACCTCTGATGTTGCACGGTCTAGTTGGATGGGTGGTACGTCTGGAAGAGACCGGTTTGTTGGGGGTTCGGAAATAATGGGAATCAGGTAACCTCTGGATATTACTGTGTGTACCCAACGACCTTGAGTGATAGTTAGCCAGGCGCTTGGGTACAGCGATATATGCCCCCTGACTGCCTCCAGAGATGGACAGTCGGGCAACCCCTCAGGGCCAATGGAAGGGACGATCAGAGAAAATTTCTCTCTCTTCCTGATGTTGTGGACCTCCTCTGCTGCGAGGGTGGCATTTTCCATTATATCCTCTCCCTCTGCCCCTGGGGGAGGGCTGACCTTGTGCCTGAGGAAAACCTTTTTGGAATTTGCGGAACCACATTTTCCCTCCTGTATTATCCTTGGGATAGGGTCTGGACGGGTGAGAGAAATGGACTCCAACGGCAGATAAGGTTTTTCCTTTCTGCTCACACCTAGTCAAAGTCTCTTTCACTTGGGGTCCAAAAAGAGATGAACCATCAAAGGGAACGTTAGTGAAGGAAGACTTGAAGGATTCCGTAAAATTACAAAGACACATCCATGAATGTCTCCTGAGAGCTATTCCTGCTGCGGCTGCCCTGCTCACTCTATCTGCCGCATATGAAATCACCTCATGGAGGAGTTAGCTATGGAAGTAAGGGTGGAGAGTTGCATGGAAACCTTGTCCATGGAACCTGGAGCTACTGAACCCTGGAGGGTATCTCCTAACTTCTTCAGGAGATCCCTCTGAAGATGAGTGAAATGAGTCAGAAAATTCAGCGATCTTAGTGTAAATGCCGCTGAAGAAAAAGTACACTTCTCATACCTATCCATCGTCCTGGACTCCTTGTTAGGAGGATGGATGTTAGAAGACGTCTCAGATAATTCCTTCTTGGTGGCCGCTGCTACCACCATAGCATCAACTGGAACTCCTTTGCTAAGGAAAGACTTGTCCTCAGGTGCTGTCATAAAATTGTTTGGCCTCCTCGGGACGGCTTCCACTGAATCTGGCGAGGTCCATGCTTTACGCGAAATGACCCCCAAAAGTTGGTCATAAGGTGGTGTCACCCAACAGGTGGAAGGTCGGGAGCCAAAGGCCTCAAGATACATTGATTAATCCTGTGTAGAGTTAGAGGTCTTCCAATCACCCCTCTGTCTAAGGATTTCTAGGATGTCAGAGAAGGAGACATCCTCAGAGGGAGATCTGGGGGACCCTTCTGATTCCTCTAAATCAGTGTCTGATGTGACAGACTCAGGGGAGTCAACATGTTTCCTCTTACATAACCTCTTCCGGGGGAGCTCTCCAGTGGGATAATCTGGGGAGGTCTCAGAAGACGAGGTGCCTCCAATGGGGGCTGCATGGGCCTCTGGTTCTCTACACTGTGGGGGTGGCATGGGGGAAGAGGTTGCTGCCTGCTGCTGGTGGGACACAGGTTCCAAAGGAATGGCTTTGGCAGAGGATAAAGCCTTCTCTATAGCTTTGAAAGCCTTTCCCTCCGCTCTGAAGAAGACCTCCACTCCGAGGGGGTGGATGGTTGACTCCTAGCAAGAGGGAATGGCTCCGAAGCAGAAGTGGGAGCTGAGCTGAGTCAAGCCGAGGCTCTGAGAGGGAGGGTCAGTTCCGAAGAGAACCCAGGGTGAATGTCCCCCTCGGAGTCGACACGAGAGCATCGGCTCCCAGAACCCTCAGCTCCAGACTGAGCCATCGAGAATAGAGTAATTGGCTCGAAGGAAACAGGCTGAATCCCCGGAGCTGAAGGCTCGAAGACAGAGGAACCTGATGTAATAGGCTCCGAGAGTGAAGCAGTCGGAGGAGGAACAGTGATCGGTACGGGGGACGGCTCCGAGACCTTTGGGTCTGGACTGGTCAATTTTCTAGCCAGAGCTGGATCCAAAAGCAACGTCTTCACCACCCTCTCAATGTCCTCATCTGATAGGGTCCTGGAGGATCTGGTGGAGAGAGAAGGAGACGTCCTTCTCTCCAAAATAGGAGATCTCAAATAGGAAATACAGTCTCGATGTCAGGCAAAACCTACGGTGCCGAAGACTGTCTCGGAACCGATGGAATAGACTGCACCAAAGATGAAGCAGAGTCGGAACTGGAACTACTTGATTCCGACGCTTTTGGTCAGCTCCGAAGCAGGGGTCGATGATTTTCTCTTTGAATATTTTGGAGCTGCCTGACCAAGTTCCAGCTGTTCCTGGAAGGAACTGGTCATGAGAGCCCTGTCAATAAGCTTTCTTTTCCTTTCATTTAACACTCTTGTACTAAAAGCATGACAGAAGGTGCAAGATTCCTGTAAATGGGCTTTGCCCAGACAATATACGCAACTGGTGTGGTTGTCTGTAAGAGACATTTTCTGCGCACACCTGTCACATTTTTTAAAGCCCGAAGGGCGATGATCCTTGTGATCCTTATCTTTATCTTTAGGCATAGTTAAAGGCTAAAAAATAAAAGTGTAAGGAAGAAGAAAAGTTTTTTTTTTTTTTTTGTATAACAGTCACACACAAACACAGTGAGGAAAGGCCCTCTAATTTAAACGGGCCGTACAGTCCTAAGGGGGGAATAGGGGTTGAAAACTTTCAAAAAACAGACGCACAATACAGAAGAAACTATTAAGATATATATATATATATATATATATATATATATATATATATATATATATATATATATATATATATATATATATATATATATATGACAAAAAAAGGTGATAGAAAAGGACTAAATAAGTAAAAAGTAATTCTACTTAGCCAACAAGCTAATAAGACACAACCTCAAAGCTTTTGCGGCAAAGGAGATCTGGGGAATTGCCGTGAGGCACCATGGGATAGGGGCTAGCCTCGAGCCAGTAAAAAGCTCTCGAGCTTTAGTATAGGCCGAGTCGGAGCCAAATATCAGCTCTGAACCCATCCAGTAAGAATTATGGTGAGATAGAACTACATAACATCATGGCATTTATTTGATAGTTAAGATAACTCCTGATGCATGATTAAAAGAATGGGGAGTAGGGTTTCTGAAGATAGCTATGATGGCCTATCATACTTTCCCTTAATGCTGTTTGGTAAACATGTATGTGGTCTAATTATGATTATGTAGAATTCAGAAAGATGCTATTTACATGTATTAATTGCACAGCGTGGGTTGCTCAATTAATGCTATGGTGAAAACACATGATTCAGAGACAGGTATGGCTGCAATAAGAAAGACCTCATTATTTTCTCATTATTATGTCTCTGAATCTCTCATTAGTGCTGTCAGATGCTACACTAGTGTTTTCCCTAATAGTCCACGCATTGTGTTAGCAAAGGCACCCTTCCATACACTCACACAACACAAGCATATTCAGTCACCCATGTACAGACACATGCACATGGTGCACACACACGCACACGTGCACGCATACACATACAGATGCACAGACATACACACACACAGACACATCCACACATTTACACAAACTAACACATCCCAAACCCCCACATCTTTGCTGAACTTAGTAAGTACTCACATAGGAGTGAATGGGTGACCACCATGTATTTGAAGCTATGAGCTATTCTTCTATGATTAAAATTTTACTCAGCCAAGTGATTCTTCAAATTGTTCAGTTGAGAAAAATTAGGAGCTGCAGAAATTTCTGGGATAGACAGCACATGGCATATCAGCATTAGCACCTCCCATGGACTGCTGCATTAGCATGCATTTCTGCCCACAAGACTACACTCCATGCTGACGCTAATGAAGGAAAAACCTCAATGACAGAGTTGGCTCTGAATCAGAAAGGCTTAGTGTGATAGATAAATGTTCTAAGCTAAGGCTTTCTCATCATGTTAAGTCTTTCTGAATCCCAGGCACAGTCCACTAAGTTTTAACAAGTAAGGAAAATTAAGGAAGCCTTTCAAATTATGCATTCTGTATAACAAATTAATTGGAAACAAAATGTAAGTGAAACATCTACGTGTGCATTATCAAATCTGTTTGAACTGCAACTGGTATAAATAGGACCTGCTGGAGAGATAAGTATGTATCTCAGAGACTACCCTGTCTAGTGAACAGGCTCCCCATCCATGTGAAGCAGAGTTCCACCCTAACCCAATTCAAGTGCAATTTGGACAAATGGATGGGGGAACTAGAAATTCATCCCTGGTTTGGCACCTATGTCTCTAATGCAAACAGATAACCTGTAAATGGTTCATCTTCCAGGCCCATGCTTACACTTATTGGGATGCATGGCTAGGCTTAAAAAGGCCCTTGCGGCCGTTAGCCTAGTAAACACCTATGAACCTGCATGGCTAAGGATGGTTATACTTATCAACTGTTTAGGGTTTTCAGCAATATTCTGGAAGATTATATTGGGAACTTCTATTGTTGAAGACATTCAGAAACATAAAGTACAGTGGGCAAGGTTTTCAATAACAGAATTCTGAAGAACACTACAAGTAAGCAATTTAAACATCTCAGAAGTGCTACTGTATTATGAAATGTAGAGCAAGTAGTGCTACAGCAATCCCCTGGATAATGCTGCAAGCAAATGTGGTAATCCTAGGGCATGGTTAACATAAACTAGCTATGTGCTATGCCTTGGAGTCTTACTCTGGCATTGAAACAGTGCAGCAGTGAGATACAAAAACAAACTCTACCATGCTACTATATCAGAGTAGATCACTGGGAAGAAACATGCTGTTTTATGGTGTACAACCACTAGTCTGAATGGTACCACTGGAATATTTAGCATCACTGCAGGTATGTGTGTGGATTTGTGTGTGTGTGTGTGTGTGTGTGTGTGTGTGTGTGTGTGTGTGTGTGTGTGTGTGTGTGTGTGTGGGGTATGAATGTATGACAAAGACTATCTGGGTATCTCTGTGACTCTGCGTGTGTATGCATTGCATGAGGTGATAGGGGAAACACTAACAATTACTCCAACTGTGTTAGGCATTTGATTCGGGGATATGCAAATAAGTCACTTAAGAGCTCTTGCTTCTTTTAGCTCTACACGTCTGATTCACATGTTACAAGCACACAACATCAAGGTACTATTATTACTGTGGGAAGTAACCTTTCTGAGTACCCTCTCCTCATATTTATGAAGATATCTGTATTGTGTATTATGGTAATTCACAGGCATTATGTTGATTACCTAACATAAAGTGGTACAGGCCTAATTATCTCTATGTACAACAATTTATTTATTTATTTTTATTTATTTTGCATTTGTTAACCGGGCTAGTCTAGCTGGATATATGTCCATTTTCAGTAGAGGCCCGGGGAGAAAAGCTCCAAGCATAAACAGTGTCAAAGTTAACAATGTCTAAAAACATAATGGGATACAGTACATATCAATATTAGTCTAAAAGTAGTAATAAAAATACATTTTAAGCTATAACAGATTTAGTAAAAATTCAACTAAGTAATTATACAAAACACAGTGGAAGAAATTGGAAGTCTCAAGTTGGGAAGAGAACACAAATGTTATTCTTCAAATACAGAGAAAGAGTAGTACAAGTTATGAAGGTTTAGGTTAAAGGAGTAGTGAAAGGGGTAAGTGAAGAAGAGAAGAAGATTATCAGTCTGGGTTAGTGCATGGACACAGCCAATGAGTTTTTAGATGTTCTTTTAGCTGTTTTTTAAAAAGAGGTGTAGAGGCAAGGGTAGATAATTTTGAGGGAAGCTGATTCCAGACTTTTTCTGCAGTGTTTGTGAAGAGTGAATCCCCAGCTTTGTTATTCGCTTTCTGTGAGGAAACTAGAAGCTTATTAGCAGAGCGGAGTGTGGATAGGTTTGTATACAGTGTAATTAGACTGGTGAGGATGGGGGTGTTGTTAGGGTGATGTAGGATCTTTTGAGTAATAAGTAATTGTTGACAGAGTATATGGTTCTTTAATTCTAGCCATCCTAGTTGTTTGAGGTTAAGGCAGTGGTGCGTTTTAAAGGGGGAGCATGTGCTGAATCTAGATGAACATAGATCAGTTATAAACAAAACATTTAATCAGGAGGAAGAAAGGGGTGGGGAATTAAGCAAAGTGGAGAGGGAAATGAAGAAAAAGCAGAATGCATAATAAAAGGGTAACTTCTGTTACAAAGTGAAAGAATTGATAAGACTGTAGTACACTGGAATTAACTGGAAACAACCAAAATGAGACTGGAATGAATGTCTTTATTTGTTAATTACCCAAACTTATGCTAACAATGATATTCCCTGAGTGATGGAGGTTAGTAGTGAGAGGGTAAGTTATTAAATCACTGCGCATGTGTGCTATATTTTATTTGTAGTTAATCAGACCTTGATTAGTAAATGCAAACAGATAGAATGTCTTTGACAGAGACATAGTGCCAGCATGCTATACTCCTCAGTAATGTTTATGCCTGTCAGTAATGCACAACACATATTCATAATGTAGTTTTGCATTAGCATGCAGCCTGCAAATACTGATTTAAATACAGCATTTTACATGACTGAGAAATAAAGAAGTATATATAAACAAAATGTTGAATAAATAAATAAATATGTTGGTTTACATTCAGATATTCCAAATCTTTAATAAGTAAGGCATTGCTAGTCACAAGGCCTTGAGTACAGAAAGAGGGAGACAGAATAAGAGAAAGAAATACCACCCTTAACTCCTTCCCTCCAGTACAGCTCTTTTGAGTGTGTACCTTTAAACTCCCAGTGGGTGTGGCCTGAGCCTTTAAAATTTTAAGTTATCACCTTACAGTTCTAACAAATACTCATTGACAGAGGTCAAATATCAATACAGTTGTGTTTGCCATCATGTATGGTTCAAGATAAAATATGCTGATACCTTGTATGTAGCACAGTTTTGGTATTATTAATGCAAATATGAACAAGTATTTGACGCCTAGAGGTGGAGTAAGAGGTAACTGCAGAAATGCCAGCAGGAGCACTTGAAGGTTTTTATGGGAACTATTGGAATTCAATAAACTGCAGAAAGGAAAAACAATATAACAGCATGCTGGCAAACATAGATCAGTTATAAACAAAACATTTAATCAGAAGGAAGAAAGGGGTGGGGAATTAAGCAAAGTGGAGAGGGAAATGAAGAAAAAGCAGAATGCATAATAAAAGGGTAACTTCTGTTACAAAGTGAAAGAATTGATAAGACTGTAGTACACTGGAATTAACTGGAAACAACCAAAATGAGACTGGAATGAATGTCTTTATTCGTTAATTACCCAGACTTATGCTAAACAGGTGCCAGTCTCTCTTTTATGGGCCAAGTCTTTTTGTACTTTGTTGTAGTTCGGTTAAAAAAGCTTTATTAAATGTTAACAATATCCGAATACTGTCTCCAATAACAATGCTGATAAACAATAACAGTCTATAGACATTCTAGAATGCTGGTTAACACTAACAGGGCTGATAAATATCCAAAATTTTGCACATATATTCGGATTCTCCTGAATAATATCAACTGCAACAATCTTTTCCTCCTGAATAGTATGGATATTTGACCTGACTTCTGTACTCAGGGTCGAGTGTCTGTACTGTATCAGTCAAAAAGATAACTTAACTGACTCAACTGACTGTGTCTGAAGAATATCCTAATAATACCAAAACCCTGTAATGTTTTACACACCTCTTTACCCTTGGTTTCCAAGTCTTGTCTTGCATGTGCCTCTCAGTATATTATTAATCTAGCATTCCATTGCAAGTACACATATCTTTCCCTTGAGAAAGGAACACTCTGTAGCTTCCCCTGAAAATTGGGGTCTATGTTCAGTTACCAAAAAGGATAAACCCGGAATGGCTAAATTTTGAACAGGACACAGCAAAATAGAAAATTAGCGAACAACGAGAACATCGAAAATAAATGCATCAAATGGCCACATTCGGCCAGCATCGCAAATACCACCAACCTGTATTGGGGGCTGCAGCCCCCATACTCCCCAATATCCGAATACTGTCTCCAATAATAGTGCTGATAAACAATAACAGTCTGTAGAAATTCTGGAATGCTGAATAACAGTAACAGGGCTGATAAATATCCAAAGTTTCTGCACATACATTCTGATTATCCTGAATAATATAAACGGAAATAAGAAGTTATGTACCTACCATAACGTTCCATGTTAGTTGTCTTCTTCTCGCCTTCTTTCTTGCTGGATGGGTTCGGAGCCGATCCTCGGCTCTGACTCGGCCAATACTAAAGCTCGAGAGCTAATTCCACCGGCTCGAGGCTCCCCTATATCCCACAATGCTAGGCGGTAACTACTCAGATCTCGTTTGATAGCTATACCAAGCAATCCTAGTCTCCATAGAATGGAGTAGGGAAACCCACCTCAAACAATCTGCGTAAAAGAAAGGCAGACCTCAGTAAAGATAGAAGAGGTGGGAGAAAGTGTGGGAGTAACAACTTTTGGAAGAAAAAACACAAAAGAATTCCGGTCGGTCTGTCCAGGCTTGGGGGAAGGAGGGAGGGACGCAAGAAAGAAGGCGAGAAGAAGACAACTAACATGGAACGTTATGGTAGGTACATAACTTCTTAATGTTAAGTTGTCAATCTCGCCTTCATTCTTGCTGGATGGGACCGCGTCCCTAGCACCTTATCCCGGGTGGCCTATCGGAACAGACTTTTGAGAACAGTGGAACCAAAATTGGCACGGCTTCTGGAAACCATGTCCAATTTGTAATGTGAAATGAATGTATGAGGAGAAGCCCAGGTGGCTGCTGCACAAATTGAATCTATTGGCAACCTGTCCTGAAAGGCTACGGATGTAGCTAATGCCCTAGTTGAATGAGCTCTAGGTCTTGAGGGTAGTTTTTGATGTCTGATCTCATAGATGAAGGTAATTGTAGACGTGAGCCATCTAGAAAGGGATACTTTAGTGACTGGAAGGCCCAATCTACCTTCTGCATATGACAGAAACAATTGATCAGATTTCCTGAATTGTTTAGTCCTGTCTAAGTAATATCTCAGTTGGCGATGAACATCCAAAAAATGCAGCTTTTGTTCTGACCTATTTGAATAGTTAGGGAAAAAAACGGGGAGATCAATAACTTGGTTTAGGTTAATCTGAGAAGAAATTTTAGGTAAAAAGGATAGATTAGTACGGAGGGATACCCTGTCCTTGTGGAAAACTAAGTAAGAAGGACAACTGCACAGAGCATGGAGTTCAAATACTCTTTTCGCTGAAGTTATAGCTACCAGAAAAAGTGTCTTCCAAAAAAGCAACTTCAGAGAACATGAAGCCGCCGGTTCGAAGGGGGGTAGAATTAAAGATGCCAGAACCAAGTTCAAATCCCATTGAGGTGGGGGGTCTTTGATTGGAGGTTTGAGAAGAAATACACCCCTTAAGAAGGCTTTACAGAGTTTGTGAGCCATGATGCTGGATTCTGAGACACCAACATGAAAATTTGATATGGCAGCCAATTGAACTCTAATGGTTGATGCAGAAGATCCTAAATGAAAGAGTTCTGCTAGAAAGTCTAAAATAGACTGGATAGGTGCAGTAAAGGGATCTATGTTTTTCGATGATGCCCAAAGGGAAAAACGTTTCCATTTGCTAGTATAAATCTTCCGAGTAGAAGATTTATGAGAGGCTATCAAAATATCTCGGACCGATCGAGATATTGAGGGAAGCCTGGCTAAGGTTGGAATCGGAGTAACCACGCTGTGAGGTTTAGAGAAGACAGAGATTGGTGCAGCTGACCCGATTGATGGGTAATCAGATCTGGTACTGGGTCCAGATGCCAAGGCTGCTCCAAAAGGTAACGATGAAGAAAGGGAAACCATATCTGTCGAGACCAGTAAGGGGCAATGAGGATCATTGTCACTCTCAAGGCGATGGCTTTCTGAATTAGTTGAGGTATCAGTGGAAAGGGGGGAAAGGCATACAGAAGTCCCCGGGCCAATCGTGGACTAGAGCGTCTCTGGTGGGATGGCCTGGTAACGGGAAGAGAGTGAAGAAGTCGTGACACTTGCTGTTTTGGGGAGTAGCAAAAAGATCGCAGCAAGGTTGGCCCCATCTTAGGAATACTTCTTCTAGAACTGATTTCTTTAGAGACCACTCGTGTGGCATGAGAATTGCTCTGCTCAATTTGTCTGCAATAACGTTGGATTTCCCGGGAATATGCGTTGCTATCAGAAAACGCTGAGAAGAGATCGCCCATTGCCAAAGTCTGAGTGCTTCTCGACATAAAGGGTATGATCTGGTTCCGCCTTGTTTGTTGATGTACCACACTACGGACATGTTGTCCGTTTGAACTGCAATAGTCCCCTCGGGAAGAGAGTCGTGAAAGGCTTGCAACGCTAAAAGCACTGCTCTCATCTCTAAGACATTTATGTGCAAGTGGCACTCGAAAGGTTGCCACGTGCCCTGGACTGTCCTGCCCTGATAAATCCCCCCCCCCACACCCGATCAGGGAGGCATCTGTTGTCAATGTGGCAACTGGGGGGGGGGGTGAAGGGTCTTCCTTGGAGAAGTTGAGGTGATGTGATCCACCAAGACAGTTGATTCTTGCATACTTGAGTTATCAATATGGTATGGGACATCGGGAGTTGTTGAAAGGACCATTGAGTAAAAAGCATCCATTGGAGGATCCTCATGTGAAAGCGAGCTAAGGGGAGAAGGGGAATAGCTGCTGCCATAAGTCCTAGTACCTTCAACACCAGTCTGGCTTTGACTTTGACACATTGTAAGAGAAGGGACACTTGGTTCCGAATGTCTAACACCCTCTGCTCTGTGAGTCTGGCTGAAAGGGTCTGTGTATCTAAGGCGGCACCTATAAAAATAATAGACTGACAAGGCGACAAGGCAGATTTTTCGAAATTTATTGAAATGCCTAGAGCTTGACAAGATTGAATGGTGAAGTCCCTGGATAGGAGAAGCTGATGTCTGGTGGTGGCAGTAAGGAGCCAATCATCCAGATATGGAAACACCTGGAATCCTTGACGTCTCAAGTGAGCCGTGACCACTGCCATGCATTTGGTGAACACCCGGGGGGCTGTAGTGAGACCAAAGGGCAGGGCCCTGAATTGGTAGTGACTGGCTCCCAGCCTGAAGCGGAGATATCTCCTGGAGCATCGGTTCATTTTGATGTGGTAGTACGCGTCCTGAAGATCTATCGAGCACATCCAATTGTCCTGACCCAAGAAGGGTAGAATGGACTGTAGCGTGACCATCCGGAATTTTGTTTTCTTGACAAACTTGTTTAAGTAGCTGAGATCCAGTATGGGTCTCCAGTCCCCTGTTTTTTTTGGTACCAAAAAGAATTTGGAGTAGATTCCGGATCCTTGCTGGTCTGCCGGGACTGATTGGATGACTCTTTTTGATAGCAGCTTCGAAATTTCTAATGCTGCTTGTTCCCTTAGACCGGGTGGAACGTCTGGAAGGGATCTTTTTGGTTGGGTTGGAATGTGAATGAAGGGAATTTTGTAACCCTCGGATATGATCGACTGTACCCATTTGTCTTGAGTAAGGGAAAGCCAGGCTTTTGGGTACAGTGATAACCTTCCCCCGACTGCCTCCGAAGGCGGACAGCCGGGCAGCCCCTCAGGGGTGCTGAAAGGGTTTGTCAGAGAACATTTCCCTGCTACCCTGGTTTTGCGGACCTCCTCTGCCTCTAGGGCGTCTATTATTATTCCCCTCTACCTCTAGAGGGAATCGCCTTGTCGTCAGATGAGACTCCTGGGATTGTTTTGGAACCACATCTTTCCTCCCCTTTGACCTTTGGGATAGGGTCTAGAAGGGGTAGAAAAACGGACTCCTACGGCAGAGAGAGTCTTACCTTCTACCTCGCACCTGGTCAATGTATCCTTCACCTGTGGACCAAACAATGATGATCCATCAAAGGGAGAGTTGGTGAAGGACACCTTGAAAGGGTCCGCAAAGTTGCATAGCCGCATCCAGGCGTGCCTTCGTAAGGCAACACCTGTGCCTGCGGCTCTACTCGCCCCATCTGCTGCGTATGAGACCAGCCGCATGGAGGAGTTAACAATGGAATTTAGGGTTGCCAACTGGGAGTTCTTTGTGTCTTTGAACCCCTCAGCTGTAGGATCCTTCATCATTTCACCCATATCCTTGAGTAAATCTCTTTGGAGACGAGTGAAGTGGCATAAGTAGTTCAGCGACCGCATTGAAAAGGTTGCTGACGAGAACATCCGCTTGCCGTACCTGTCCATGGTCCTAGATTCCTTATTAGGAGGATGGACAGGAACCGAAGGATCAGCTAACTCCTTCTTTGTGGCCGCAGCCACCACCATGGCATCAACAAGGACACCTTTGGATAAAATCTCTTTGTCTCTGGGGGCCGTAATAAATTTGGATGGTCTCCTCGGGGTGGGTTCCACTGAGTCAGGAGCCGTCCAAGCCTTCCTTGCCACCACTTCCATAAGGGGGTCAAAGGGAGGGGACACCCAGGAGGTAGAAGGGCGAGAACCAAACGCCTCAAGATACACTGACTCATCCTCCGAAGGATTAAGGGCTGGCCAGTTCCCCCTCTGTTTGAGGATTTCAAGGATGTCCGCAAAGGAGACATCCTCAGAGGGGGATCGAGGGGACCCTTCGGATTCCTCTAAGTCAGTGTCAGAGGTGATAGACTCAGGGGAGTCAATGTGCTTCCTCCTGCACTGCCTCTTCCTTGGGGGATCTCCTGCAGGGTCAGGAGAGACCTCGGAAGAGGAGGAAATTCCCAATGGGGAATCTTGAGGAGTTGGCTCTCTGCGGTGTGGGACAAGGGGGTGAGTAGAAATCACCGCAGGCACTGTAGATGGAGGGGCTGAAGGAGCTGACTGTGGGGCAGAACCTGGTTCTAGCATGCTCCGCATGACCTCGAAGGCACCCCTGTCAGGCAAGGCCCGAGGCCCTCGCTCCGAAGAGACAAGGACCTCTCCCAGCACCGACAGAGATGGCTCCGAAGCCGATGTCGGAGCCGAACTCACCAGCGCCGAAGCTCCGAGAGGGAGAGCGGGGTCAGACAAGGGTCCGATGCCACTCGCCCCCTCGGAGCCGACGAGGGAAGCTCGGCGCCAAGATCCCTGCAAAGAGGAGATCGGTGCAGACGAAGGAGCCGAAGAAGGTATCGGCTCCGACGCACCGACAGTCATGGCTCCGACAAGCCTTGGCTCCGAACTCGAAGGAGTCGGAGGAGGAAGGTAATGGGGAACGGGAATAGCCACTGACTGGTGAGTCGGGCTCTGTAGCATTTGGGCCAGTGCCTTGGACTTAAGAAGTCTACTCACCACCCTCTGCAAATCATGGTCTGATAATCTGGAAGACCGAGAGGAATGAGTTTTGTGACTTCGCTCTGAAAGGAGAGGGGATCCTGGCGCCGAGTGCACGGATCCGATAGAGGGGGACCTGGACCTCTTTCTTGAATGAGGCTTTGATAAGGGTATCGGAGCCGACAAGGTCTTATCAGCCTCGGCTCCAGCCGGAGCCGAGGTAACAGTATGAGGCTTAGAAACATCGGCTCCGGCCGGAGCCGATGTCGAAGCCTGCTTAGACTTCTCAGCAGTCGACTCAAGAGCAGGAGCCGACTGCTTGGAAGTTTTTGAAGGCTTCCCCGACACAGACTGAGTCGGGGGGCCTTCAGGCTTTAATAAGCCCCGCAAGATAAGCTTGTTCTTGCGTTCCTGCAGGACTCTAGGGCTAAAACCATGACAAAAAGCACAAGAGTCCTGCAGGTGCAAAGGCCCCAGGCAATACACACAAGAAGTGTGACCGTCTGTCAGAGACATTTTCTGACAGCACAAGTCACACTTCTTGAAGCCTGAGACCTTATCCTTAGACATAGTAAAGGTAAGAGAGGCTGACACACACACAATCCAGACACTCTCTATAGAAAAATTATTAAAATAAAATATTACAGTTAATACAGAAACACACACACACAAGCCCCTACAACACTAATCTAATAAGGGACTAGGGTGAGGGAAGGGCCGAAGGCCTAGAACAAGGGTAAAAGAGGAAGGGATCGACAGATAGGGGTCGATATAACTAAAAATTAGAATTAAACTATAGAAAATATATTAGAACTAAAAAAGGGGGTTATTAGCAATACCTAATGGTAAAATTTGACTAACCTGCCTGAGCTGGTAGAAAAGCGCACCTCGTCAGCTATAGCGGCAAACGAGATCTGGGTAGTTACCGCCTAGCATTGTGGGATATAGGGGAGCCACGAGCCGGTGGAATTAGCTCTCGAGCTTTAGTATTGGCCGAGTCGGAACCCATCCGGCAAGAATGAAGGCGAGATTGACAACTTAACATCAGTCTTTTCCTCATGAACAGTATGGATATTTGACCTGACTTCTGTACTCAGGCTCGAGTGTCTGTACTGTATCAGTCCATAAGCTAACTTAACTGACTCAACTCACTGTGTCTGAAGTATATTCTAATGATATCAAAACCTTGTAATGTTTTACATGCCTCTTTTACCTTGGTTTCCAATGTGCCTCACAGTATATTCTTTACCTAGCAATACATTGTAAGTATACATATCTTTCCTTGAGAAAGGAACATTCTGTATCACTTCCTGAAAACTGGGGTCTAGGTTCAGCTACTGAAAAGGATAAACCTTGAATGGCTAAATTTCAAAGAGGACACAGTGAAATAGAAAATTAGTGAAAAACGAGAACATTGAAAATAAATGCATCGAATGACCATAGCTTGCCAACATCACAAACACTACCAACCTATGTTGGAGGTTGCATCCCCCACCCCCAATATGGGTGTGTGTGCCCCCCAATCCCCCTAACTATATATACCAACTCTGAGATTGCACTACAGCGGGGAATAGGGCTAATTTAAAAGGTTTCCCTTCACTTACCTTATGCATTGCGGTACTTTCTGGTTGTTGTCCAGTTATGGATATTCAATGCATTTATTTTCGATGTTCTTGTTGCTCAATACTTTTCCATTTCGCTGTGTCCTGTTTGAAATGCAGCCGTTCAAGGTTTGTCCTTTTCAGTAGCCAAACATAGACCCAAAAACTGTTATTTCGGCACATTTCATGCTTAGCCAGCAAGATTATCTTTTTCTTTTTACTGAACTGTCTTTCCCTGAAACTGAATGCATACATGAAAACACAAGTCTGATTCTATATTTTCAGGCCTATTATTTTACCTTAATATACTATAGTGAACTCACTAAGGATACCCTCAGTCTAACACAAAGGAATAATTAAAGTTTCATATCAGAAAGGTGAATACAGAGAATATTCAGTTTGTAATGCACTATTAATTAGGCTGTTGTAAGCAGAGTAAGACTTTTTTTTTAAATTGAAGATTTTTAGTCATCATATCTGAAAAGAGAGAGAGAGAACGAGAGAGAGAGCGCTTCTACTCTTAAGGAAAATATTTTGCAATATGAGCTAGTGATGGAGGTAGGAAGCAACATTTCTAAGACTCTAAGCCATACAGTCTTATTTCTGTCTTTTATGGCATAAGAAAAGTGACTTACATTGTAAGCAATGTATTAAGTTGTCTATGTAAAAAATAAATAAATAAAATTTAAATGGTACTAACGTATAAAAATAACCTGCAGTGGAACTCTGAAAATCACCTTGTAGCCTTTTGCCAAAATTGCAATATGTATGGAGAGAGCATCAAAACTCCATTGCACTACATAATGATTTTGTTATATTAAGCCCATTGCAAAAATAATTTCATCTTGTTTTCAAAGAAAGACAGAAAAGCACTATACCAAGGGAAGAGAAATTTGAGTGTCAGCATTTAGAGTGACTTGTTAACCAGAATTTCCTCCTTATGTTTTAGAAGTTAAATAAAGTGTCAATCAGAAGCATCATGGAATTCTTCCTTTTCTCCTGTCTATCATCTGTTCATTTGGTAAAATCATATTTGTTTCTTTAAGAATTAGTGGGATGGCATCTATATTGGAGTTGAAGGATTGCAGACTTTTGCTGAGAAATATTTTCCAGTGAGCAGGATCACTAGAAAACTGTGGAAAATTGTATCAAAACATGCAGAAACCTTTTGGAAAATTGCAGGCTTAAGTACCTAGCCCCTCTATCCTCTTAACAGCTTGTTATATTACAGGCTTCAGCTTGTATTAATAGGTTACTTGACAAATGCGCTGTCAGGTGTTGTTTTCAGTCTGAGTTTTCTTTAAATGCAGCCCAGAATGAGTTTTGCACACTGTGTTCATAAATTCATAGTTACTTACTAGGTTACTTACCAGGTTATTGATCTAGAAGCCTAGCCCTGCATTCACATGGTAATCATTAGTCTCTGTTTAATGCAAATGTTGCCTTTCTGCATACATGACAATTTTATAAGGTGCATCTGTGTTATAGTAAAGGGGAAAGGGGAAGGTGATTTTTTTTTGTCTATTGAAATTACATCAAAAAAAGAAGTCATATAGAAAGAAAGGACAATTAACATAAAATGGTAGCAGTGCAAAGAATGAAGATGAAATAATTTAAATATATAATTATGTAGAGAGAGAGAGAGAGAGAGAGATGATAGTTATACCCCAGGATTTAAAAAAAGCCATGTAAGCACCATGTAGAGCCTACACGGAATGCATCTGTGTGCACGGCCATGGTCCCCCCCTCGGCAGTGCACCATGCATATTAATGATGGCGCACTGCTGAGAGAGAGTATAGGAACAGGGATATTGAATTAGTGTAGGGAAAAGTCTACAGCCTACTCATGGTTGTGGATGCATTCAGGGTGAGGCCCCCTGTACTGCTTCAGCTACTGTTGAAATGCTGTGAATTGGTTCAAATGTGTAATATTTTATTTGATTTTTTTTTCCTTTTTTTGTATGTTTTTGTGGCACTGTACGGAACACAGCAATGCCAAGCTGTGCTCACATATAGACAGCTGACACCTGCCAGACATCTAAAAATAGAAACTGGATGTCATTAATTATTATAATTATGCATTTTTTTATTTTAATTTTTTTTAAATTGCTGTTTGTGCAGTGCAGCGCTGAGCAGTGCTCATATATACATAACTGACAGTTGCTTGACATCTAAAAATAGAAACCAGATGTAATTAATTATTTATATCTGGGTCTATTTAAGCGCATTTGTGCGATGTGCCGCCATGCTTACCAATGCTAACAGGTAGCCTAGTAGTAAATGTGGAGGTATATTAGTTTTCATAATATCCAAGTAGTTAAATGGGTAGAGATACAGCTTAATGCTTAGTAGGTCCTGGGTTCAAGTATGTAGCAGTGATAAGATGTCTGTAATTTAATTTATTATATAAGTTTAATTTTAAAAACAAATTTGCAAAATATGGCATTGCTGTGCTCTGCTGAACACTGCTTAGATATGTTAATGGCTACTTCTGTTTACACGGTGCTGAGCTTAGCTAAAACCCAGGTTGTGCGAGTTTTCATGCAGTTCAGCTCTGTTTAGTTGGTTTGTGTGCTGCTAAGCGATGTGGCTTTTTTGAATGTTGCTCAATGACATGTAAGTGCTGGAAAATAACCTATATTAGGTGCAATAGGTGGGAATTCAGTTACAGTCTTTGGAGTCTAATCAACTGGCGATATGGCAGGTGGTGCTGGTCAAGGTGCGTGCTTTTGGGCACAGATATGGGGTTTCAGGAGTCCAGGGTATTTGTTGGGCTCCTGGTAAAAAATCATGAACCCAGTCTGCTGCAGGGCTGTTTCCAGGGCTTTGAGTGTAATGTGGAGGTCTGGGACCAGTTGGCGAAGGAACTCACCAGTGTTAACGGTATCTCCCGCACAGGTAAGCACTGTCATTACCATCATGATAACCTGAGAAGAAGAAAGAGGGGAACCTCGGACACCTGGGTCTAAGAAGCCAGAGCTGGGAATGCCCCACAAATATGTAAGTATGTTTTCCATTGCTTTACCAATATGCAAGCCGAATGTCTGCAAAACTGGTATGCATAATGGTGTGCTTCTCTCCCAACAGCTGCAGCGGAGAGGACTCACAATGTTGAGTCCCATGCTGGGTGCCTTGCCAGGTTGCACAGTGACTGTGGTATGTACGGATTTATTATGCTAACTGTAGTGCAATAAGCAAGAAAGAATAAAGCATTTACTGCAATAAAGTATGCACAATAAAAACTGTAGTGCAATAAATGGGCAATTAGAGCTAAAGTGCAATACATGAACAATAGCAGTATTGCAATAAATACTAATAACAGTAAACAGAATGGTGTACAGCAAGATTGTGTTATCATAACCATTGCAGTAGAGCTGTATGCATTGCTTATCTATGGTAAGGTTGCTGCAGTCAAGTGTAACACTGTAATATCTGTAGAATGCAAAACTAATGGTCTTCAAACTATTGTTTAACTCATATTATGGTCCGTGGCCGTCTCCAGGCTAATATCAGTGACATAATGCTCTCTATTCCTGCTACTTCAGGTAATAAAGGTATATGGGTGAGGTAGCCCACTATATGAGCAGATATTGTGTGGACTTCACAGACATTTATCAGCAATACCAATAAAATGTTAAGCAGTATTGTTGATTCCTACAGAAATCTGTTTTAATAAATGCAGTATGGCTGTATTCCATGCATGTGTGTTCTGCTGTCACTGCAGTCAAGTATATCACTGTAATAGCTCTTAGAATGCAAAACAAATTCAGTCACATAATGTTCTCTTTTTCTCTCACTCCAGAAATAAAAGGTTGATATCTATATATATATATATATATATATATGTGTGTGTGTGTGTGTGTATATATATGTATGTGTGTATATATATATATATATATATATATATATATATATATATATATATATATATAGATATACATACATATATATATATATATATATATATATATATATATATATATATGTATATATATATATAAATATATATATACATATATACATATATATATATATATATATGGCTAAGGTAGCACAGGCACTTATCAGCAATACCAATAAAGTGTTAAACAGCATTGTTGATTCCTAAAGAAATCAGTTTTAGTAAATGCAGTACAGCTGTATGCCAAGCAGGTGTGCTCTACTGTCACTGCAGTCAGGTATAGCACTATAATAGTTCTAGAATGCAAAATGAATGCAGTCACATAATGCTCTCTTTTTCTTCCACTCCAGGAACAAATAATATATGGTAGAGGTACCCCATGTTATGAGTAGATATGATTGTGCTAACATTTCACAGACACTTTATCAATAAAGTGTTAAGCAGCATAGTTAATTCCTAAATACATCTATCTACATACTCCCAAAATGGCTGTATTCCTTGCATGTCAATGCTAAACTGCTGCAGTCAATGTTATATTTTTTTGCATATGTCCCCTGCAGTCACAGCTATTGGGTTCTATTCCCATGCCTGCCAACTAAGGCATGATGGATGTCTAGTTTATGTACTGTACACAAATATGCCTCTCAAGTGTCACGATTTCTCATAATGTAATTAAAACTGCCTAATCCGTCTGTCACTGTATTACCAGAAAAATTATTAATTGGAATGCAATGTATTACCAAACCTACTTACAGAACACCTCAGTAGTTGTAGAAGTCCACATTATGTGAAATAGTTCTGTGTAGTTGGGTACCTGCATTTGTCATTGCTCGACCCATATTGACCCATGCTAACAACTTGAGAGGTATGTACGTGTTACATCAGCTATAGCAAACTGTAGTCACTATACTCAGAACTGACCCTACACACCTCTAGAGTATTTATTATCAGTGACTTCTGGGATATAGTCTGCACTGTCAGTAATGGATTGTTTCTCTCTCTCTCTCTCTCTCTCTCTCTCTCTCTCTCTCTTTCTCTCCCCACCCCTTATCTTCATTTATTTATTATGGCTATTTATTATTATGAAAAAAACACAGCAACACACCCACAAGACAAACGCTCCATTACAAAAAAAGCAGGTAATCTCCAGAATTATCGTAGTTGTAACAAAGCAACCAAGTTCCACAAAGAATTAAAACCATAAGTTATTTATTGTCTCAAAACATCCAGTAAGCGCTTTCGCTTAAAAGCTTCTTCAGACTGACAAACATACCATTAGGTCCAAGTTCTTATATAAAGAAATTCAAAAACACTGAAGCCAATCATAGTGGAGTACTACTTAAAAAACTTTTAAAGGTATATATGTAAGAAGTGCATATGTACATAGAAAAATATTAACTCATAAAAACTCAAAACATACAACCTAACAGCTAAAAGCATACAAAAAATCAGTATGCAGAAAATATATACAAATAAAAAACATAATATATAGATATATAAATACTTCCCTACCTATCTAAATTATTTTGACTATTTGGGTATTCTACGTTTTTTAAGTAAGGGTTTTATTGTTGCCCTTTCATTCAAGCCATGACCCCTATCCGCCCTGAGTATAATAATCCAATTATTTTCTCTGTATTCTGTGTGATTCTTGATATCCTCTTCTCTTATGCTGGGGGAAATCATCTATCTCTAAGGATCCTATTAGTTTTGCCAACATTAGTTGTCAATCCTTTTATGTTGGCAAAACTAATAGGATCCTTAGAGACAGAGTTCGCGAACATATTTATCACATTAGGAAGCAATCAAATCATAATGCTTTAGCGAAACATATATCTCGTTTTGGTGATGAACATCATTTTAGATTTAGAGTTATTGAGCCGATTTCCCCCAGCATAAGAGAAGGGGATATCAAGAATCACACAGAATACAGCAAAAATAACTGGATTATTATACTCAGGGCGGATAGGGGTCATGGCTTCAATGAAAGGGCAACAACAAAAAAACGTAACTTGGTTGCTTCATTACAACTACAATAATTCTGGAGATTACCTTATTTATTATTATGATTTAATATTAGCATATTTTGTTAAACTAACTATATTTTTGCAATATGTGATGTATTATTCTTGCATGTTATTATGATTCAATACTAACATATTTTTGTTAAACTAACCGTTTTGTTGGCCTTATGCTTTCTTACTGGCATGTTGTTAACATACTGACTGTTATGTTATTTACTGTTGTGTTACACATAATATACATTAATATGCATTTGGATTAATTAAAATGATGTTCCATTCTGTTAATACTAACAATGGTTTGGTTATTACTAACCTTAACTTATTGCTGTATATCATTTACCACAGCACATCAAGGTAGGCCGGTTCCGGCTGATCCGCCTACCTTGCCTCAACCAGCCGTAGCACTGGGTCTCAGCATGTTTGGGACCTAGATTGGCAGTGCCCTTCTGCTGCCCTTGCACTACCTGCAGCATCAGGTAATATCACCCCATGGGATGGGGCCCCTCTGGGAGCAGTGACGGAGGGGGAGTTGTCACCCAGGCTGAGCTGCCAGTCTTGGTGCACAGGATAGTCTACCATTGGTTTGCCCACTGCCTACGCCAAATTGAGGGCATGCTGGCTGACCTGGTGGGGCAGCCTCACCCAGGTGCCCAGCCTCCAGCCCTGCCACCTCTGGGGCAGTGAAGGAGCAGTGCCAACAGTCCTATGGGTGGAGATGTGAGTCATGCTGCTGCCATCTGGAGACACATGGGACTTTCCACAACACACTCCCTATTCAAGGTGCTCACCTCCCTCA
The DNA here is from genome assembly GCF_019279795.1 of Protopterus annectens. Classification (NCBI taxonomy): domain Eukaryota; kingdom Metazoa; phylum Chordata; order Ceratodontiformes; family Protopteridae; genus Protopterus; species Protopterus annectens. Next base: position 557,321,529 of record NC_056728.1, read on the forward strand.
TGTGTCACACAACACCCTTGTCTGTTGTCTTGGCTGTCTTGCCTGTGTGCAAATGCTTCCTCACCTACCCAACTTACCTCCCCCACATGTACCTACTGTATGTCCCTTCCCAACATTCCACTCTCACCTTAAGAAAAAAAAAACAGGCACCTGTCCCCCAAAAAAATATCATCTCATACACAGTTCTTCATTCTGTACGTGTCCACTTGTCACACATAACTTGTTCCAATTGGCCTGACAACACAGTTACATTGTCCTTACCCCTGTCTCTTGGGTTGAGAGCTCAAAGTCATGTACAAATTCTGTCAAAGTGCACAGTTGTTGCTGTACAAGAAATGGATAGCAATGGTTCTTTCCTACACCCTTCCTGCACATCCCTACCTGCCTTTCACTATGTTTTCCCCCTGCTTGTACCCATTTTCACCACTTTTCTAGCTCCCCATTTTTCTTTTCTTTATATTTTTAGCATGACGCTGCATGGCATGCAGAGTCATGCAGCTTCATTAAGCTCAGCTAAATAGAGCTATATTGATTATATGTGTTTTTAAACTTGAAATACACATTTACAAAATAAACACCTGTCCCATGTTTCAAACATGAGACCATAGCACCTGCAGATCATTGCATTAACCTGCCAGGCCACACAACTCTTAATTAAAACAGGTGGTTTAAACAGAATATAGTAACTGGCAGTTACAGTCATAAAGCATGTTTCAGCGGAGCTGCGCACTGCGCCATGTCGTGCACACTTGATTACAAAGTAATGGAAGAAATAGGAGTGTAACTTGGGCTCTGATGCAATAACACACCAGTAGAAAGCCAAAGACATAATAATGGATGTAAGTGAGGCCTGTGGTAGCAGGCAAATGTGCCCTACAGCAGGAACAGGTAGAAATACACCTGCTAAGGCATTAATTGCAAAATACATGTTCAACTGTAACCCTGGTGCACACATACATCTGTATAAAGTCATGCACATACTGATGGATGTAGAAAATGTGTCACAGCTGTATGTGTTCATACATATCTTGCAAATACATCTGCTGCAGCAGTGACTCAGTAAGTCAGTCTGTTAACTGCCTTGTAAACAGTAAATTTAGCCACACAGTCCTGGGTTCAAATCCAGTGGTGTGTAGAAGTGACTGTACAGTATTGTGAAGACAGCAATTAATGACTGAGTCATGCACTCTTTATCCACTAAATGTATTTCAAATTACATGTCTGTTCATCACTGATGGAAGTCACAGGCCTGCAGGTAGGAACACACTTCACATATCCCTATAGCAAAACTATATCTGCATAAAGTGTCAAATCATGCATTAATATGCATTCACAAAAAATGCCAACACAGGTACTGCAAATGAGGGCCATTAATATCAGAGTATAGCACACAGTCCTTCCAAAGTCACTGTGCAGATTATCACAGCTGCACAGCTAACATACACATTGGAAGTCCCTGGTTGTCACAAGGTCTGGCCTCATACACGCTGCAAATAACTACCAGATAGTAACGCATGACCTGGCAGTTACCCAAATGGTGGACGTATTCCTACATTTATACCCCATCTTACTCAAGGACACACTAAACATGTTGCCTAGTACTCTGTTACTGATCCTATTGCCTAACATACTTACCTTAAACACATGCCTTAATTGGAGTGGAAAGGCTAGCCTCACTCTGGCTCTGCTTCAACAACAAGGCTGGCAAAGCTCCCACAGTAACTGCTACAGCTTGTTGTCATCTAAAGTGTTCACACTCTCTGCCTATGTCTATTACCTGCAGTAGCAGCTGCAGCCTGTAGCACACACATCTCTATGTAAAGGTTTCTGCTAAAGACCTACCCTCCATGATGATGTAGTCTCCTCACCCCAGTAATGTCCAGCACAACACATCAGAAAGGGGCCCCAATCTATATGAAGGCCTTATATATTGTACAGTGGTTGCATGTCATTGGCTGATGATAGTGCAAATCAGCTGTGATGGCTGCAATTAGCATTGCAGACCCACAAATTGGTTTAGAGACAATCACCTGCTGATAATAAGCATGTTTAAAAGGCAAGCAGCTGACTATGGGGAACCATTCTGTGTGAGACTTTCCTCACACAGAGCACACCTTTGTGAAGACTTTACCATCACCACATATCAACAGAGGAGTACTGCACTCCATCAGGTATGTAACTCATTTTGTGTACAACAGGATGCAGGTGAATGAACAGACTTACAGGAAATAGGGATTACAGTATTAAGTCTGTCTTAGAAATGTGATAATGACATGTCATTGATTTCCTGCTGTCTTACACCTACACAGGACATACAATAAATCAAGGGTGCCTTGTCTTTTGTCATTGTGGCACACTGGTCTCGTTGGACTGCCCCTTTTTAGTAACTGCAATAGCAGACTGCTATTTGTGTGGTACTGTTCTTATGACATATTATTGGGGGGTGCCCATAGGGGGAAACATCACAGTAGACTCGACTGTTGGATGTCTGATCATACAGCATTATCTGTCATGACACACATGGAAATACTTGACTATTGCTACCATGTTAGTTGTATTTACGCAATTAGCATGTTTGCACACTGTGGAGCATGACATGTGTGAGCATGCAGTGCATAGTGCCAGCCATTTTGTCTTTGTTGTATCTCTATATTGTGTACTTCCATGTATGTGATCCAGTAATCTTTTCCCCTTTTCTTGTCTTTCAGGAATCATGTATGCTTGATGCCATGCACACTTCTCCAATGTGGAAAATGAAATTATACTGGAAAGACTAAGATTTCATAGATTTCATAGATTTCATCTCATCACATCAAACTGTCCAGGGGGGGGGGGCAAAACAGGGGACAGCGGGCTGCAGTCAGGCTGTACATGCATTTACAGGGGTGTCAGGTCTTTGTTGTTTGGGTGAGGGGAAGGTTTAACCTCAGTTATACTCTCATAGTCAGAATGTGACCAATACAACAAGTAATACAGTAGCTACTCTAAAAGTGAGATATATGGATGTATTACCTTGTTGTTCTGCAACATGCATTGGTAATGACATTACCTCACCATCAACTTTTCACAGGTCCATCAGGCATTGTCCAAGGCCATGGTCCTGCTCCTGGTAAGCATGATACTGTTTTTATTAAGCAACATTTATACTCCATTAAAGTTAAGGGCCAGAATAATGCCCTATTTAAACATAATTCCATGTGTAAACAGAGTAGAATGCTTTTATTTCCCATTCTGGAACAGGTACCCAAGGATCTTAGAGGGGATAATGACAGGAGTGTAGTTGAACAAAAACACTTTGGCAGTGACAGCTAAGAGCAGATAGGCATCCTGGTTTAAATGATGCACTTACTCTAAAATACCTTTTAAAAAACAAAAGGTTGAAAGGAAAATAAATTCGGCAGTGAAACGTGTATTTCAATATATTTGTTAAGATAGGTGTACTGGGTTTTTATGTGTTGTTTTATCAAGTATAGTTTCATATTGATTAACTAAAAGGTAAATTTTACTGGTCAAGTTTTAGTTGATTTACTTGAAGTGGTTATATAGGTCTTAAGTTGAATGTGTATTTTGTTCTGAGGAAGTCTTTTTTGGATGAAAGCAGAGAAGAAAAATGACCACTAATCCAGTTGTGGGTCTTTGTTATAATGAGTAATGGTAAATTTTTCGTACACAATACTGCAGGTATTCATGTACACTTTTTTCTTTCCTATCACAGGTGACCGGGGGGTTGGTAACTGTTCCCTACAAAACCTGATGTCAGTGTCTCTTCGTACTCTGATGATGATGGTGGCCACAGTGAGGCACAGGTGGTGGTAGTGTCGAGGGCTGGAACTGTCCAAGAGGTAGACATCCCTCTTCTGCCTCCATTGTCACTGCACACAGTCAGTATGTCCACACATACCCAGTCCCTGGAGGCTGGACAGGGGACATTGAATAGGAAAGTGTGGCAACTATGGCTCCAGTTAGTGTAGACACTGGCCATAGCCATACAGCTGGCAAGGTCCCACACAGGCAGATTGACATGGGGTGCTTGTAGGAGGCCTGCTGTCCATCCACCACCTGCTCCAGGTATCACATCATGGGTCACTCGGTGCATATTTCAGGCAATCATGGAGGCACAGACATGTTCTGAACAAAACACCAGACATATGCTTAGGGTTAAGGATGCAGCACAGTATGGCATCTGTGACTGCCTACACTGTATTGTGGACACCCTGGATCAGTTCACTGATGCAGTAAACAGATGGTGTGTTGAGACACTGTCTGTTTTGGACCACACATTGTCTGTGCTGGAACATGTGGTTGGAGTTGAGTGTTGGACTCATGGATGTAGGTCAGCAACCCTATCTGCTGAGAGTCCGTGTGGCCATGCACAATCATGCTCCCTTAGTGGCAGTACATCCAGCACTACAGAGGACAGCGTGCTGTCCACACCAACATGTGGCAGGCCATGGGCTCAAGGTCCTGGGGATTCCTGTGGGTAACACCATTCCAGCAGACAGCAGTCACCATCAGTTACTAGCACCGCTTCCGACCTTGGGCATGAAGGTGCCAGTGCATCTCCTAGCATGGCCAGTTCCTGTGTTCAGGGCCGGAGATGGTGAACTGTCAACTCTACCATGTATGGTCCAAAGCTGTCCAACACACACACATGTAGGACTAGCACTAAGCTTGACTGTGGACATGCACACACTCACACACCATTGTTAAATGCAGGTCACCTACAGGCACACACAGCACTTTTCCATGGTCCATCTTACCTACTTCCTTTCCTGACTCACACACATGATGTCAACTGTTTGAGTTAGCCTAGGACTCATGCACCCCCACACAACACCCTGTCCAAGTGATGATACCTGTGCCACATCCCTGTCATCCTCACCATTGATGCAGGGAAATGAAGCTATGTGTCTGATGCACAGGGTAACTATATTAGTTAACATGTACTTGTGTAATGCAGTGTTGTTTTGCCATGCCACTTGTAATGGTTAATGACAGATACTGTATGCTGGCATTTGTCACAAGTACGCCACATACTTTTGTCTACCTTATGTTGTATGATGTTGTAATGGCTGTATAGCTACACAATGACAGGTGTGTCATGGACCTGTTTCTTTTTCTGTTTCAGGAGTCTGTTGGGATAACCTATGGATACACAGCGGCAATAAAGCAGCACAGGATGGCATGTCAGCGCAGCAGGAATATGTCTTCTGCAAGGTACAGCACAATAAATGCATGGCTGCATAAGTTCATATGTGTATAACAGGCTAACAAGGACAATGGTGGCATTCAGCGTACTCATGCAACCCTAATCTGTGAACAGGTCTGCTACCCTTGATAAGTGTCACCAGGGTTTTGTGAACTCACACATCTACAAGCTGTGGTGATGGAGATGACCCATCTACAAATATTTTGTGTCCAGTACAGACAGTTGCCTGACATCAGTTATGATTGTCGTGTTCTGCATCCCATTTTGTATCCTGCACATGCTGTGTCACAGCAGATGTGTGCTTCACATGCATGGAGGGCATGTTTCATGTAGGGTGTACTGTCTGTGTTACATACCTGTCTCTCCGCCATGTACTATGCATACCACAGTGATGTTGTAGGTGTGCAGAACAGGTGAGACATGTGTTAGTCCTGTCATGGATACATGGGAGGTACAAAGTGGGATCCAACACTTCCCTGTATGGAGCTATACACATCCCCTCCAAAGAATTTAGGAGACAGAGTACCCATGTATGGTCATGACACAGACTCCATAGGACATGTTATCTACACTGTGTATTGGAGTACAATGGCAGCTGTGTGGCGGCTACAGTTGTATGATATGCCTGTGTAGTGACATAGCAAGGGTGCCATTGCACACAATGACAGGTGTGATGACTGCGATATTTAGTATAGTAGTGACAGTCTGGGATTTACATCCCAAACCAGTCAGTATAGGTTGTACAACAGTTAATGCATCTCCACATCTTACCGGCCAGTGAGAGTCTCTCTGTCTATAACTCCACGTGTAATGGCTCAACTGTATGTAGTGTGCAGACACTACAATATTTTGCAGGGGTGGATGATTTCCCACAGGATAGTATTGCTAAGTCATTGATAGTTAGTCTTTTCCAGTGGCTGAGAGTACAACTGACTGTGACTTAGATCATCCTGCATAACTGTTGGTGCTGTATGGGATTCTGTGACAGCTCTCAATATGCAATCACCTGCTAATCTACTCAGTTAAAGGTCACTGACAGTGGTTGTAACTGCAGAGAGAGAATAGGTAGATGGGGTACGCCAATAATGGAGGATGGTGAACTCCACTGTTGACTGGCGTCATTGCAGCATACGTCTCCCAATGCTATCTACCCAGAGTATGACTGTCAGACACTTGCCTATCCACCAGCTGACATACCACTCCATACATGACATGCACAGTTTCCAGCAAGGCCTGCTGGCCTAATATTGTCATACACCTTGTCAGGCCATGGTTGGTGGACTGAGACATATGTCCAACATCCATTGCATAGTGCAACAGTCAAATGGTCTCCGCTGGTTACAGCCGGTAGGCATGATCTGGCCTTCAGCAAAAGTAACAGTATTTGTTCCAGTGTCAGTAGGTGTACAACATTGTCAGTGCTCGTATCCTTGCTAACTCCTATCAAGGCATTTCAAGTGACATGATTCAGAGATCTGGGGACACCACTTGGCAATACATGCTAGCTGTTCTCTGTGCAAGTAAGTACTGCAGTTACTTCCAGAATATTGCAAGAAAAGATTCATGCAAGATGTCTGTACAGAGCACAGACAAATATGTTATGGAAGTGTAATATGTGCACACTGTGTTGCTTAGATGTGCTGTGGCTCACTTGCCCAAAGGATGGTCTAGGTCCTTACCTACAATGCCCTGCAGCAGTGCTGTTACATCCCCACATGGTGAACCAATATAGTGTATCATGTGTTTACCAGTATGGGTGACCAGTACAGCCCCCCCCCCATAATGGGAGGTCCTCCCTGGTGGGATATGGTCACAGAATAGTCTCCTTAGAACTACTGGCACTTATGCCCCCCTTGCAGACAATACAGACATATATGTCAAGACAGCCATTTATTACCTCCTGTGTGATGGGTGACATAGCATGGCTGCACCTCCCTGTTCAGATGGGACAGGTAAGTATGCAGAGCTCTACACCCATGCATTATGTCAGCAGCATTACAACTGTTTGAACTCGGTTTTACATGACAGGAGGGACACAAGCTCATTATGGCTCAGCAAACATGACTGGTGGACAACTGTCATTTGCAGGCAGTATAACAGCAGGTGGACAGTGCTGTGTGACAATTGGGGTGATGGTGCCCCTTCTAACATGAAGGCACTACCTCCATAACTAAAATAAGCACATAGTGTTGTTATGATGTTCTGTAGACATGATAAGTGACAAAAGTAGCCACCCACACAAAAGCAGAACCACAATGCACAGTGTAGTTACATGTGCGACTTCAAAGGACAGGCCCAGATTGTCGATGACCTCATACATCATGATGCTACATACGATGGGTCTGTACTCATACCTAACCTGTACACCCACACTCTGTCTGTGTCAACTACACTCCCTTGTTCCCAACACATGTGACACATGACAGTCATACAACCTGTCCAATAACTTCTGTATTTACAGAGCAGTTTGTAGCCGGCCTCTCACTGGAAGATCACAGAATCTACTGCACATGCTAACATTCCAGGCTGCATCCTATATGTGATCTGACAAGGATGACTAACACCACTGGGAAACCTTTGCAATCATAACAAGACAACTGGCTGCACACCAGCTGAGTGGTCAATGGCAATTGTTATATCCTTGCACAGAGGTGGTGCATCCACTGAACACCAAAACTATACACCTCTTTGCCTAAGTATCTATATCATTATGCTCATTGGGGTGATCATCATGGAGCTGATCAGCACACATATATGTGTTCTACACACAGTTGACTGTACACAGTTTGAATGTGTGACAGGGGGAGCATGACTGTTACATGTGGTGGATATGTCCGAGGCAGTCACCATGGACCTGGGTGAGGGTATATCAGAGCATACAACCCCCTAGACTGAGCCAAGCCATCAGACTACATCCCACGCTCAGGCAACATTTACAAAGCACTCATTAAGGCATCCACAATACTGTCATTGTAGGAGTCACTAAGTGGCCCATTGCTAGCACACATATGCAACATAGGGACATCTGCCTTCAATAGCTGATCTGTAAGCAGCAGTGCTCAACAGAGAGCAGTCCTGGGTCCTTTACTGCTTGGCATCCATTCAGCCACAATACACACGACTACTGACTGAGTGTGGCTAACAATGTTAGCTGATATCTGCAAATTGTGAGCACTCAGAGTCTCTGTGGTATGTCACTATCCTGCAAGAGGATATTATGAATACATGCCTGTTGACATCCTAATGACCATAAACTCCATGCAAATATATATTCAGTATCATTTCCATCATTTAAACCTATGTATCTGGTGAGTAGCACATCATTCTCAACATGTGATGTACATACTCAGGGGTGAACGAACTGGGCATACAGACTTGGTCCGCAGGTTTACACCTAATGTGCCTCAGATCTCTACAGTGGTATGGCAGGAATCATATGGCATAGCTAAGGCCATAGTCACCTCTAAGTGACATACTCATAACCTCCAAGTACTCTTCCCTCAGCATGCCAATATCTGTTGCAATGGCAATTTGGTGATGTACCTTTCCAAGCAGTACTGGCAATTATACACAACAGTATGGTCCCTCACAAGACACTTCATGTCTTCAGTATGTGTTCAATGGGGACTGTCTGCAATGAATGTCATTGTCACCTGAGGCATATAGACTGCTCAGAGGTGATCTGTGCCTTGCATACGGGGAATGTGTCACCCTGCTTGATTGTATATGTTGCCTATTGGTAGGTGGCATAGTAGATGGATAACTCACCATAAGGACATTAACCTCATATGTGACATTAGTACCACATGCTTATGGGAGAGCTTTGTCTAGCAAACTTACACACACCCTTGGAACAGAACCCTGCCTAATGGCACACAGGGCACCTCAATGCACCTCACCACATGCCATCTGTATGATTGGCTGGGCAACCGTCATCTGAACACAGAGCGCCTGCTTGTGTCCCTCTTGGACTTGGGCAATATGTGCTGATCCTGTAACTATGGATATAAACATGTCTATGATTGTGAGGACTGTATGGCCATTATGCTACTGAAGTTTAAAGTTCAAACATCCTATGGTTCCATAACATGATAGCAAATGTTCTAACAAGCTCACATGCAAACATGGCTACATTGAGGCTAGCACCACTTCCAATCACTGGGTACAGGACATGCCAAGGCACACACATAATGCAAGTTGGCTGTATGTAGATGAGAACACTTACCTATGTAATGATAGACACTACAGATCACAGTACAACACACCTCATGTCTGCTAGTACTATCAGTTCAGGACATATTATGCTTGATGACATCAGCAGGCCTTGTTGTGATCAGTCCTTTAGAGGGCCAGATCACATGCTACAAATAAAATACTGAAAAACCCTACATATTTCTAAGTTAACAAGGTGATCATATTTATGTCATCTGGACATACATATGCACATAGTAGCCTGGAGTGAGATTAGAACCCCTGCTTATCTAGTCTTACACACTATAGATCACAGTATTTATCACACACACCATGGTTTAAGTCTGATATTATACTGTCAGCTGGTAGTCTTAAGGTGGATGACATCATCAGGCCTTGTAGAAGAGGACAGTTTGGAGGCCAGCAGAAGGTTGCAGAGCCAACAATCTAATAACCATTGCAGATGTATAGCCCATGAGGGCATGTTAGTTGTTTTGCAGAGGAGGGGGGGGGGGGCTGCAGCAATATTACAACCCTTACCTATCTAGTTTTATTCACTACAGATCACAGTACGTATTGCATGCACCACAGGTTGAGTTTGTTGTATATATGATTGCAGGCACAGTACTTGTACATTGCACAAACTAGGCTTGTGATGAACATCTTTAGCCTGCAGAGTGATACTGCTTCATACTTTTATCTGCATTTAGTATCCTAGCAGTGGGACAACTGTTACTATCCTAGCTATGTGTGTACAGTTACCTGTATGGCCATATGTGGCTGCTTGCAGTTAGACAGGCAAACCTGTGTGCAGGAGCAATGTGCCCTATCCATACATGCCTTGACAACATTATACAATACACCACCTGCTCACCTGCTTCTCTCTATGTGGTGACATCCAGCAAGGACAGGGGTTTGTAGGTAAGTGGATTATGTACTATTGCACCCTTAGCTTAGATCCTTTGAACAACAGTATGGATGTGTGATAGTGCAGATTTACTTACCATTATTAGGGTATGTAGGACAATACAGACATCCGCACACATATTTATGTAATTAACAGGGATATGTTTATGTGTCATGTAGATATATGGGGAGAGGCTATGTATCATTGTGTTATATATATATCTATATATATCAGTATATATCTATTTGACACGACATAGGGATAGCTATACTATGTGTGTGAGAGAGATAGTGACAGATGGATATGTATATGTATATGTCTGTATGTATAGACATATCTATACATAACAGGTCATGTTGATGATGGGGCAACAGAATTGCAATCATTTTAACTAACTGTTTGAGCATGTTCAGAGTAACTATCAGTGCTTATAAAGTGACTGCATGCCACATTTACCGATACACAAGTCGGATAATTTGTGTGCTACAGACCATATCTCTCAGCTGTCCAGAGTTTCACAGAATTTCCAGAGTTTTGGCTCATAATTTTGGTCTGTTCCTCATAAAATTTGTGGTTTTCTGGCAAATAACATGGATGAACTGAGGACTGAAGTCACTAAATAATGACATACATTTGAGTTTCTGATTTCAGATCCTTCAGAAAACTGTCTGTTGAAAGAAATCCTGTTATTCTAGCAACTTTTTAAGTTTATGAGAGTGGTATTTAACATATGCCCCTATTTGTGGGCCTTTATTTCCCCATGTTGTCAGGTTTTTCCAGATTTCTTGCACTATGAGGTTGAGAGGTATGTTATAGACACTGACATCTGTCTCTGTTTCTGAAGTACTGTACTTCACACAAAAATGTCCACAACATTCCTCAGATGCCTGCTGTACTTTATGTGACTGAGGTTCATAATGTTACACCACACACAGAATGACATTATGTGAAAACACTGACATATTATTACCTCATGTGCAAAAGATGTGAATACTTCCAGATTAGAACCATCAACACCATCACCCGTGCTAACTTCCCTAATCCACTGAGGCACACAGGCTGCCAGAGAGGAGTCATTTGTCATACATTCAACAGCATAAACATGTACATTGTTATTTCTGCTTTACGTGGGACATACAATGTGTGTTAGAGTACTATGTTACAGCCCTAAGATTGCCTGGTCTGCTGGTATACCATTGCTGACTTACTGTTAATGAAGTTATGTGGGAACACTGCTGTGTTGCAGGTGGGGAAACAACAGCACATGATCTGCTGGGATAGACAATAGTCCAAATATCATGTGACCCCACTGTTTAACATCTCCCTTGACTGATGTAGTGAATATTCCAACCACGAGGCCTACTGATTATTAGGGGACACATACTATTGGACTGGGCATCTGTAGTCCCATATGGATGTTACAGCTGTCCAAATAGCCCACTATATTTACTTGTGTAAATGCAGATTCATACATATGATACCATATTATATTAATCCTGACAAGTAGTGTGTAGGTTAGAGACTTACCTTGTAAATGCAACATTTGACAGAACTGTAGATCAGGGCTGATTCTGTGCGATGCAAGCAGTACACAGCCAATACATGGATAGGTATAGGTTGTGTGGATTGCCTGGCATCAACAATTTTACTATATGCATGTGAGCAGGCATAAGCTGTCAGTCCCTAGGGCCCTATGTTGTCAGCGAATGTGCTACGCATTGTCTCTTAGTCAAAGCCAGGGCATAATGGGCATGCCTACATCTGCCTACAGGGACATCATCAGGGGGTTCTTCCTCAGAGTGCTCCTGTGGGTGTGGCTGTGGTGACCTAGGCACTGGTGGGGGGCTGTGTATCCCTTCCCTTCCCTTTGCTGATCCTGCTGCAGCTGTTTCTGCAAGATCATATTGTGTAGCATGGCACATATCGTGACTATCTGTGCACATGTGACTGGAGTGTAATGCAGGGCTCCACCAGATATATCAAGATACCAGAACCATGACTTCAGAAGCCCAAACACATGCTCTATGATATTCCTAGTTTGTGCTTGTGCCTCATTTTGGCATTCTTCCATGGGTGTGTTTACATTTCTGATGGGTGTCATTATCCACGGTTCCAGTGCGTAGCCAGCATCCCCCAGTAAATGGCCATGTGGGATGTCCTCCATAGCAAACATCTGGTACAGCTGTGATGGGTGCCAGATATGGGAGTCATGATAACTGCCAGGGTTGCCAGCACACACATTCATGATAATGCCCTGGGCATTGCACATTACCTGGAAGTTGATGGAGTGGTACCCCTTGCGGTTGAACTAGATTCTACCCTCCTCACCGGTTGGTGATTTGATTTGTACATGAGTGCAGTCTATGGCATCCAGTACCTCACAGTAGTGTGCTACTTGGTAAAAATGTTGTAATTGCTGGCCCTCACCTCAGGGGTGAGGGGAAAATAAATGTGCTCACTGGCATGTGGTAGCATGGCATCCAGGAACTGGTGGAGTACCCTAGAAGCAGATGCCTGCGAGACCCCCATCATGTCCCCAGTTGGTCTTTGGAAGGTACCAGTAGCTAGTATCCTAAGGGTTACACATACCTTTGTTTCCACTGGCATGGGTTCCCTTATGTTGGCTCTGGGTCTGAGTTGAGGGCAGCAGAGCTCAGTGAGTTCTTGTAGATTGTCCCTGTCCACCTTGTAGTGCTCTACAATCTCCAGCTCATGTAGCTCCTGGAAGGTTACCCTAGGCCTGAACACTCTTCTCCTGCTCTGCCTAGGCCTATTGTCAGCAATAGCAGCAGCATTGACTTCAGCATCTAGTACATACAGATGTAGCAGACCTGTAGCAACCTCTAGCATTCTTTCAGTTAAAATTCCCAAGTCTGTACTCCAATTTTGCAGAGTATGGAGGAAAAATCAGATAGTAGGGTGTATGCATACTTTATAGTGCTCTGCTGTAGGTGCTGACTGTGTGATTGGCTACCTATGATGTATTCTACCTGCCTAGTATATCATTAACATCATTTAATGGCCCTAGTTTAAGGGGTCAAAACTGATGAATATATCATTGGCTTTTAAATACACTCAGCACAAACAGTTTTAGGTCTATAAGTGAAGAGACAAGGTTTGCTCGATAATATTGCACAAAAGTCAACAACCCTTTAGCAAATAGCTCCACTAAGGCTCCATCTATAGTCAGGCCAGAGAAATTGTAGATAATAAAGTCATTCTCTTTGTTGTAAAGCAATTTACAAAAACTGCTACCTGCATCAACGTTCACTTCCTCGTTCTGTTCCCCTTCTTATTCTTCCTCTGATTCTGGTAGTGTGCTGGTTGCTGGGGCCTGTGGTTTAGTGAACGGTTCTGAAAATTTTCACCTTGACCATTGTGTGAGCTGTCATTATTAGATGTGTTGTAGAATGATTTTTTTGCTGGTGGATCCTTTCATTCCTACGAGGTACAGTCTGTGCTGCCACCACTTCGTCATGAAAATCAAGGTTGTCAACCTCCTCATTCATAGTAGACACACCCCTGCTAATCTCTTGACTTGCAGGGTTCCACTGCTGAGATGTGGGCGGTTTCAGGTACGCTGACTTGTTGTTATACGCTGCTGGTCTCTGTTCAACTTTTTTATTTTAATAGACTTTGATTTGTTAATGAACTGCTCTATACTACAGAAAGTCCTATTATAGTCGTACTGATATCTTTGAAGATCATTGCTGACTCTAATAGCTGCATCAAGGTCAGTAGATTCTTCCATCAACTTGTCGATGGATCGTTGATAATGCTTACACATGACCTGCAATAGTTCAATCCCTTGCCTGTTAAAGAGCTCCATGAGCTCTTGGTGAAACACTGACCCCTCCCCAGACCAGTGGGATACTGCCACCTTCTCAGCCCCTTCGGGACAATATTCTCACTTATGCATTGGTGGAAATAGTTAATTTCCAACTATAATTTTTTATGTTTAAGCATACATGAGTCCAGTTTCTGCAGGTTGGAAACTATATTTTTTGTACTTGATGTTCCTCCAGCCAGTAACTCCTGTTCACTTTCCTCTGAGAACAACTTTAAAGGCTCATTGAGCCATGTACGTGCATCTGGAGAACCAATAAACCCCAAGGAACTATTTCCAACCAGAGAATTATTATTAACAGTTTGAATTTGTGCAGTTCGGTTCCCGCCAGGACGCTGAGGTAAACAAACGTTGTCAGCAGGCAGAATGCTGACATTATTAATGCCAGAAGTAGATGGTATAGTAGGGTCTATATCAGTTCATCGAAACAGCTCAACATCGAATACCACAACCTCGAACCATGAACTCTAAAAACATCAAAGGCTCAGAACAGCAAATTTTTTCCATGGGAAAAAAATTCACTGTTCCGAGAAACACACACACAACACAAGCACACCAAAAAAACAGCAATCCACACACATACACTTAAAATCCTACATCTAACCCTACAATAAACTGTACATACAGTACTATCTATCCACTATCCTTAACCCAAACCCAAACACTAAGGTCCGTCACTAACACACACTCACCTCACCCACACCCTAACCCTAACTCACATACCCCGCTCTAACCCTAAAGTCTGTCACTATCACACACTCACCTCACCCACACCCTAACCCTAACTCACATACCCCATCCTAACCCTAAAGTTTATTACTATCACACACTCACCTCACCCGTGCCCTAACCCTAACTCACATACCCCGCAGTAACGTCCGCACAATCACACACTTACCTGAACCCAACCTATAACTTTCCACCACAGTGCTGAAAATAGCGAAGCCACAGTAATGGACAACCAAATTCTTTCCCTAGGAAAAAATTCGGTTATCTGCAGCTTCACTATTTTCAGCATTCACTGTTTTCAGGTCAATATTAGACCATTCGAAGTATTAACACTTCGATGACTAATATAGACACGGTATAGTATTGGTAACAACATTAGTTGAGTTACCTTGTGTTGATATAGTATTAGGGCAAGGGTTGGACAAGTGCTTAAATTTGTCCGTAAGGTCCTCCATCTGTTGGGTCAATAGACCAATAAACAACGTTAGATTGCCGTTATTGTTGCTATATTCCTGTGATGACTGCGTGCTGGTGATAACAGCTCCTTCCACATCCATGATCCACAAACAAAAGACACAAGCCGATGAAAGAACACAAAACTGAAAACTGATTGCAGGAAGGAAGGCACCAAACACAAAATGTAAGAACAAGCGGTTTAATCCAAAATGAAGCGCTTTTCGTCACAGTAAATACTGTGACTTCTTCAGATAAAGACAACATTGAGAGCATGTCCTTAAGTAGTCAGTGAGCAGTAGTTAATTAGTTGGGTAATTAACCAATATTAGTTAATCAGTTAATTTCATTCTTCTTGACAACAAATTGAAAACTAGTACTCATAGAAACTACATTTTCTAAAGACTACAAAAGTGTCACAAACACATTTAGACACACCCACATGCAAAACTCAAACCCTAACCCTACAGAAGAAACAATACTAAATGTTTTTTTCTCTGTTGCCTCAGCCCTTGAATCCTTTCCATACTCTCAACTCAAGCGTAGTTCTCCAACACTCAATCTGTGCCCCTATCATCCCAAATCAAACCTCAGCTGTTCCTCCCAAAACTTCATTGTAACAAGTCTGTCTAGGTTTCATAAGCTAACACTGGGGTATAAGTACAGCTGCTGTAAATCACATCATTTTTGCTCCAAGATCTTTCATAGAAGATTTAAATTTACAGAATTAGTGATTCTCAATTATTCTTTCCAATGAGTTATTTCTGCATTCTAACAACATTTTAAGTAAGTTCAATGTAAATAAATCTTACTGAAAATCATGTTTTTTTAAAATCCTTTCACAAAAGATGACTGTATGCTAATCAGGAGCATTAGACAAAAAATATCTCAATTTTGCACAACAATTGAACATGACAGAAAGTGTGTATGTGTGTGTGTGTGTGTGTGTGTGTGTGTGTGTGTGTGTGTGAGAGACAGAGAGGGGGAAGAAAATACATAAAATAAAAACAATTCTTTCATTTCTAAGTTGTTTGCGTTAAATACTTTTTTGGTTTAATCCTTCCCCTCATTGCAACAAAAATCTTTAAAGGAATATCTGTTTCTTGTATAGATATTTATGTATACAGAGTCATACCATAAGAGTATTGGCATATAAACCATTCAAGAAGTGATGCAGATGAAAAATGTACTAGAAAGTTTTGAGGAAAGCTGAGTAAATTTGAAAAGAAAAATTGCAGGGTTTTCTAGAAAAGTGCTACTGTTTTAAGTATATGCCAAGAGAAATCCACTGATATGCAATAAGATGAAATAATTTAGAGAGTGCTAGTATCACTGGTTCCACAGAGGGGATCAACAGTCTTCTAATGTTATTGTTATCTGTAGTACAGGGGGAAAAAAGAAGTTATGTACCTACCATAACGTTCCATGTTAGTTGTCTTCTCTCGCCTTCTTTCTTACTGGTTGGGTTCGGAGCTGATCCTTGGCTCTGACTCGGCCATCTTCTAAAGCTCGAGAGCTACAAACTAGCTCGATGCCTCCCCATATCCCATGATGCCTGGTGCTAGATACCCAGATCTCGTTTGGTAAGACTAACAGCAGACAAAATAATGAAGGAATCCTATCCTTATCATACATAAGCCCAACTATAAAGAGCACTAGGTAGAGTGGGATAGCCAGGGAAGGCTCAGCCTGAGCAATATTATACAGAAAACTCTTCTCGGTCTAGTAGGATAGGGGGATGAAGAGGGGGACGCAAGAAAGAAGGCGAGAGAAGACAACTAACATGGAACGTTATGGTAGGTACATAACTTCTTTATGTTAAGTTGTCTATCTCGCCTTCATTCTTGCTGGTTGGGACAGCGTCCCTAGCACCTAATATCCTGGATGGCTCAATGGAAAAGACTCTTCAGAACAGTGGAACCAAAATTAGCTCTGCTCCTGGAAATCATGTCCAATTTATAATGCGAGATGAAAGTATGAGGGCTAGCCCACATAGCTGCAGCACAAACAGATTCCATGGGCAACCTAGCCTGAAAAGGTGGAGTGCCCTTTTGGTTTAACAGGCAATTGTTTATTCCTCAGCTGATAGATAAAAGTAATGATAGAAGTCAGCCACCTGGATAAAGTTACTTTTGATACTGGTATACCTTGTTTGCCCTCTGCATGAGTGGAAAAGCTGATCCGATTTTCTGAAGGCCTTAGTCCTGTGCAAATAAAAGTGCAGTTGTCTGTGAATATTTAACTGATGTAACCTATATTCGGCCCTGTTGGAATGGTTGGGAAAAAACACAGGAAGGTCAATGGACTGATTGAAGTTGTTCTCAGAAAAGACCTTAGGAAGGAAGGATGGATTAGTCCTAAGAGCAACCCTGTCTTTGTGGAACACTAGGTAGGGAGGACGTGTACAAAGAGCCTGCAGCTCGGAAATTCGTCTGGCTGAAGTAATTGCTACCAGAAAAAGTATTTTCCACGATAAAAACTTCAACGAACAGGAAGCTGCCAGTTCGAAGAGGGGCAAAATTAGAGAGGCTAGAATCAAATTCAGATCCACGGGGGTGGAGGATCTCTAACCAGGGGCCTGAGCAGAGTGGTTCCTTTAAGGAAGACCTTACAAAGCTTATGAGACATTATACTACTTTCAGAAAGGCCAATGTGAAAATTCGAGATTGCGGCTAACTGCACTCTAATTGTAGCCGAAGCGGAGCAAGCATGAAAAAGCTCCGAGAGGAATTCCAAGATGTGGTGAACAGGGGCTGAAAAAGGATTTATATTCTTAGCCTCTGCCCAGGAAGAAAAACGTTTCCACTTACTAGCGTAAGTTTTTCTAGTGGTAGACTTGTGCGATGATAAAATGATTTCACGCACTGATTGGGAGATATCCAGAAGCCTGGCTAGGATTGGAAGTGGAGCAACCAAGCTGTGAGCTTGAGAGATTGTAGGGAGTGATGCAGCCCGCCCGATTGATGGATCAGAAGGTCTGGAATTGGATCCAGAGTCCAAGGCTGCTCGATAAGGTAATGATGCAGGAACAGAAACCATATCTGTCGAGGCCAGTACGGGCCAATGAGGATCATTTTGCAACCCAATACGGTAGCTTTCTGTATCAGCTTGGGAATTAGAGGAAACGGGGGAAATGCATATAGAAGTCCCTGAGGCCAATCGTGGACTAGAGCGTCTCTGGGGGAATACTCGGGATGTGGAAGGAGAGAGAAGAAGTTGCTGCACTTGCTGTTGAAGGGGGTGGCAAAGAAGTCGCAGCAAGGTTGCCCCCATTTGCGGAAGATTTGGTCCGCCACTACTTGATTCAGAGACCACTCGTGAGGCATCAGAATAGCTCTGCTCAGCCTGTCTGCTATGATGTTGGATTTCCCAGGGATATGCACTGCAGTCAGAAACCGTTGGGAAGAGATCGCCCACTGCCAGAGTCTGAGTGCTTCTCGACATAGGGAGTAGGACCTGGTTCCGCCCTGTTTGTTGATGTACCATACAACTGACATATTGTCCGTTTGAATTGCAACTGTCCCGGTAGGAAGAGAGTCCTGAAGAGCTTGCAACGCTAAAAGCACGGCTCTCATCTCCAAGACGTTTATGTGCAGATGGTACTCCTGAGGTTGCCAAGTGCCTTGGACTATTCTGCCCTGATAATGCCCCCCCACCCGATCAGGGAGGCATCCGTGGTTACCGTAGCAACTGTAGAGGTATGGTCTGCCCAGGGGTACTGATGGGGAGACCATCCACCACGCAAGGTGCTTTTTGCATGCTTCTGTAATGATAATCATGTGAGACATGGGAAGCTGCTGAAAGGACCATTGGGTGAAAAGGAGCCATTGGAGAATCCTCATGTGGAAACGGGCCAGAGGGACTAGTATGATTGCCGCTGCCATGAGACCCAGGGTTTGAAGTACGAACCTGGCTTGAATTCTCTTGCAACCTAACAAGACCTGGACATGCTGCCGAATGACTAACACCCTGTCTGGTGGCAGGCTGGCTGACCTGTCTTTTGTATTTAAGTTTACGCCTATAAAGGTGACAGACTGACAAGGTGACAAAGCAGATTTTTTTGAAATTTAAAGTGATACCTAGTCTGAAACATGTCTGTATGGTACAGTCTCTGGCTTGCAGAAGATGATGCCTGGTGGTAGCAGTGAGGAGCCAGTCGTCTAGATACGGAAACACCTGGAATCCTTGCCGTCTCAGATGAGCGGTAACTACTGCCATACATTTGGTGAACACCCTGGGGGCTGTGGTGAGACCAAAGGGCAGAGCTCTGAACTGATAATGGCTGGCTCCCAGCCGGAAGTGCAGGAATCTTCTGGAGTGCCTGTCCATTTTGATGTGGTAGTACGCATCCTGAAGATCTGTGGAGCACATCCAATTGTCCTGACCCAGGAAGGGTAAAATGGACTGTAGCGTGACCATCCGAAATTTGGTTCTTTGTACAGACCTGTTTAGTCTGCTGAGATCCAAAATGGGTCTCCAGTCCCCTGTCTTTTTTGGTACCAAAAATAACCTTGAGTAAATTCCGGATCCTTGCTGGTCTGCTGGGACTTGCTGGATGGCCCTTTTTCTTAGCAGTTTTGCAACTTCCTGAACTGCTTGATCCCTTAGATTGGGTGGAACATCTGGAAGGGACTTGTTCGGCAAGAATGGAGCGCGAACGAAGGGAATTTTGTAACCTCCGGATATAACAGACTGTACCCATTGGTCTTGTGTTATGTCTTGTCAGGCTGTTGAGTACACCCCTGACTGCCGCCAGAGGTGGACAGCCGGGCAACCCTTCAGGGATGCTGGAAGGGCTTGTCAGAGAAAGATTCTCTGCTGCCCTGATTTTGCAGACCCCCTCTGCCACGAGGACGGCGTCTGTTTTTGTTCCCCCCTCTGCCCCTGGAGGGAAACTCACCATGTGTGTCAGGCAGGGCTCCCTGGGATTTCTGGAACCACATCTTTCCACTCTTCTGACCCTTGGGATATGGTCTGGAAGGAGTGGAAAAACAGACCCCTACAGCAGAGAGAGTTTTGCCTTCCTGTTCAAACCTGGTAAGGGTGTCCTTCACCTGAGATCCAAAGAGAGAGGAACCATCAAAGGGGGTGTTGGTGAAAGACGCTCTGAAAGGTTCCACAAAGTTACAAAGCTGCATCCAAGCGTGTCACCTCAGAGCGACGCCTGTGCCTGCAGCTCTGCTCGCCTCATCGGCTGCATAAGAAATGAGCCTCATGGAGGAGTTAACCACTGAATTAAGAGTCACCAGGTGGGAGGCAACCTTGGCCTGGGCCCCCTCAGCTGATGGATCTTGAAGGGTATCTCCAAGCTCTTTAAGTAGATCCCTCTGTAGACAGATAAAGTGGCACAAGTAATTCAGAGACTTCATGGAAAAAGTCGCTGAAGAAAACATCCGCTTCCCATATCTGTCCATCATCCTAGACTCCTTGTTAGGGGGATGAACAGATGAAGAAGTTTCAGCCAACTCCTTCTTCGTGGCCGCCGCTACCACCATGGCATCAACGGGGACACCTTTTTTCAAAAATTGCTTGTCCTGTGGTGCAGTAATGAATTTTGCTGGTCTTCTTGGGGTCGGTTCCACTGTGTCTGGAGCTGACCATGCCTTTCAAGCCACCACAGACATCAGTGGGTTGAAAGGTGGAGACACCCAGGAGGTGGAAGGTCGGGATCCAAATGCATCCAGGAATACCAACTCATTCTCGGAAGGGCTTAGGGCAGTCCAGTTCCCCCTGTCTAAGCATCTCAAGAATGTCTGAGAAGGAGACATCTTCAGAGGGGGACCTAGGGGACCCTTCCGAATCCTCTAAGTTGGTATCTAATGTGACAGACCCAGGGGAGTCAACATGCTTCCTCTTGCATTTCCTCTTACGAGGTGGCTCCTCTGAATGATCAGGGGAGGCCTCGGAAGAGGAAGATACACCCAAAGAGGTGTCCTGGGGCGCTGGATCTCCACGCTTGGGGTCTGGAAGAGAGGCAGAGGCTGACGCAGGCACCATAGGAAGAGGAGCTGAGGGGGTCGATCGTGGCACTGGCTCAGGGGCCAGAACACTCCTTATCACCTTGAAGGCACCCCGATCAGAACGGAGAGAGGGATCTGGTTCAGAAGAAATCAGAATCCCTCTCCGAACCGAGGGGGAAGGCTCCAAGGCAATTGTGGGAGCCGAACTCACCTGAGCCGAGGCTCCGAGGGGGAGAGTGGGGTCGGACAAGGCTCCGATACCACCCACCTCCCCGGAGCTGACAAGGGAGTCCCGGAGCCCAGATCCCTCCAAGGACGGAACCATAGAAGTGATCAGAGCCAACGATGGAACTGAGGGAGCAGGTTTCAGAGCCGACGGTTCCACGACTTGAACCCCCACGAACTCTGGCTCCGAGCTCAAAGGGTGAGTTGGAGGAGGAATATCTGCAGACGTGGATGGAGCAGACCCCTGGTGAGGGGGGCTGGACAACATTTTAGCCAGGGCCTGTGATTTTATCAGTCTGCTGACCACTCTTTCTAAGTCATGGTCCGAAAGTCTTGAGGACCGAGAAGAGTGAGATGAGCAAAGACTACTCTCCGATTGGAGCAGAGGCGATCTTGGAGCCGAGCGTATCGACTCCAGAGAGGGAGACCTGGACCTTTTTTGACTCTCAGAAGGCTCCGAAGAGTGTATCGGAGCCGATTGGGAGGGAGGAGCATCGGTTCCAGCCGGAGCCGAAATGGAAGGTACAGATTCACCTAACGATGGCTCCGAACTGGGAGCCAACGGTTTAGGTGCCTTAGAAGATTTCACAGGCTGAGCCTTAGCCGGTGAATCTTGAGGTTTAAGTAAACCTCTAAGGATCAATTTATTTTTGCGCTCCTGCAGGACTCTTGGACTGAACACATGGCAAATGGAGCAAGAGTCCTGCAGGTGCATAGCGCCCAGACAATAAACACAAGAAGTGTGATCATCTGTCAGAGACATCTTCTGACAGCATGAGTCACACTTCTTGAATCCGGACGGCTTAGGATCCTTGGACATATTGACAGGCAAGCCCAAAGGAAAAACACACTCACACAAAGGTTAAGGTACTAACACAACAACAATACACTACAAGCTACCAGAACTGACAGTACTACCAACAACTGTAATAAGTATAGCAAACAGTGATAATAAGAAAAGATTTTTTTTTTTTTTTTTTTTTAGGGAAATAGATAGAGAAGAAAAAGGTTATCCTCTAACTCAAACGGACACCTAGAGATAAGGTTATCCTCTAATTTAAACAGAAAACCTTAAAGGAAAAAGGAAGAAGTAGAAGGGAGGAGGGGAAACTCTCTAAGTAAAATGAGTTTCTGAAGAGAAAAGACAAGGATTCAGCTACAAAAACTTATACAAATAAGGGAAATAACTAAACGATAATTCTACTCTAAAAATTTACTAAATTGTGACAGAAAAAAGACAATATAGAAGTTTTATACGACCTGAGCCAGTAGAGCAACCTCACAGCAGAAGTGGCAAATGAGATCTGGGTATCTAGCGCCAGGCATCATGGGATATGGGGAGGCCTCGAGCCAGTTTGTAGCTCTTGAGCTTTAGAAGATAGCCAGGTCGGAGCCGAGGATCGGCTCCGAACCCAACCAGCAAGAATGAAGGCGAGATAGACAACTTAACATTAATAGTTATCAGCATTTGAGGAATCGTGAAGAAAACAAAGTTAAACTGTTACAAACTACTGTCAACTTGTTACATTGACTGAAAGAAGTTGTTAATTACAGATCCCTTACAGAACAATGATAATAATAAAATTACTATGCAAATGTTCAGAGCAGTAACATTCCATTTCATTCCTTTACATTCAGCAAATGTTCTGCTCAATGTCACATTGTGGCTTAAAGGGATAAAGTTCTTACTGTGGCCCAAGAAAACTGGGTTTGATTAGCTTACTCAGGCATCTGAGTCATAGCAGGGGAAGGCTGGTGTGTCTAACCTGGGGAGTAGGAATGAGGCTGCATGCACCTTGTGTTTGATCTCTGATGGTGGGTGCAGCATGTCCTAAAAGGGAAACAGTCATGGGATATTAGGTCAGTCAACTTGGAGTTGTGACAATATGCAACACTTCCCCATTACACATCTGCTCATAAGGCAGCACAGGTGTGCCTAAGAGAAACTGGGAGCTAGGGCATAAAGAAAACCCACCTGGGAGCAATATGATACTGCAATGGGATGCCTTGGTCACCTCACTGGCCCCTCACCATGAGTTGGAGCTAGTCCGTGGGTATGAAAGAATGTTCAGCAAACCCATGGGTAAGGAGAGGCACCAGTGTCAGCTGATGGTCAGCTGCAGGGAGGAAAATATATAAAAAAATGTACCCTCCAGTTCTGAAACTATGTAAAATGTTTTATTTTCAGTAGGTAAAAGAGATAGTATCTGTAAAGGATTGTTCTGATGGGAATTATACAATGTAAATTATTGACTGATTTGTATGTATGGAAAGCTGCATTTTAAGTCTGCCGTGAACAAATCAGAGTACAATTTAATATAAGTGATGAACAAAACAGTTCTCCTGATTTTCTGTTTTCATTATACACCTCATTAAAAATAAATGAAGTAATGTATGGTGTATGACAACAAAGCAGAAGACTATATATATATTTTTATTTAGATATTCAAGTATTAAGATTAGTCTATGTAAAAGGTGTTCATGAATCTGGGCATGAATCTTTTTTGATAGATTAAGGTTGTTAACTTGCTGTAGAAATCTGAGAATGTTGATATCACAGCAGTGATGCCTATTTGTTTGACTGTCTTGTTTTACATTTGAAGAGCAGGGCTGTAGGTTCACTGTTGGAAAATACTGTATTTTATTCAAATTTGTTAAATGTCATTAATGGTTACACTTGAAGCAGCCATTGTTATATTACATGCAACTAAACAGCACAGTCTTCAGTATACATCAACAAAAATGAATGAGCTTTTTTATATTTTTAAAATAACTTACTATGTATGCATTACTTACTTGAATGTTCAGATTATTCTGGGGAACAGAGTTGGGGTTGTACTTAGGTGTGTAAACCTCAAACCATCTGTTATAAAGTCACAGATTGGGCAGAAGTATGTTCATCCTTTCTTAAGGCATAAAATTACATTCTATTAAATTATTCAGACCATATGCATCTTATTGTATATACAAACAAAACATAAAAAAATATATATATATATATATATATATATATATATATATATATACATATGCAAATGTCACTGAAGAAATACCAAAAGATTCATATATAAGTGTGTATACTAATGGGTCTTTGACCCGCTTTGACTTTCCCAGTCACCAAATGTCATTAAATAAATAAATAATAAATAAATCTCTGATGACATGTTATTATTAAATGATTGGACAAGTAAAACTTTTTTAAAGTAAATAATTGTGTAAAAATGAATAAAAAAGTTGTAACCACACAGAAAATGTTACACGTTAAACTTCCTATAGATATAAGAAATTCTCATAATGGTGCAAGACAAGGGCAAAAAAAAATGATGGTCCCTCGGATTCAAATAATTTATCTCCAGCTGAACTAAGTGCCCAACATGGGTTGATCAATTAGTGTGATGTAGAGAAAGTCCAATCTGGAAACATTTTATAGCTGCAATGAAAAAGACCTCATAGCAGTTCATTAGCATGTCTCTGAATCAAATACTGCACTATCAGATCTACACTATACTGTCACAGCCAACTTCACTGAGCAGAGCTATAGTTGCTTCATTTAGCATTTGGTGCTGATCCTTGATCTCGTGCCCCTCCCTCCTCAGCTCACATACTCCCACACAGACATCCAGAATCATGACCTCCTCCCTAATACCCATAGTGCAATCACCCAGTCAGACCAATAGACACACACACACACACACACACACACACACACACACACACACACACACACACACACACACACACACACACACACACACTCATTCATCCTCATTCATGCCCCTAATGACATGTACATACACATTCATCCTTGTGCTCACACTTAGCTAGGCTTACCTGCACCAGGAGTACTGTCATAAGATTGCATGAATGACTGCCATGTTTTGATGCCATTCACTTTTTCCTCCTAGACTAAAATTTTATTTAGCCAAGATAAGGGAAGAAAATATTTAAACGTTTTCATTTCCATGGGTTTCTTCTCAGAGCAAATTATTACAACTGAAATATTTAACAGTTGCTTTATTTTAAGGGTGAGCAGTAAGATGTGTTTTTGTTATATTAGTTCTGATAAATGTGGAAGAGTACCTTAAAACTTAGGAAGGATGTAGATGGTGCTGGAGAGTCACCATTTACCTTCCCCATTCTGGAGAGTATTGTGAAGTGTGCATGTGTGAGTATGAGACAGCAACAAATGGGGTTGTAAGCCTTTTACTTCATGTTTTAACTGGAAGGCAGGAGATGGATGTGGTAAATTGGTCTTGTATAGCCTTTAACACATTTTGAGCACCAAAATGTGTGCATACCATTGCTGCCATAAGTTAAATAACAGCAGTTGTTTTGTTTTTTAATCTGAGTAGTTAGGAAACAGGCAAACATAAGCTCTCTGGGAGGGCCAATTAGGCCACCATACCAGATGGCTGCCTAGCTTAGCATCTCCTTAAATGGTGTTTGTTTATTTTTCATCGAGGTTGGAGATAAAGTTGACCCATACCAGTTAGAAATTGTGTTTGAAGTCACTTAGGAAGTAAAATTACTTTTGTGGAGTATCTAAATTACCAAAATGGAAGGAAAGTAAACAAGATCCTGCAGCATGTCGAGGTGATGTCTAAAGTACCCACCTCCTGCAAATGGTGGTAGAGGAAGTTAGGGAGAATGGTAAAATATAGCAGCAAAGGGTTGGCTGTATGCAGCAAAAACTGATAACATTGAAAGTGCAGCAAAGTCCAGAAAAATGAGATTAAAAAATTAAATGCTTGTACTGAAACATTGTTAGAAAAGCATAATGATTTAAATACAGATCACAAAGAGAAAATTTTGCAATCTTAGAACCAAGGGAAAGGCTGGTGGGGAAAGAAGCAGTACAGTATACAGTGCAATTGATATGGAAAATAAATGAGGGAAATGACTGGCTCGATAAACAACTTGACGTAGAAATGGCAAATGTACAGAGAGACCAATAGATTTAATTATAAAATGCCATAGTTACACACTGAAGAAATAGATTGCTAAAAGACTGCAGCCCTCAGGAAGAGCTTCATGGTTGATGGCTGTAGAGTTAAAATAGTAGATGACTTTATGCCACAGATTTATTTAAAATTAAAAGATCAGTTTACAGTAGCATGTCATTTAATCCAAGCAGAACAGCTGCATTCCTAATACATCATGCAATGCTAAAAGTAATTTGGAAAATAAAAGTGCTGTTGGCTAAGAATGAAAAGGAGGCAATACACATACACAAAGATGTTGTAGCAGGGACATCTGTTGGTGGCTGGAGAGAAGAAGGGATTCCCCTGATAAAGTCTTGTCTGGTGTAACAGATCATACTAATCCTGAGGAAGCAGAGTGGACAGGACCATGCAATGGTTACACAGGAAGAAAGAGTTGCTAAGACTAGGAAAAGAAGGGTGACAATTGTCACAGGCAGCTAATTAGGAAAAACATGTAGCATTTCAAGAAACGAGAAGCCGAAATCCAGTCTTATATACTTAGGGATATGATGTGAGTTGCATCGTGTCAGCCACCAAGGGGAATGAAAAGTAAGAGTATGGAGTCCCAGATTTCTCATATAGTTAATTTGGCAAAAGAATGGAACATGATGAGCATAGCTGAAGATGAAGCTAGATGAATGGTGGGTTTTTGTCTGAGAAGTGAAAAAGGAATGTTTATAAGCTCTTTCCATGGCCCAAATATAGACAGACCCAAAGTGTTTGAAGATGGATAGAAAACCTTCAAACAATAAAGTAAGAGGGGGACAGAATAATACTAGGTGTGACTTCATTGTAGTGTTAGAGCCAGAGAGGGACAGGAAACATAGAGCAGTAGAATTTCACAGGTACAGTCAAAAAGCCCTCACTGAGGGGATGAGACAAGGGATATTACTTGATATATATAGCAAGAATTAAGACCAGGAGTGGTATAGTTTACATTTTCTAGATGTGAATTGAAATAAGCCAATAGGCTGGATAGATTATTTGTAGATGGCAAAACATTTGAGGAAATCACAGTTGTATACCATGGAGATAGAAACCTATCAGATCATGTAATTGTCAAGATGAGCTAGGAAGTAGGGAGTTAGATTGTAGGTGGATAGAGATGGAATCCAGGACATTTGATGTGGGGGATGATTTTAGATGGACACAGTATATGGTCACGGAGGTGGTAGATTTAAATAAGAATGCCAAAGGAATGCTGGTTATCTGTTGACAGGATGAGGTAAAAGCTGTTTGGAAGTATAATATCATGGCCAGTAGTAAGATGAGAAAAGAGGTGGTGGCTTTAGACAGTAGGCTTATAGAGTTGTAATGTGTAGAACAGGACGAGTCAGAAGTCCAAGATGTAAACAAGACAGCAAATAGCTACAGGGCCAGGTTGAAAGAATATGAAGAGTGAATGATAAAAGCAGAGATGGCAAGAAGTTGGGCACGATGGTGGATGAGATAGATATTAGGATGCTGATGTGGAGGATTAAGGATCAGAAAATGAAAGTCTAGATTAATTCTACAGAGAATGAAGAAATGGAGAAAAAGCAAACAGATGAACAAAAAGGGCATGATTTATACATTGTTACAAGTTGCCTTCTCTTATAACAGCAGGGAATACATTTACAGACAGAAAAAGGAGAGGTAACTAAGGCACCTAACGAGGTGGTAAAGTAGTTGGATCAGATGGATATTCAACTGTCTTTTATAAATGAGTATGTTTTCAGGTGAGTGGCACAATGTGGAATCTTTTTAATGACATTACAGAGAAAGTGAGTTAAACCAAATCTATGGAAGAAGTTACAACAAAAGTTTTATATAAACAGAAAGGGAATAAGAATGGTGTCTAAAACCTTTATGCAATGCACATGCAAATATTTTTGCTTGTATATTCACAGCAAGATTGGAGAAAGTTATTTAAAGATGAGTAAGGGAGGAACACGTGAGATTCGTTAAGGGTAGATTGTCCATGGATCACTGATTCACTCAGAGATTTAGGAGAATGGACTGAAGAAAAGGGGTGGGATAAGGCAAGAATTCTGTTACTGGATATTCAGAAAGCCTTTGAATGTGCCTCTTGGAACTTAAAGACAGAAGCATTGACAAAGGCCATTGGAGATGACAGGTGACTGCATGAAGGGAAAGCCCTTTATAGAGCTACAAATTAAGGCCATACATAAATATTGGATGTACAGAAGAAACAGTAAGAGGAAGAAGAACTTGTCAGGGCTGCCTCTATTACCTGGGGTTTCTATTGGTCATTGACTTTTTGGTACAGAGAGAATAAAGCATAATTGGCAGATCCATGGAAACATAACAAAAAGGTGTTGTATTTATTTGTTCATAGATTACTGTATTATACTGCTTGAGAATGTTACTACACAACTTTTGGGGATACTGCAGATGTTCAATAGCTTTGGACACTAATCGGGGTTTCAATACCACCCGGGAAAAGACAGTAGTTCTTAGATTAAAAGCTAAAAAGAGTTAGGTAAGCAATAAACTTCCTGAAAAGTCACAGGGATAGAGAATTATTTGGGGCTTAAAGCATATAAAATGTAGCTAAAATCAGAGATAAGAATTGGGTAGATTTGAAGTTTGTGATTGGGAAAATGCTAGATGCATGGTCAGGTAAATTTGCTAAACTTGAATGTAGAAAAGAAATATAATACACAATGATAAATAAGCACCTATCCAGGCATGTCTAAGGGTCAGCTCCCGGTGTTTTCTCCTGTCTACCTGATGAATCTGGGCATCTTGGGGCAATGCAGCAATTGCCTCATGTACACAGACAACCCTCTCCTCCTACCACCCAGCCACTACAACCTGTGAGAGATGCACTTATATAGCCAAATTGGAAGCAAAGCTCTCTTCACCCAAGACTGGACTAGACAGTCAAGAGGAGAAGGTAAACACTTGTAACACACCGCACTCATCACATAGTCCCTCAAAACCTACACCACCAAAACACACACATAGCAACACAAAACACACACCAACATTCATGGAGACTCTCAATAATAATCTGCTCAAGCAACAGAGACCTCCAAAGAAGAAACGCATACAACCTCCACCCCCCAACACAACCCAAATGACACATAGCCCACAAACTCAGTGTCCTACTCAACCACAGCCCATAAGGCATAACAACGTACCCAACACTCTAGTCATAGGTGACTTTATAGTCAGGCACACTGATGTTCCACTCACCAGGCTAAACAAGGAGAAAGTGACTGTCAGCTGCCTGTTGGGTGCCAGGATCCGCCACATAATGCACGGAGTCAGGTCACTCCACAACAAGTACAAATATGACTCTGTCATTGTCCATGTTGGTGTGAATGACCTGAGACGTACCTCCCTGAACTACATGAAAAGAGACATGGAGTACCTCTCCGATCTTGTAGCCCAGGCAGGTATGACCCCAGCCCTGAGTAGCATCCTGCCATCACCCAGAATTATACCACAGTACAAGAACAAAATGATTGACATCAACAATTGGCTAAGCTTTTGATGTCATTCTAAGGGGATCCAGTATCTGTCTGCCTGGGATGACATGATCGACAGACCATGATGCTTTGCCAGAGATGGCCTGCACCTGTCACCTTTGGGATTCCAGATACTGGCTGAGGCTCTTGCCACCCCTATAGTGCCTTTTTTAGGAAAGGTTCAAATGACAAATTCACCACCATAACAGGTACAATCAAGCAAAATCTGAGGGTAATGCTACTCAATGCTAGAAGTCTAAACATCAAAATACATTTACTCAAGGCACTCCTTAAAATGGAGAACATCGACATCTGTGCAGTGACAGAGACCTGGTTCAAGGCTCCAGAGAGCACCCCTGCATTATCAGGCTATAATTCATACCACACCTTTTGGTCACCTAACCTGGACCGAAACACTAAAGCTGGAGGAGTATCCATATTCATTAAGGATATCCACACCTCCAGGCTAGTTGCTCAGCATAATGCATTTGAGATTATCCAAGTGCAACTAACTATGGAACAGACCGCAATCAAAATTGTAATTTGCTACAGATGCCTCACCATGCACCAGGATTCCCACTCCGCATTTCTTAATACACTGGAAAATATTAGGGTACAACCCAACACACTAATAATGGGTGATTTCAAATACCCCACCATTAAGTGGGAAAACAACTCATGTACCAACTCTTTTGCTCAACATTTCCTGGAATTCATAAATTCCGACACCTTGGATCAACTTATCCAAACCCTCACCAGGGGCAACAATATCCCACACCTGGTCATTACCAACATGGGTGACCGGTGTTCCACACCCGAGGACAACTCCTCATTGCTCAGGTCCGACCATAAGCTAATCAGCCTAGACATCCACATCCCGCCTTCACCCCCTATTAGGGAAACCACTGTAAAAGATTTCTGCAAAGCCAACTTCATGCTTAAGACAGAAGTGGCAAACTTCACGACACCCATGCAGATGGACAATAGAGGTATGACTGCTGAATCCTACACAAATGCACTTTATAAGCACTTACACAAGTGCATGGATCTTGCTATCCCTAACAGAACCAAGATGCTATCTTACACAGAACCAAGATGCTATCATCCAAAAAAAGGAAGCCAATCTGGTGGTCCCCTGCCATAAACAAACGCTACAACAGAAGAAAGAATCTGTTGCAAAAAAGAGTAAAATCCCATGACTGGAAGAACTCCCTGGTCAGCCTCAGTAAGAAGCTGAGATCCCTCATAAAATCCTCCAAAGCTAGTTATGAAAAAAAAAATCGCCACTGATTCTAAAGACAACCACAAAGCATTCTGTAGCTATGTCAAGAATCTTAATGGCAACACTCAGAATCTGTTGCAAAAAAGAGTAAAATCCCATGACTGGAAGAACTCCCTGGTCAGCCTCAGTAAGAAGCTGAGATCCCTCATAAAATCCTCCAAAGCTAGTTATGAAAAAAAAAATCGCCACTGATTCTAAAGACAACCACAAAGCATTCTATAGCTATGTCAAGAATCTTAATGGCAACACTCAGATCTGCTCTGAGTTACAGCACAATGGCACTAAATATACAGAACCAACTGATATTGCCAACATCCTGGCAGATAGATTCAGTGCTAACTTTACCCCCGCTCACCCCCTAAAGGGCCCATCTCTATACCAGAAGAATGCAAAGTTCCTGTAATCACAGCTGCACAGGTAAAGCCCACACTCTCCAAAGCCAAGAACACAGCCTCCATGGGACCTGACAATATCCCAGGCTGCATTCTACATGAACTACAGAATGAACTGGCACCCCACCTAAGCACCATGTTCAATCATAATCTTACCTCAGGCTTTGTGCCTACTGAATGGCACACAGTGACGGTTATCCCACTCCACAAAGGAGGAGCCACCACGGACCCCGGGAACTACAGCCCCATTAGCCTAACGAGCCTGGTCTGCAAGGCTGCAAGGCCATGGAACGTATCATCATGGAACTTATAAACAAAGACATTGGTAATCTCCAAACTCTGGACCCCACCCAGTTCAGGTTTGTAAAAAGGCAGATCATGTCTCCTAAACCTGATTGACTTCTTTGAAGCAGTCACCAAGGCCGTAGACGATGGTAAGGTGGTTTACACAGCCTATCTAGATCTCGCCAAGGCTTTTGACACCATCCCCCATTCTGGAATTATAGATAAACCCACTAAACTAGGTATAAATCCTTATGTCACAAAATGGGTTGCCAACTGCCTCACTGACAGAACCCACACTGTGAAAGTAGCAGACTCCAAAAATGACTTCAGACCAGTGACAAATGGAGTACCACATGGTTCAGTCCTGGGTCCTCTCCTGTTTGGTATCTACTTTTCTAAAGTACAGGCTAACACAGAAGGTCTTTGGTTAATGAAGTTCACAGATGACTGCAAACTAGGAGCCATAATTGAGCCTGGTCTACAAGGCCATGGAACGTATCATCATGGAACTTATAAACAAAGACATTGGTAATCTCCAAGATCTGGACCCCATCCAGTTCGGGTTTGTAAAAGGCAGATCATGTCTCCTAAACCTGATAGACTTCTTTGAAGCAGTCACCAAAGCCGTAGACAAGGGTAAGGTGGTTCACACAGCCTATCTAGATCTTGACAAGGCTTTCGACACCATCCCCCACTCTGGAATTATAGATAAACTCATTAAACTAGGTATAAACCCCTATGTCACAAGATGGGTTGCCAACTGGCTCACTGACAGAACCCACACTGTGAAAGTAGCAGACTCCAAATCTGACTTCAGACCAGTGACAAGTGAAGTACCACAGGGTTCAGACCTGGGTCCTCTCCTGTTTGGTATCTACTTCTCTGAAGGACAGGCTAACACAGAAGGTCTTTGGTTAACAAAGTTCGCAGGTGACTGCAAACTAGGAGCCATAATCGAAACTCCTAATGATGTGGACACCCTACAAAAGGGCCTCACTGAGACAGATGCCTGGTGTCAAAGCCATGGTCTCAAGCTCAATGCCAAAAAGTGCATTGTCATCCCCTTTGGTAAAAACTCTGTACCCATAAACTACAACATAGGCGGTAGTATACTTAACACCAAAAGTGTGATAAGAGACCTTGGGACACAGGTGGACAGTAGTCTCTCCTTTGATAATCACATTGCCACAGTAGTCAGGAAATCCTTCTATGTGGAACACCTCATCACAAAAGGTTTCTCATCCAGGAAAAAGAGGTCATTGTTCCCTTCTACTCATCGCTCATTAGACCCATTATAGAGTACAACACCCCTTTTGGTGTATACCTCACAAGACATCTACAACAACTGGAAAGGCCACAGCAATACCTCACAAAGAGGATTACCAGCCTCAAACAGAT
This sequence comes from Protopterus annectens, assembly GCF_019279795.1. NCBI lineage: Eukaryota > Metazoa > Chordata > Ceratodontiformes > Protopteridae > Protopterus > Protopterus annectens. Next base: position 557,354,865 of record NC_056728.1, read on the forward strand.
GCCCTACGCAGACCATCTCAAAAAACTCTAGCTTTACTCTGTTGCATATCGCCTACTCAGAGGTGATCTCTGCCTAACATACAAATCTATGTCAAACCCAGAGCTGCTGGACATGCTCTACTTAAAGAAATCCCAATCCCTCCAAGCTACATGCTCTGGGGACCTAAACCTTGTCACCACAATAAACAGAACATGACGGAGGGATAGATTCCTGTCCCAGAGACTTCTCATACTATGGAATAAACTACCTATCTATATCAAACAAAGATCCTCATTAGCACTCTTCAAGAAAAATCTTGATGATTGGATGGGAAAAAGAAAATTCACCCTGGGGATCACCTCTGTGGCTCTGCTCGACAGTGGCACAGGAAAATAATTTTCTTGGGTGGCAAAAGCCAGGGTACCTTTTTGGCTGGGCTTGTATAGGCCCCAGGGCCTATAGCCTAGTACCTACCTATGAACCTATGACCATATGAACCTATGAATCTATGAAACTCCTAACGATGTGAACATCCTACAAAAGGGCCTCACTGAGACACATGCCTGGTGTCAAAGCCATGGCCTCAAGCTCAATGCCAAAAAGTCCATTGTCATCCTCTTTGGTAAAAACTTTGTACCCATGAGCTACCACATAGGTGGTAGTCTACTTAACAACGAAAGTGTGATAAGAGACCTTTGGACACAGTTGGACAGTAGTCTCTCCTTTGATAATCACATCACCACAGTAGTCAGGAAATCCTTCTACGTGGCATACCTAATCACAAAAGGTTTCTCATCCAGGAAAAAAGAGGTCATTGTTCCCCCCTACCCGTCACTCTTTAGACCCATTATAGAGTACAACGCCCCTTTTGGTATGTACCTCACAAGACATCTACAACAACTGGAAAGGCTGCAGAAATACCTCACAAAGAGGATTACCAGCCTCAAAAAAATGCCCTACACAGACCGTCTCAAAAAACTCCAGCTTTACTCTGTCGCATATCGTCTACTCAGAGCCAATCTCTGCCTAACATACAAAGTTATGTCAAACCCAGAGTTGTTGGACATGCTCTACTTAAGAAAATCCCTATCCCTCCAAGCTACATGCTCTAGGGACCTAAACCTTGTCACTACAATAAACAGAACAGGTTGGTGGAATAGATTCCTGTTCCAGAGACTTCCCATACTCTGGAACAAACTACCTATCTATATCAAAGCTCCTCATTAGCACTCTTCATGAAAAATCTTGATGATTGGATGGGAAATAGGAAATTCACCCCAGGGATCACCTCTGTGGCTCTGCTCAACAGGGGCACAGGAAAATAATTTTCTTGGGTGGCGAAAACCAGGGTACCTTTTTGGCTAGGCTTGTATAGGCCTAGAGCCGACAGCCTAGTACCTACCTATGAACCTATGATACTCCCATGTATAGTACACTTAGGGAGGTACATGCAAATCAGTCCTTTTTTCACAAGATTAGTGGCGATATCTAACTCGTTTGTGGGAGGTTTGTATGGAAAAGCAAAAAGAGAAAAGTTTGGAAAGGACAGACTTGGGATTCACAAGAAAACTGGACAATAAGGTTTGCTAGCTTTCAGGCAATGAATAAAACTATAAATATTGTACAAAGGCTGAGAAGCATAGACAATTTGGAGTGAGTTTCTTAGGAAAAAGGCTAGAAGTGGCAAGATAATGAATAGTGTGGAAGATGGTACCGAAAAAATGATCCACATATACCTAGGGCATCAAATGCAGTTTATTGATGGAAGGGTTAGGAGTATCATGGATCTATGACAGAGCTACCCTAATGAATTAGATGGTAGAATGGTAATCTGGGAAGAAAAGGGTATTAGAAGGGAGAGGAACTTATGTCATGAGTAGTCAGGTAAGTGGTTACCCTTCCCAGTTGGTAAGGAAAAATTCAACTTTCCAAAAGGCCACTGGCTGTTGTACCAAGAGATACTAAGTGGCTGTAATCAGAATATCCTGAAGGGCATCCACAATTAATAAGCATAGGAATATAAAAGATGAAGCATAATTATGAGGAAGTTTAATTTTAAGTAAAAAAAGGAAGGCTCAGAATTATCTGTAGGCAGATTGGGAAATGGGTACGTGAGCAAGTTTTTAGTAAGTTGAGAGATCAGTAGCGTAAAGAGGATACAATACAGTCAGAAAGGTGTTATTGGAAAGTAATATTGGAAATGATGGCAGTGTTGAAGGAAACTGGTCTGCCTGAGGATCAATATAGAAGGACGGTGCATAGGTGGTATAGAACTTCTGTACAGATACACTGAGAAAATCTGATATCCAGCCACACAGTGCTGGAGGGGTGTGGAGGAAAATGCTGGCCAAATACACATGTAGGGGGCATGTAGGAAGGCTGTGCCATTGTGGAAAGGAGCAGGAGAGATATGGGAAAATTTAATGGGAAAGAAAATAACAGACTGAAGCTTGTTTATTTAGAGCATATAAGGAGAAGGGTTGAGCTGGAGGTGAAAGATGAGCAATCCAACTTCTGGTTGGGGGAGTGAGACTGATGATAGTGTAGGAACGAAAGGGAGAGAGTCTGAAAGACTGCACTGAATAGGGAGCATTGATCTGGATACAAAAATTGTAGAAGGGATATGAGCAATGTTTAAGTAGGAAATGTAAGACAGGAGCTGAGAATAGTTAGAATAATCAAGGATGGATGTAATAGGAAATGATGAAATATCTGAAATTTCAAAATTACAATGGTGGTGGATTAGGACTGTCAGATCAAATATGAGAGTATTCTGTAACAAGGACTAGACCTGAAGGTAACATGAATGGGGTGAAGGGAGGAATTAGGGTACTTTGAAGTGTGCATCTGGTGTTTAATATAGCACAAAATGCATAAAGGGATAGTATGAAAAAGGAATGATACTGCTCAATTATGTATGGGGTGTTTTGGATTTGCATGAAGTGAGTGAATAGAAATGTAAAGATTGTTTATCATATTGTAATTAAGATTGTAAATGGCATGATTTCATGGTAAAGCATGATGGTATAATGTTGCTTCTTATGGAGAAAAAAGTGGATGTTATCATTGTATAGGAAAATAGTTATCTGTTGAAATATTCTAGAAATATATACAACAATAAAAAAATGAAGTAGTTAAAAATGGGCTTTGTAGAGTCCAGAAAAATAGCAGTGTTGCAGCTGAATGAGGAGTGCCAAACAAGGGGAATTTCATATGCTGTTATATCCAGGGAGAGACAGGCATTGGCTATTAGCCATGACAGCAGTGCACATTTACTTTATACCTTTAATCTTCTTTGTTTGGTAACTGGTATCATGCTGCTAGTTCTGTGGCACATTCAAATGCCGTCAGCAGTTGTGCAGGAATTAAAGCCCCTCTCCATCATTAATTGGTGGCACCTGGATGGATTATAAGACTCTGTCATAATCCCATATTTTTGTCATAGTTCCTTTTTTAAGATAGATGGTGAAAATATGTGAAAGAAACCAGGGAACATAGCATTGGTGATATGTAGACTGTGGGCACAGACAGTCCTCTGTTTACCATGCTTGTGTGACAGTAATAATGGAGAACACTGGACTGAACTAGTGTTTTTGAGTGATTGTTGAATTTTTACAGCAGAAGCATAGTATGTGCATGCGCACTGCTGTCATAACATTTTTAAATCATGATTGCAAAGGCACTATTTCAGTCCAGTTCTCTTCATTGTCATCCATATTTTGTAATATTGCAGCGGGCTAACTTCTCAGCAGAACTACAACCCTTGACCACAGCCATGCTTAGAGGTCCTGCAGTGCATCTTTGAATTCAGTTTTTTTAAGTTCTGTCAACTATACACAGGGCTACCTTGTTGGCTGCATTAAACTGGAGTTGGGTAAGCCTATATGATATGCAACGGTCACATCAAACCTTATAAGGTAGGAATGTATACCCCTTGCCATACTGACACAGAGAAATTTAACCCAATTGCTCCCTTAACAGGTGGACAATATGACAATTTTAATTTCCATGACGTGCAATAAACACTGGTTAAACGGCATGATTAGCTAACATCTGGAATTACTAGAAAACACCCAAGTCAGATTCCATGGTGTGGTGGACATTAAACGTCATACAAACTTAAAAGATAATGACATCTAGGTGGAGACCACCACCCCTTCTTTGTTATTCTACATTATAGGTTTAAACCAAATGTCCACAAAGAACACACAGGGTAACTCTCTTCCAAAAAAACAGACTCCAGGCAGGTAAGGTTATTAGCGCTTTCGTTCCCTTTATTCATACTCCAAAACGGAACTTCATCAGATACACACACCTTACCCTCTTCCCTCTTTTTATACACAATTCATTAAAGCAATTGCCCCAATCAACACACTTTACAATTAATTAAACAATTAATTAAACTTGAAATTTGATTCCTCCATTTAAAAAACATGTGTATCTATCTGATGATGTTCCGTTTTGGACTGTTACCCTGTGTGTTCTTTGTGGACATTTGGCTTGGACTTTTTGCTTTTATTGTTTATATTGGTGTACATTTGTGCACATGGTGCTTGATTCACTGAAAACCGTGACACCTTGGATTAACCTGGAGTTGGCGCTGAAGAGAGAAACTACAAGCAAAAACGTTTTTGGTACTGTCATTTCTCTGTTTTAACTGTGTTTTTTGGAGTAAGGTTGAGCACAAGGAGCTTGACCTACTGACTTACTGATATATTAAGAATTGAGACACCTTGGACTTATTTTGGCTCTGAAGAGAGAAACTATAAGTAAGAAGAGGTGGAGAATGGAAACGGGTAGTTCTGTGGCATCTGACAATGGCAGTATCGAGGACAATGTAAGCTTAACACAACTGCTAGCTATGATTACCCAAATCAACAATAAAGTGGACTTAGTGTGTTCTGGTAGACTTATAGAAGTTAATGATTCAACTAGAACTAACACCAGAGTCCATAACTTTTAGTTATGTACTCACCATAACTTCAGATGTTTGGGATCCATCTCGCCTACATTCTGACTGATGGGTTCGGAGCCGATCCCTCGGCTCCGACTCGGCACGCTTATGCCAAAGAGCGAAGTCTCTTATTGGCTGAGCTTAACATATCCCAGGATGCACCACTACCAATCCCCCAGATCTAGTTTGTCCGCATACATGCACACATGCAAACACTGCTTATATAACATCGTCAGAAGAAACAAGATAAAACAGTATAACTCAAAACCGTTCAATCTCTTCTGATCTCCAAGGCCGGGGGAAGGAGGGTGGGTATTAGGAATGTAGGCGAGGTGGATCCCAAACATCTGAAGTTATGGTGAGTACATAACTAAAAGATGTTATGTGATCCTATCTCGCCTACATTCTGACTGATGGGACAGCGTCCCTAGCACCTGAATCCTGGGTGGCTCACTGGAAAACACTCCTGAGTACCGTGGAACCAAATGATGCTCGCCCTTTAGATGCCACATCCAATTTATAGTGGGAAATGAAAGTGTGCGGATTGGACCAAGTAGCCGCAGCACAAATCTCAGAAATAGCGAGCTTGGAATGAAAAGCTATAGAAGTAGCCATAGCTCTGGTAGAGTGAGCTTTGATAGATGTTGTAAGTTGCTTATTTGAAGAGGAATAAGCCTGAGTTATACAATCTCTAATCCATTTGGAGATAGTAGCTTTTGTGATGGTTTTACCCAATTTATTGTCTGAGAAGGACACAAACAACTGGTCTGATTTACGAATTTGCTGAGTCCTGTCTAGATAGAAGCGCAATTGCCTGTGAACATCCAATTTATGGAGAGTGTATTCTGCTTCATTGGAGAATTTTGGGATGAAAACTGGTAGCTCTAGAGATTGTTGGAGACAGAGATTAGAACAGACCTTTGGGACAAAAGATGGGTTAGGCCTAAGTGATACTCTATCCTTGTGAAAAATCAAGTACGGTGGTTTGATAGATAGGGCTTGAAGCTCTGAAACTCTTCTTGCAGAGGTAATTGCAACTAAGAAGGCAGTTTTCCAAGACAGATATTTTAACTCACATGTAGCAGCCGGTTCGAAGGGGAAGATGTTAATGCACGAAGCACCAAATCAAGATCCCACGGAGGCGCAGGATGAAAAACTGGGGGTCTTAACAGCCCCGCACCTTTAATGAAAGTTTTGCATAATCTGCTGCTCATCAACGGTGGATCCATGGATTCGTGAAATTTAGAGATAGCTGCCAGTTGGACTTTAATAGTAGAGACTGAAGATCCTTGATTAAACAAGGATGTTAATTTCAAAACCTCTGGGATCGGGGCAGTGATAGGGTCTAAGCCCTGAGTTGAGCCCAGATAGCAAACCTCTTCCACTTACTGAGGTACAATTTCTTAGTGGTGGGTTTGTGGGCCGAAGATAAAATGTGAATAACTTCCGGGTCTAAGGTGTGATTTCTGACTAAAGTCGGAAGTGGAGGAGCCAAGCTGTCAACTTCAAAGTGTGAAGGGACTGGTGTTGTCGTCCCGACTGATGAATTAGCAGATCCGGAGTTAGATCTAAAACCCAAGGATCGTCCACCGCATGTTTCTTCAGGTAGGGAAACCATACCTGACGAGGCCAGTGCGGAGCAATTAGTATCATTGTGGACCCCAATTGAGAAGCTTTCTGAATGACTTTGGAGAGAAGTGGAATCGGAGGAAAGGCATAAAGTAGCCCTGTTGGCCAAGGTTGTGCTAGAGCATCCATAGCTGCTTCCCCCTGATGTGGAGTCAAGGAGAAGAACCTTTTGCACTTTGTGTTTTGTGGTGTTGCAAACAGGTCGCAGCACGGCGTCGCCCATCTTCTGAAAACCTGAGCTGCTACTGTTTCGTTCAGGGACCACTCGTGAGGAGAGAGAATTGTCCTGCTTAATCTGTCTGCCAATATATTGGATTTCCCAGAATGTGGGTCGCTACCAAGAAACGGCTGGTAGCTACAGCCCATTCCCACACCCTCATGGCCTCTCTGCAAAGGGGGTAAGATCTGGTCCCTCCTTGTTTGTTTAGATACCAGACCACCGACATGTTGTCTGTGTGGATAGCGATAATGCCCTGAGGGAGAAACTTGTGGAGGGCCTGTAGGGACAGAAGTACAGCCCTCATCTCCAATACATTGATGTGGAGAAAGGTTTCGCCTGGAAGCCAGGAAGCCTGAACTAACCTGACCAGACAATGCCCCCACCCTGTCTGGGAGGCATCCGTCGTCACGGTGACCACCGGAGGGGGGATAACAAAAGGACTTCCCTGATTCAGATTGGACGGCTGAAGCCACCAGCGAAGGTCCCGTTTGCACGTTTCTGTAATCATAATGGGGTGATTGAGGGAAGATCCTGAAAGGACCATTGAGTCGATAATAGCCACTGAAGAATCCTCATGTGCAATCTTGCCAGAGGAACTAGGAGAACCGTGGCAGACATCGAACCTAAAAGTTGCAGGACCATCCTGGCTGGGGCCTTGGATCTTGAAAGCAGGGCTTGAACTTGGCCTTGTAAAGTTTGAATCCTTTCGGTAGGAAGAAAAACACGCATCAATTTTGAGTCTATCTCTGCTCCTATGAACCTTATGCGCTGAGAGGGCAGCAAGACAGACTTTGACCAATTGAATGTAATTCCCAGGGTAGCACCCAGGGAAATGGTGGCTTTGAGATTGTCCATTAGTAGATGACTGGTGGTGGCAGTTAGGAGCCAGTCGTCCAGATAGGGAAACACTTGGAATCCAAGACTCCTCAGGTGAGCAGTTACTACTGCCAAACACTTGGTGAACACCCTGGGGGCTGTGGTGAGACCAAAGGGCAGTGCACAAAATTGGAAATGACTGTCTCCCAGGCTGAAGCGCAGATACTTCCTGGACGCCCGATGTATCGGTATGTGATAATAGGCGTCCTTGAGATCTATGGAGCACATCCAAACATCCTTCTCCAACAATGGGAGAATGGATTGTAACGTGACCATTCGAATTTGGATTTCGTGATGGATTGGTTTAGTCTGCTGAGATCCAATATTGGTCTCAGGTCCCCTGTCTTTTGGCACTAAAAGAACCTTGAGTAATTTCGGATCCGATCTGGTCTGTGGGGACCGGTTGGATGACTCCTTTTTCTAGCAGCTTTAAAGCTTCTGCGGCTGCAATTTCCCTTTGACTGGGTGGTGGGTCCGGGATTTTTTTGGACGGTGGGGGTGAGTGTGTGAAGGGAATGGTGTAACCTCCGGCAATAATCCGAAGCACCCATCTGTCCTGAGTGATAGACTCCCAGGCTTTTAGGTGCTTGGCAAAACGGCACCCGACTGGCTCCAGAGCAGCACAGCCGGGCAATCCCTCATGAAGTGTGGGAGGCTGAAGAGCCACGAAAGGACTCGCGGTCTCCAGAATTGCGGGGCCCTCTGCCGCCTCTGGGACGGCGTCTCCCAGAAAAATTTCCCCGTCCTCTGCCTCTGGAGGGGGAATCTTCCTGCTGTTGAGGGAAAAACTTACGTGATTTGCGGAACCACATCTTCCCTCCTCCTTTAGCCTTGGGATAAGGCCGAAAGGGAGTGGAATAACGTGCACCTACGGCAGATAAAGTTTTTCCCTCTTGCTCACAGCGGGTAAGAGTGTCTTTAACCTTAGGTCCAAACAAAGAGGACCCATCAAAGGGAGCGTCGGCGAAGGAAGACTTGAAGGCCTCCGCAAACTGACACAAATGGAGCCAGGCTTGTCTCCGTAGAGCCACGCCTGTGCCTGCCGCTCTACCCGCCCCTTCGGCCGCATATGAAATGAGCCTCATGGACGAGTTAGAAATTGAAGTAAGGATAGCCAACTGAGAGCTAACTGACTGGGCTAGCTGCTCAGGTAGGTTACCCGAGAGGGAATCTGACAGCTCCTTGACCAGATCCCTCTGAAGCCTGGTAAAATGTGCCAAATAATTCAGGGACCTTAAAGTAAAGGCCGCTGAAGTCAGGGTGCGCTTCCCGTACTGGTCCATGCTCCTAGACTCCTTATTAGGAGGATGGACGGACGTTGAAGCCTCTGCCACGTCCTGTTGTGTAGCAGATGCCACCACCATGGCATCTACAGCCACGCCTTTAGTCAGGAACTCCTTCTCGGGTGGGGCAGACAAAAATTTGTTAGGACGAGAAGGCACTGGTTCCACGGTATCTGGATGTTCCCACGCCCTCCGACAAACCAAATCCAGGAGCTCGTCGAAGGGCGGAGACACCCAGGAGGCAGAGGGCTGAGCCCCAAAGGCCTTGAGAAGCACTGACTCATCAGCAGAGGGGGGTTTGGATATCCAGCCGCCTCGTTGTTTGAGGATCTCTAAAATGTCTGCAAATGAGACATCATCCGAGGGCGACTTGGGATCCCTCCGCATCATCAAGATCAGTGTCCGATGTAATAGACTCGGGGAGTCCACGTGCTTCCTCTTGCATGATCTCTTCCTTGGGGCTCCTCTGAAGACAACTCAAGAACCCTCAGGAGGAGGGGAACCCCAGTGGGGGTAACCTCAGGCCCAGGGGCTCCGCTGCCTAAGGACAGGGGAACTGCCAAAGACCCAGTCTCCACGCCCAGGGAAGGTGCCGGTAAAGCCGGAGAGATGGCCGAAGAAGACTTGGCCAAGGCACTCCTCATAGCTCTGAAAGCCGGACCCCCAGAATCCTGGGAGTGTCCGGTCCCCAGAGCCATGATAGCAGACGGAAGTCCCGCAGCCGAAGCACCGAGAGGGAGGCTCGGAACCGACAGCATAGGTCCCGAAACATCACCCCCGGGTCCAGCCGAAGAAGTCCGTGTACCAAACTCGGACCCGAAGGCCGGGGTTGGAGTAAGGGTCGGAGCCGACCCTAAGACCTCCACCGGCTCCAACAGCACCTGCTCCGATGGAGCCGAAGTGGTCAGAGGAGGAATGGCAATGACATGGGCATGGGTCGTCGGCTCCGAAGCCAACTGGGTCGGAGCCGAAACAAATTTTTGAAAGACTGGGGACTGGAACAGTCTTTGGAGCACCCTGTCTATGTCCGAATCTGACATCCTCGATGACCTAGAGGATACTGAACGGGTTCGAGATGGCCTCTCCAATGGCCCCAAGGGGCTAGGGGACCGGCTCCGAGGCGACTCGATGACTATCGGCGCCGAAGGAATACCCAAACTAGTTTCCATCGGTGCCGAGGAGGACTTCGGCGCCGAGGAGGAAGTGTCTGAGCGGACAACCTTCATCGGCTCCGATACTAGTGGAGCCGACGAAGGTGACCTGCCTCTCGATGCCCCAGCCATCGGCTCCGAAGCCAGAGGAGTCGAGACTGGTGGCATCGAGGCAGACCGTTCCACCCTCGGCTCCGAAGTCCTTGGAGCCGAAGGAGAAACCTGCCTATGTCTTTTGGCGGTCGGATCCGACGGACTGGTCGGAGCCGACGCCCTTTTCTTTTTAGCAGGAGAAGGAGAGGATGCTAAAGCTTCTTCAAAGGAGGGTTTTATAAGGCCTTTTAATATGAGCTTATTTTTCCTCTCTTGGAGGACCCTCGAGGAAAAAGCGTGACACACGCTGCAGGACTCCTGCAAATGTTTTGCTCCCAAACAATAAACACAGAGAGAGTGGTCATCTGTTATAGACATTTTAAAGTTGCACTTGGTGCACTTTTTAAAGCCTGAAGGCCTAGGAACCTGAGACATTCCGGTAAATTATTCAGTGAACTAGCCACACACAGTACAAACACTGTAATTATGACAGAAAAAGAAATTCTCTGCTTTGTCCTTCTTTTTAAAGAAAAAGAAACTATCAGCAGTATAAAGGATCCGAGATCCCTAAACAGAACAGAAGTCACCTAACAACCAAAAGACCGGAAAGGCCTTTCCACACAAGAGGTACTCCTAGTCAATCAACACTCACAACACAAGAATTTACCAAGTAAATTTCTCCAAACGCACTCTAAACACAAGATAGCTGTTAAAACAGCTTTTAGTTGAAGAATAAAGAAATTCCTGACAGAAAGTTAGTGAAAATAATCACTACTTAGCTCAGCCAGCTCGAGACCACGTCTTCACTTGTTAGCGGCAAACGAGATCTGGGGGATTGGTAGTGGTGCATCCTGGGATATAGTAAGCTCAGCCAATAAGAGACTTCGCTCTTTGGCATAAGCGTGCCGAGTCGGAGCCGAGGGATCAGCTCCGAACCCATCAGTCAGAATGTAGGCGAGATAGGATCACATAACATCAATGTTTTTCACAAGGGGAACCAAAAGAAGCAAGGGTGTCCTATTCGGGGGTGTTACAGAAAGGTGCAAGCACAACTGATGTAAGCGAGGCTGGTGAAAGAGGCGTGGCAGGGGCAAACGAGCCCCAGCCAATGGGAGAGGGAGGTTTCCTGACTTGGCTGAATAGGGAGCCTGTACCATCTTGGAATGAGTATGGGAGCCAGAGAACCAGCAATGAAGACCCTATTTCCAGCTTTAAACAAAAGGTGTATAAGCTGGAAAAAGCATTGAAAAAACTTAGAGGGCTTCAATTAGATAATTTGTTTTTCGAGGACTGCATTCATTATGGAAGTGTACCGAAGGGGTTGAGGATCTGCAAGTTCCTCAACAACATTGAAAGTGGTTCAGTCCTTCACCGTGAGTTGCTTGAGCTGTTTGACCGGACCGGCATGGAACTCATGCGGCTTTTTGGTAAAGGAAAAACAAAGAAATATAAATATTTTGAAAGAAGAAATATAGGTTTGGCAGAGGGAAATTATGTTGCATGGGCTATACGAGTCCAATATAGGGATTTACAACAGTATTTTCCCACGAGTGGAGCAGCATGAATCTACAATCAAAAAGAAGAAACAGAAAAAGTTAAAGAGAGACCAGGAGGAATACAAATAAAAGAGGGCATATCCAATTCTTGGTGCGAGCAACCGGTCGAGGTTTATTGTTTGTGGAAACGGATAAGGAAGCCACTGAAATGCAAGTAGGAGATGAGAATGATGGCCCAGAAGTATTTAGAGAACAAAGGCTGGATTCAGAACAGGATTTTCGAACCTTACCAAGAAGATCTGCACGCCTGAAAAACAAAAATGGTTCCTGGACACCCAGGAACAAAAATCAAAACTGGAAAGGGTATCGGGGTCAACAAGGGGGCCAGAATGGAAGGAGAGGAAGACCACCACCACAACAACCATATTACCAATGGTAAGGCCTCTTGAACTTTTAGACAATAACCGGTTCGAAAAATGGACTGCATGCCCTGATGAGACACTTGCTGGGACTAATGAGAATGGACATTCAGGGAATAAAAAGCCTGTTACGGTTTTAAACATAATTAATGAAAATACTGTTGAAAATGTCCTTTTTGAAATAGAATAATTTAAATGAAAATAATAGTAGAGTGAGTGAAATGAGTAACAACACTAACCCAAATGGGAAAGTTACTATTGGACAATCAGGGAATAATAATTCTGAAAATGCCCTGAATTCAGTGAATGAGACAGTTGATGTAAATCATGGTATTTTTGAAATACATGATTTAAATGTTAATAACTTAAATGAAAATATAGGTTATATGAGAGCAACAAGTAATAGCATTGGTTTAAATGTAGAAAATGTTAACAACAACATTATAGTAATGGATGGGCCTACTGGTATTGAACACATGGAGAATAAAAACTGTGTAAATGTCCTGAACATGACTGATGAAAGTATTGGTCTTTTTGAAGTGAATAGTTTGAAAGCTTTTGAAATGCATGGCCCAAATGTCAACAACTTAAATGAAAACAATAATTGCATGAATGAAAAAAGCAATGTTTTTTGGTTTAAATACAGAAAATGCTAATACTAATATTCTGGTAATGGATGGGTCAACAGGTATTGAATATAAGGAAAATAAAAACTGTATTAATGCCCTAAACATGACTTATGAAAGTACTGTTCTTTTTGAATTGAATAGTTTGGAAGCTAATAGTTCAACAACAAATATAAGTTTTAATAACTTTATAGAAGAAACGTATAACAATATTGTCAATAATGGGGACAGCATGCATATGAGTGTGGAAAGAGAAAGTAATATTGTCTTTGAATATAAGGGGCCTAAGATCTATAACTATAGTGGAATCCCTTTGAATGACACTTATGGTGAATTATTTACAAAGGGGTTTAGCTTCATCCCTAAAAAACAGAACCACATGGTCAGGACAATTTTGGATCTAAAAACGTTTGCAAGGGCCATCAACTTAAAACTGATAATTGAAAAGTATGAAGTAAAAGAAGACAAAGGGGCTATGCTAAAAAGAAAGAGTACATACAACCCCCCTTTGTTACCACCCGTGACTTTGTTTGAGAGACTTAATGAAATAGAATTTAGAAGTTTAAAAGGTGATAGAACTAAACAATGGGAGCAAAATTTAACAAATGAGGAGCAAAATTTTTAACAGAAATAATGAGGAACCATGAATTACGAATAATGAGGCCAGATAATGGGGGTGGTGTAGTTATAATGAGTCACCATGACTATACAAGTAGAATGATGAAATAGACGAATAAGTAGTTATGTACCTACCATAATGTTCCATGTTAGTTGTTTTCTTCTCGCCTTCTTTCTTGCTGGATGGGTTAGGAGCCAATCCTCGGCTCCGACTCGGCCTTATACTAAAGCTCAAGAGCTATTTACCGACTCGAGGCCCTCCCCATATCCCACAATGCTAGGCATCAGATACCCAGATCTCGTTTGGTAGAGCTAACACCATGGAGACACCCTGTCCCTACTATAAAGTTTACCTACAGTGGTAACAACGGAGGAGGACATAACCTAGGAAATAGTCAAGCAGAGGAATAAGGCCTCAGGAGGATTCATCTCGGTCTGTCCAGGCTAGGGGGATGGCGGGTGGGATGCAAGAAAGAAGGCGAGAAGAAGACAACTAACATGGAACGTTATGGTAGGTACATAACTTCTTAATGTTAAGTTGTCAATCTCGCCTTCATTCTTGCTGGATGGGACAGCGTCCCTAGCACCTTAGCCCTGGGTGGCTCATCGGAACAGACTCTTGAGCACAGTGGAACCAAACTCAGCCCGACTCCTGGAGGCCATATCCAAATTGTAATGAGAAATAAAGGTATGAGGAGTGGCCCATGTGGCTGCAGCACAAATAAATTCCACTGGAAGTCTTGCTTGAAAAGCTACTGATGTAGCTAATGCTCTGGTGGAATGAGCTTTAGGTTTTTGTAGGGAGTTCTTTATGTCTTAGTTGGTAAATGAAAGAAATGATAGAGGCCAACCATCTAGATAAAGATACTTTAGACACTGGCAGGCCCTGCTTGCCCTCAGCATAGGACAGGAAGAGTTGGTCCGACTTCCTAGTTTGTTTTGTCCTATCTAAATAAAAAAGTAATTGCCTGTGAACATCCAAATAATGCAGCTTTTGTTGAGCGCTGTTTGAATAGTTAGGAAAAAAAAAACAGGAAGATCAATGGCCTGATTCAGGTTTGTCTCAGAAGGAATCTTGGGTAAAAAGGAAGGATTAGTTCTGAGTGAAACTCTATCTTTGTGAAAAACAAGATAGGGAGGACGAATACAGTGGGCTTGGAGTTCCGACACTCTTCTAGCTGAGGTGATAGCTACTAAGAAGAGAGTCTTCCAGGAGAGTAATTTTAAGGAACAGGTGGCCGCAGGTTCAAAAGGAGGGAGAATCAGGGAAGTTAATATCAGATTCAAATCCCACGGAGAAGGGGGATCTCTAACCAGAGGCCTCAGCAAAACAGTCCCTTTAAGAAAGGCTTTACAAAGTTTATGGGACATGATGCTGGTCTCTGACAGGCCAGCGTGAAAATTAGCGATATCAGCCAATTGGACTCTAATGGTGGCAGAAGAGGAGCCCACTCGAAAAAGCTCTGCCAAAAAATCCAGAACACTGTGGACAGGAGCTATAAAAGGATCTATATTTCTGGCCTCCGCCCAGAAGGAGAAACATCTCCATTTACTAGCATAGGTTTTTCTGGTAGTAGATTTGTGTGAAGAAAGGATGATTTCACGCACTGGCTGAGAAATATGCAGAAGCCTGGCAAAGGCTGGAAGTGGAGCAAATGAACTGTGAGGTTGAGAGATTGAAGGGATTGGTGCAGCCCACCGACTGATGGACCAACAGGTCTGGCACTGGGTCCAAACTCCAGGGCTGCTCCAGTAGGTGACGATGCAGGAATGGGAACCAAATTTATCGAGGCCAGTAAGGGGCAATGAGGATCATCCTGGAACCCAAAGCGGTCACTTTCTGAATCAGTTTGGGAATTAAGGGAAAAGGCGGAAATGCATATAGCAGACCCCGGAGTCAATCATGTACTAGAGCATCTCTGGGGGAATGGCCGGGGAGGGGAAAGAGAGTGAAGAAGTCTTCGCACTTGCTGTTGAGAGGGGTTGCAAAAAGGTCGCAGCAAGGTTGACCCCATCTGCGGAAAATCTTGTCCGCTACTAACTGATTGAGAGACTACTCGTGAGGCATGAGAATGGCTCTGCTTAGCCTGTCTGCTATGACGTTGGACTTCCCGGGGATGTGCGTTGCTATCAGAAACCGTTGGGAAGAGATCGCCCACTGCCAGAGTCTGAGTGCTTCTTGACATAAGGGATAGGACCTAGTTCCACCCTGCTTGTTGATGTACCACACTACAGACATATTGTCCGTTTGAACTGCAATAGTCCCGGTAGGTAGAGAGTCCTGAAGAGCTTGCAACGCTAAAAGTACCACTCTCATCTCCAAGACATTTATGTGCAGGTGGTACTCTAGGGGTTGCCAAGAGCCCTGGACAGTCCTGCCCTGAAAATGACCCCCCACCCGATCAGGGAAGCATCCATGGTCACCGTGGCAACAGGAGGAGGAAGAACAAACGGTCTGCCCTGGAGAACTAGAGGGGAGACCATCCACCAAGCCAGGTGGTCTTTGCATGTTTGAATGATTATTATCTTGTGGGACATTGGAAGCTGTTGAAAGGACCATTGGGTAAACAGCATCCACTGGAGGATCTGCATGTGAAAACGAGCCAGGGGGATTAAAATGATCGCTGCTGCCATGAGACCCAATGTTTTTAGTACAAATCTGGCCTGAATCGTCTTGCACTGTAGTAGGATCTGCACATGTCAGCAAATGTCTGATACTCTGTCTGGAGGAAGTTTTGCAGATAGATCTTTTGTATTTAATTCTGCGCCTATAAAGGTTATAGACTGACAAGGCGACAATGCAGACTTTTCAAAATTTATTGATATACCTAGCTCGGGGCAAGTCTGGATGGTATAGTCCCTGGCTCGCAATAGCTGATGCCTTGTAGAAGCAGTAAGGAGCCAGTCGTCTAGATATGGAAACACCTGGAATCCTCATCGTCTCAGGTGAGCCGTAACCACTGCCATGCATTTGGTGAACACCCTGGGGGCCATGGTGAGACCAAAGGGCAGAGCTCTGAATTGATAGTGACTGGCTCCCAGCTGGAAGCGGAGAAACCTTCTGGAACGCCTATCCATTTTTATATGGTAGTACGCATCCTGAAGGTCTATGGAGCACATCCAATTGTCCTGACCCAAGAAGGGTAGAATGGACTGGAGTGTGACCATCCGGAACTTCATTCTTTGAACAGACTTGTTTAATCTGTTGAGATCCAAAATGGGTCTCCAGTCCCCTGTCTTTTTTGGTAACAAAAAGAACTTGGAGTAAGTCCCGGATCCTAGCTGGTCTGCTGGGACTGGTTGGATGGCCCTCTTTTCTAGCAGCTTTGAAATTTATAGTACTGCTTGACCCCTTAGAGCGGGTGGGACATCTGGAAGGGATTTGTTTGTTTGTACAGGGGTGTGGACGAAGGGAATTTTGTAACCTTTGGATATGATAGACTGTACCCATCGGTCTTGTGTGAGGAGTTGCCAGGCTTCTGGGTACAGTGACAATATTCCCCCGACTGTCCACCATTGGAGGTCTTCTCAAAGCCACTCCTGTACCTGCGGCCCTACTCGCACCATCGGCCGCATAAGAAATGAGCTGCATGGAGGAGTTAACTATGGAATTTAAGGTCGCCAGCTGGGAGTTAACCTTATCCTGAGACCCCGCAGCCGATGGATCCTGTAGGGTATCATCCAGTTCTTTGAGAAGATCCCTCTGAAGTCGGGTGAAATGGCACAGATAATTCAGCGACCGCATGGCAAAGGTCGCTGAAGAGAACATCCGCTTCCCGTACCTGTCCATTGTCCTAGACTCTTTATTAGGAGGATGTACAGGCACTGAAGGGTCAGCCAACTCCTTCTTAGTGGCTGCTGCCACCACCATGGCATCAACCGGGACCCCCTTAGCTAGAAACTGTTTGTCCGATGGGGCTGTAATAAATTTAGTGGGCCTACGGGGAGTTGGTTCCATTGAGTCTGGGGCTGTCCACGCCTTCCGAGCAAACACTTCCATGAGCGGGTCAAAAGGCGGAGACACCCAGGAGGTGGAAGGGTGAGAACCAAATGCGTCCAGGTACACCGGCTCATCCTCGGAAGGGTTAAGGGGAGTCCAATTCCCCCTCTGCTTAAGGATCTTCAGGATGTCTGAAAAGGAGACATCATCAGAGGGGGACCTTGGGGACCCTTCTGAATCATCCAAGTCGGTGTCAGACGTGACTGACTCGGGGGAGACAACATGTTTCCTCTTACATGTTTTCTTCCGAGGGGGCTCCTCTGAATGATCGGGGGAGGCCTCGGAAGAGGAAGATACCCCCAGTGGGGCAATCTGGAGCATTTGTTCCCCACGCTTGGGGTCAGGAGGGTGGACAGAGACCGAAGCAGGCACCATGGGGGGAGGAGCCGAAGGGGCCGATCGTGGATCCAACCCAAGAGTCAGTACACTCCTCATGACCTCGAAGGCACCCCTATCAGGCAGAGAGGAAGGTCCCAGCTCCGAAGAGATGAGAACCCCTCCCGGCACCGAGAGTGATGGCTCCGAGGCCAATGTCGGGGCCGAGCTCACCTGCGCCGAGGCACCGAGAGGGAGAACGGGGTTGTACAAGGGTCCGATGCCACTCGCCCCCTCGGAGCCAAAGAGGGAGTCTCGACACCCGGATCCCTCCATGGACAGAACCAATGAAGAGATCGGAGCCGACGAGGGAGCCGAAATGTGTGGTATCGGCTCCGACGCTCCGAGCCCCAACGAGCTCCGGCTCCGAACACAGTGGTAGAGTCGGAGGAGGAACTGATGAAGATACAGGGATAGCCACAGTCTGTTGAGAAGGGCTAATCAACATTTGGGCCAGTGCCTGCGACTTTAAGAGCCTACTGACCACCCTCTCGAGGTCGTGATCAGACAGCCTGGAGGACCAAGAGGAGTGGGACATATGGCTTCGCTCCGACTGTTGTAACGGAGACCTCGGAGCCGAACGAACGGACTCCAAAGAGGGAGACCTCAAGTGTTTTCGGCTCACAGAAGGCTCTGATACTAAGGCCGGAGCCGACTGAGGTCTCAAAGTGTCGGTTCCAGCCGGAACCGATGAGGAGGCAGGAGCTCCGCTCGGTGACGGCTCGAACAGGGAGCCAATGGTTTAGCGGGCTTGGAGGGTTTACCCGATGAAGGCTTAGTCAGGGACCCTTCAGGCTTAAGCAAGCCCCTCAAAATAAGTTTGTTCCTACGCTCCTGCAGGACTCTCGGACTGAAGGCATGACAGACTGCACAAGAGTCCTGCAGGGGTAGGGGGCCCAAACAATACACACAAGAAGTGTGACCATCTGTCAGAGACATCTTCTGAGAGCAGAAGTCACACTTCTTGAAACCTGAGACCTTAGTATCCTTAGACATAATGAAAAGTAGAAAAAAAGGATACCAAGGGAACAGGTAACTAGTGCTTTAAACACTACACACCCACACACAAGCACTAGAAAAATACTAACAACAACAACAACAATATAATAGTAATATAATAATACTGCTAAATATATCTAACTATCACTATAAAGTAGAATATATATATAAAAGTAGTAGAATAAGAATATAAACACTGCTGATATATACAACTAACCCTAGAGGGTAGAATATATATAAGAAAAATTAACGCTACCCTAACGGGAGGGGGGAGGGGAGACTCTGAAAAACTACAGTAAAAGTGTTTTTAAAGGGGGTTTCTCAAGGGTTTAGAAAGGGAAACACTAAGAGACAATATCTAATAAGAAAAAACTATATATATATATATATATATATATATATATATATATATATATATATATATATATATAATAAAAACACTAGAAAAGAGTTATATAACCTGGAGCTGGTAAATTCGCAACCTCGTAGCTGAAGCGGCAAACGAGATCTGGGTATCTGATGCCTAGCATTGTGGGATATGGGGAGGGCCTCGAGCCGGTAAGTAGCTCTCGAGCTTTAGTATAAGGCTGAGTCGGAGCCGAGGATCGGCTCCGAACCCATCCAGCAAGAATGAAGGAGAGATTGGCAACTTAACATTGATAGTTCCTACTTTAGTGTAGCATCACTGAATGAAATCAATATTTTTAATGTAAGATTGGACATGACCTTAAAGGAACTCTTTCAAGAATATAGTTTCAGTGAGGATAAGATGAAATTCCTGAAAGTGAATAATCCAGTAATACCTGCCTTTTTTGGGATCCCCAAAATTCATAAATCATTTTGGGATCCACCAATGAGACCAATAATAGCAGGAAGGGGGAGCAAAACAGAACCCCTAGCAAAAATGCTGGATTTCCACTTAAAGGGTTTCCTTGAGGACAAAAAAACATGTGTTAAAGGATTCCTGGCATCTATTAAAAGGTATGGCAGAAAATGAATTTAAAGAAAAAATAATATTTGTAAGTATAGATGTCAAGAACCTTTTTTTGAGTATTCCACATGAAAAAGGTATGGATTACTTTCAGGAAGCCTTAAATGAAGGAACTAGGTATTCAGAAGGTACAATTTATGTACTGGCTACCCTCATGGAATCAGTTTTGAAAAACAACTTTGCTTGGTTCCAGGGAAAATATTTCAAACAGACATGGGATCTTGTCCATGTTTTGGAAATGACCCTCTGGATTCTTCCATCTTTTTCTCAGGAGAACTCCTTAACAGACCAGCTAAGAAGAACCTAGATGAACTCGTTTGAGTGGATTCCAAACAGGGACATATTTCTGGACTTTGTGTCTGTTTTTCTCTGTCTGCCTCTGGCTAACGAAGTTCGCAGATGACTGCAAACTAGGAGCCATACTCAAGTCCCCAAATGATGTGGACATCCTACAGAAGGGCCTCACTGAAACAGATGCCTGGTGTCAGAGCCATGGCCTCAAGCTCAATGCCAAAAAGTGCAGTGTCATCCCCTTTGGTAAAAACTCTGTACCCATGAACTACCACATAGGCAGCAATCTACTTAACACCGAATGTGTGATAAGAGACCTTGGGACCCAGGTGGACAGTAGTCTCTCCTTTGATAGTCACATCGCCACAGTAGTCAGGAAGCCCTTCTACATGGCACACATCATCATAAAAGGGTTCTCATCCAGGAAAAAAGAGGTCATTGTTCCCCTCTACTTGACACTCATTAGACCCATTATAGAGTACAACACCCCTTTTGGAATGTACCTCACAAGACATCTGCAGCAGCTTGAAAGGCCACAGAAGAACCTCACAAAGAGGATTGCTGGCCTCAAACAAACGCCTCAAAAAACTCCAGCTTTACTCCGTAGCATATCGCCTACTCCAAGGTGATCTCTGCCTAACATATAAAGCTATGTCAAACCCAGAGCTGTTGGACATGCTACATCTAAAGAAATCCCAATCCCACCGAGTAACACGCTCTAGGGATCTAAACCTTGTAACCACAACAAACAGGACATGCTGGAGGGATAGATTCCTGTCCCAGAGACTTCCCATACTCTGGAACAGGCTACCCATCTATGTCAAGCAAAGTTCTTCATTAGCACTCTTCAAGAAAAATCTTGATGAGTGGATGGGAAATAGGAAATACACCCCGGGGATCACTTCTGTGTCTCTGCTTGACAGTGGCACAGGAAAATAACTTTCTTGGGTGGCATAAGCCAGGGAACCTTGTTGGCTAGGCTTACATAGGCCCTTGGGCCGATAGCCTAGTACCTACCTATGAACCTATGAACAAACCCGGGGGGTAGACAATGGAGGCAGCAGTAGCCCCAGTGTTTGCCAATATCATTCTTTGGCAATGGGAAACTGAATGTGTACTAAGCTCCAGGTTCAGGAGAAACATCTATAGATATTATAGATTCCTGGATGACATTCTAATTCTCTGGGAAGGTGAGCCAGAAGAGGTTGATGTATTTTTGGAATACATTAAATCCTCTACAAATTTTCTAAGCTTCACTACTAAAATAGAGGATGAAGTGGTTAACTACTTGGATATTCACCTATATAAAAACAGAGGGAAGAGATGCTATGAATCTTGTATTTATAGAAAGCCCACTTACTCAAATGGGTTCCTACATTTTGAAAGTTATCACCCCTTTAAGCAAAAAAGGAATTTGGTTAAGGGCCAAATGATTAGAACATCTAGACTGACAACAGATGAAAGAATTCCAAGAACAGTTAGAAGAATTGAAGGACATGTTGAGAGTAAAAGGGTACCCCAATAGTGTGTTAGAGGTTCAAGAAAAAATATGTAGTAAATAGAAGAAATGAGAGTTACCCTCCTATACTGAAAAATCCACAGAGCCTGGTAGGGTCAAACAAACCAGAAGATGGTACTAGTTGTTGTATATTAACATATGACCAGGATAGTTCGGATGTAAGGAAAATAATAGGAAAAAACTGCAACTGTGTTTCTGGAGCATTTGGACTAACAGAAATAGTAGGTGACAAACCAAAAATCATATTGAGAAGGGGATTTAACATTAAAAATGTATTTGACAGGAAAAAGAACAAAGACAAGATTTCACTTGGATGTATGAGGAAATGTAATGGGTGTAGGGGGTGTAGATACATATATGAAACAACTAGTATAGTGATTGAAGGCTACAAAAGAACAATTTCAGTAACAGTAGGAAAAGACAGGATATGACCACCACAGGATAGTGCATAAAATCCAAGTTTATTTTAGATAAATAAGCACTTTCACGTGCTCCCTCGGCACGCTTCTTCAGATTTCACTTTAACATTTGTATCTCAGCGTTTAAGTATATCATCATAATTACTTAATTGAGGACCATCAGTCCAAGATGCAAACAATTAAGGTAATTATATAAAACAATCTGCATCCTCCATTGTGAGTTCTAGTAGAAAAAATTCTCCCTTTAAAACAAAACAAAGAATAATAAACACGGCTATTATATAGAATTTTGATATAAATAAAAACAATCTAACGCCCAAGCAGGCTAAAATCAAATCCATGGTACTATAAATTGAATCGTATCGTGATTATGTATAACTAAATAATTAATGGCATTGAAAACATTTCAGCTATTTATCTATATACTATTAATACTCATATAATATTAAATAGCTTATAAATATATATGCATAACTTCCATGTATAAAAATACAAAATAAAAATATTTTAAACCCATAAAAATACTACTTACGGGCATCAAGCACAGGCCTAATGCTAATAGATTGATTGAGACCAGGATCTATGTGAGCTCGTAATTTAAAAATCCAACAAACCTCAATGGATTCTAGGTAATTCATATTATTGCCTCCCCTCCTATTCTTTTTTACCAATTGTAACACCCTGAATTTAAAACTATGATTAGTATGAGTTGTAGCATGTCTAGCTAATGCGTTTGTTGATTCTTCTTTCTTATATCATAAATATGATTAGACATTCTATCTTTTAATTTTCTTGAGGTCATGCCCACATAAAACACCGTACATCGTGTACAGGTTGCCAAATATATCAAGTTCTCATTATCACAACTGGCATGAAACCTAGGTGTAAATGTATAGTCAATAGTAGGATGGATAAAACATTGTTCATCTATGATAAAACTACACATCTTGCATCTGTTGCAACGATATGTACCTAATTTGGTGGTTCTAAATCTATCGTGCTCGATGCAAGAATGTTCTCTGCATAAAATTCTTTTAAGATTCTTGCTATTTTTATATCTAAGCCTAGGGGTGGCTACTATAATATTCAGGATCATTGGATCGACAGTTAGTACTTGCCAATTCTTCCTAATAATCTCTACTAACTTAATATTGTCATTAGTATATCTAGTAGTAAAAGTAACCCTAGGACCATTAGACATATTTCTCCTTCCATGGGTATATCAAAATGTGTTACTACTGCCTTCTCCTGGTCCATTTAGTACTGAATCCTTAATCTTACTTACCATGCAGCTATTATAGCCTCTATCTACAAAGAGGGTATGCATGGTATCCAATTGTGTCTGCATGGTCAAGGTGTCCTTACATAATCTAGTGATCCTAACAAATTGTTCCTTGACAATATTAGAGAATACAAATCTCGGATGCATACTACTATAATGTAAAAGTGTGGTCTTCCAGCATGATTTTCTATAGAGGTAAGTGGATATAGAACCTCCTGTGTCCTTTATTATACTTATATCCAAAAAATCCACTTTATTATATGAAAAATCAATTTGAATCTTAAGAAGTCTGTGGTTGATTCCAGATAGCAAATAAAAGCTTTCAGTTCTTCTATATCACCTTTCCAGAAGAGTAGTATATCATCCACAAACCTTCTATAGAAAATCACTTGTGGATAGAACGCACAACTGAGCAGGAACCTTTTCTTCCAACAGTGTACTACTAGATTTGCGTACGAATTCGCACATGGGGTGCCCATAGCGACACCCCATTTCTGTGCAAACAACTTATCACTGAACATGAAGACATTATTAGTTAATACAGTCTCTAAAAGTGTACAGACAAGTATCTGTTGTTCATTGTTAATTCCTTCAGTTGAACATAAAACCTCCCTAACGGCTTCTATGCCGTATTCATTAGGAATTGAGGTGAACAGATTTTTAACATCTAGAGTTACCAATAGACAAGAAGGATCAATTCTACCATTAGTAAAGCCAGCTAACTCATTAATCAGTTGGTAACTATCTTTTAGAATAATAGGTATATTTCTGACCAAAGGTCCTAGTATACTTTCAATATAGACTGACATTCTCTCTGTCACCCAACCATCCCCTACCACTATAGGTCTCATGGGTGGGGGGAAGATGTTCTTATGAACCTTGGGTAGGCCTTTTATGTATGGAATTAGCGGAAATTCAACTAAAAAATAATTATATAACTCCTGTGTAACCTGTCTGCACATCAAGAGGTCAAATAAATCATCATGTACTCTTGTAACAATTCTTACAAAATGTTCATGATTTATCTCCATGTAAATGTTGGTATCAAGTAACATGCACAACATTGCTGTATTATAATCATTAGCATCCAATAGTACTACCCCACCCCCCTTATCAGCAGGTTTTATCACCAGATCTTCATTCAAGGATAAATTAACCAAAGACTGTTGTTGTTCCTTACTCAGATTAAAATATGTACATCTGCGCCCTTGTTTCGCAAAATATGCATACAGATCATTTTCACATAGACTAATGAAACACTCTACATTCGCAGGTAAATGAGGAGCAAAAGAGCTTCTACATTTAAAATTGTACACTGGTTGTGAGACCATTTTGTTGTCAGTGGCAAACATCAATTTAAGTGCTATCGCACGCCCAAATAGTCTCAAATCAATCAACAACTCACTCAAATCACTTGCTTGCGAAGGAATAAAGGATAAACCTTTATTTAATAAAGTATAGTCCGCGTGACTAAGCTCAAACCTGGAGAAATTGAAGAATTGAATTGAATTTAAATTGAACTGAATTTCAGTAACAGGTAATCATAATTGCAATACAAAAGGAGTAGTGTATGTAGCCCTGTGCCAGTCTTGCTGTACATATTACATAGGAAAAATGGACAATAAACTAAAAAAGAGAATATATCAGCATATGTATGCAATAAGGAGACAGGACAAAAACAATGCCCTATATAGACATAGTATGGGATGTAAAAAATTTTAGGAAGTTTCTTTTTTGTGTGTTGGAAAACGTGGAGAGACAAGAGAGGGGATGTAACTGGCCCTGCTTTTTGGAGTACAGGGAAACATACTGGCAGGTTTTATTAAACACAACAGTTTTCCCTGGAATCAATGACAGAATTTCACCAAGTAGTTTATTGCACTTAAGGGCAGAAGAGATTTGAATAAGAATGTGTTCTCTTTGTTTCTTCTGTTTCTTTTAAGGTTAACAAATGCACTAGGAGAATGTTTACATTTACAAGTAATTAATTTCAACAAGCAAATGATTTAAAAAAAAGTGTATTCTTAAATGAAAATGAATTTTATTAGCTTGGTTAACAAGAACAGGATAACGTGTATATACATTTATATACTTTTAAAATGTCTACTGATGGTTTTTAAATGGAGGAATCAAATTTCATGTTTAATTAATTGTTTAATTAATTGTAAAGTGTGTTGATTGGGCCAATTGCTTTAATGAATTGTGTATAAAAAGAGGGAAGAGGGTAAGGTGTATGTATCTGATGAAGTTCCGTTTTTGAGAATGAATAAAGGGAATGAAAGTGCTAATAACCTTACATGCCTGGAGTCTGTTTTTTTGGAAAACAGTTACCCTGTGTGTTCTTTGTGGACATTTGGTTTGGACTTTTTGTTTTTATTGTTTATTCTGGTGTACATTATAGGTTTACCAAACCTACTCCTATACTGCATTGACTCTGACCTGAACGTCAGCATTTATGTATGTTGTATCCTCACACATCTTTTTAATGTGACTGAAATGGTGCAGTTTTAATTTTGTATTATTGCTAAAAAGTGAAAGATAGAGTAGTTAACTCCAGAGTCCAGGCGGCACTTTATTTTGCCACAGAGGTGTGCAATGCCATCTAAGTGAAATCATTGCATGGAGCTACTAGCTGAGCCCCAGAGCCCCCAGTAATGGAAAACTCTGCACTGAGCATAACTCACATTCATATTCATAGATATGTGTTACACTCAGTCCAGTGTTCTCTATTATCACTTTGTATGACAATGTCCAATGCTCATTAAACATGGCTAAAGAGATAAACCAGTGCAAGGTGGTGAACTTATTAAATATCCTACTTGCAGCTGCAGCAGGCCCTCTGGTACCATTGCAGGGAATTAAATATATATCTGAGGTGCATTTTTTCTTTGTATCTATATAGTTGCCACACACATGTCATTATTGTGTGCATGAGGGCAGGATTCTATCTGATTGTGCAAACAGTATGTTTGCATGACATGAGGTGTGCGACTTTGATTCTCCTATTAATGCCACTCTAGGTTGGTGTTTGTTGTTCCTTTGAGTAAAACACCTGTAATGTTATCATTGTAAATATAAGCTGGAGCTGCATTTTTTCATTGTATCTGTACTTAAATCTCTTCCTCCCTCTTTCTCATCATCTTTTATTTATTATTTTGTTTCTCTCCATTTATTTGACACTTATATGTAGTGACAGTAATGGGAGAATCATACCCACACACCTCATGTCATGCAAACAAGGTACTTGTCAGATAGAAGTCTGCAGCTCTGATGTATGTTTCCACTACCATGCTGTAGGTACTTTACTCAGAATTATATGAAACAGCCCCATATAATTACTAATGACTGCACGATCAGGGGACGTAAACTGTACCTGCACACATTCTTGAAATCAAAGTCTTAACTCATTGAGCAGTTTGTACAATCTGGCTGAAGGATGCAGTCAAACACACAGTAATGTCATCAGACTAAATATATTGAGAAAGATGGTCTCTGAGAAAAACTGAGAGATACAATGATAACAAGGAGCTCCTACACATTTTTTCAACTAATGTTGGAAACACTGCAATAAAAGTGCAACAACACCCACCCTAAATTACCGCTGATATCACAGTATACAACAAAGGGTAAAAATCACTCCCACAGGTATTATCACATGCAATTTGCAGGTAAGGAGTTAACATGCTGTGCTTATTATACAATGCCACAAATGCATGCATGCACACACATATACAGTAACAGCATCCAACAGTCATACTGTTACTTACAAATTCTAGGGCTTAGCACTAAGGAGTCAGTATTGTAAAAAACATATACTGTGTAAGACTGCAGCCATAGTTTCTGAACAGGTTATTATCATTTAACCCCATACTGTATGAAACAGGTGTACTTACCACAGTACCCTCTAAGGCAAAACATCTTCCTCCTGTGAAGCTGCATATTCTGTGCAATACCTACAGGGGTTATGGAGAGACAAATAGCAGTAAGTAAGATATGTGGATGGTATACACTGACAGGATGTATGTGTATGTAGATAAGAAAAAGGTTATTTATAGTAGTTTGGTGGTGGGGGAGCTCTAACCTCAACTTCCCATCAGCCCAGGAAGTTGTGATGATGCCTTTTTAAGTCACTATAGTAGTGATGATACTGATCATCCATGTGTGGGATTCCAGTGGTATGTGTCACTGCCTTACCCAAACTATTTCAGGCCTCAGCTTTGATCTGAGGACCTTCATATCCCTCCTGTAAGGGCATCTGGCTGTAGTCCTTGTTTAGCAGGTGGAGAAAGGTTGTGATCTACTCTTCTCCTCCACGCACAACCTTTGTGCTCTGAAAGGAGCACTGGTTTCTCCTGCTGCTGACATGCCTCGCTCAGTGTCAAATCACATACAAAAATGGCAGATACTTCATGCACGCATCTGTTCTTGGGTGTGACGACTGCTTTGCATCAGCAGGCACCTCATTTGCATGACCAGGGGTGGGGTAGATCGATATGCAAACTGTTTTAAAATGTTTAAAATATTTTGGCATTACATTTTAAGATTTTAAATATGTCAGTCTTATATCTGTCCTGTATCTGTTTATATGCCACTAATAATGCATGCACTACATTGAATCTATTTCCATTAGGTGACGTGAAATTAGAAATATCCTCCTTGAGCCATCATGCAAACTGTGCATATGCAGTACTGCCTGCAAGTATCTAGGCATGTGCATAATTCTGTAGTTAATTTAGTGCAGTGTTTGGTAAGTTGTCATGGTACATAAATTAAGCAGCTCAGAAAGAGAAATAATGTGAGACCTGTTTTGCATAATCACTACACCCAGATACTTGAATGTGGACTATAGAAGCATGACAGAAAGCACTGAGAATCACTGCACTAAGGAAGGAAAATTCAAAACCTGCAACAGGTGAATCTCAGAGTAATTGCTAGAAGAAAAATATCAGTTTATATAAAGTGAGTGCTACTTTTTTTTCTCAAATTCACTTTGCCAGGTATGACTGCAGTTATCTGCTGTTACAATTAAAATTGAATGCAGTAGCTTGTGGGTTGGTATAATGGTTAAGATATTTACCTTATAGATCCAATGTACAAGGTATAATTTCACTTTGGGAAATGTGACTAGGCTTTAAAAGGTCTTTATGGATAATTAGCCTACTAATTACCTATGAACAATGGTGTTAGATTAGAGTGGTACAGGAAAGGTAAGGCAATTGCTGTGCTGAAGGATTATTAAACCTAAGAGGAAACACACCCATCAGCAGACACTCCAATTGCATGTGAACACTTTCAGGCTTGTAAAACGTGTGCCTGTTCTATAGCTTTGCCATATTCCACATGTACAAAACTCTTTTTAACAATGACAGGAAACAGTCATGTCACCTTGAGGAGTTGCAGTGTAACAATTACAAGAGATGTGTGTGACATCTGCTCAGTAGTATTATGTGAGTGACTTTAGGTACACTGTCTGGATATACAAATATGACTGTCAGATACATATGGACAAGGGGGAGAATGGTAGTTTAAGGAGGTTTCTGTGCTAGTCATAAACAAGATGTTAATGCAAGTATTTTACATACCTACAGAATAATGCCAAAAAAATGAGTAAGCAGAAAATCACTTCAGAATCTGCTAAAAAGACTACTAAAAAAATGTTCTCACTTTTTTAATTTCTCTAAATCTTTTGGGTTTCTAATACTATAACGAGAATGGACCCCATTCCTAAGTCAAAGTACAATTAATGTTCATGAAATTAGTCTTGTTTCAATCTCTGATGTCAGCCAAAAGTGCTCTTTGCAGCACCCGCAATGTGCCCAGTAATGAGTCCTTCTGCAATCCGTATGGGGTTACATGCATTGGTTTTCTTTTCGGCTTTTCCTGGTTATGGCTCGCCACAATGGAACTCTGGTCCACTAATAATTGGCAGTATATTTTTATGGTGCTGAGTTGCCAGCCTGATGCCCAACCTTCAGTGAAGTCACGCCCATTCACGCATGTTTTTCCGAGGCCACTCGACCACAGGGAGGGCAAGCAGACTCCATACAGAAGGCACTCCAGCTGAGAATCTAACAGGAGAATCTCTTGCTGTGAGGCAACAACGCAACCGCTGTACCACTGCGGACATGTACTGGTAACATGTAACTTCAAAAAAGTAGGCAGTTCCCAAGACCAGTAAAAAAGAAGAAATGCCACCAGCCACGAACAAACTCCTTCCAAAAAATGAAAGACCAGATAATCCACGACGAAACCAAAAGTTTGGTTAATGCTTTTATTCACCACACATAAAAAACATGCATTTTCGTCCTAGCCAAAGGACTTCATCAGACAGATTGGTATCATATCTAAATATGATTGTAGATTATTTTTTCATAAGCCCCATTGCTCCTACTACTATTGGAACTGTCTGGGTATCCTTCCACATTGCTCTCGTGTCTGCCTGCAGGTCCTGATATTTTATGATTTTGTGTTTCTCTCTACACAAGACACTGTAGTCATTGGGTGTGATGATTTCAATCATCAATGCTACTTTTGTCTTCTTTTCATGGACCACTATATCCAATTCTAGCATTTAACTTTTGAACTGCTGGTAATGGATGATCCCATGTGATGTAAACTTCATCATTTTCTATGATGCTTTGTGGCTCATGTTTCCAGTATTTTTCAGCCACTTCAATACCATAATGTTTGCACAATCCCCAGTGCAACAATCTTGACACATTATTATGCCTTTCAGTACATAGTCCTTCTGCCATTAGTATGTCACAAACAGCAATGAGATGTGTGACTGTTTCCAATTCGGTTTTACAAAATGTACATTTGTCTGTTGCTCCCACATGTTCAATGGAGTTTGTAAACCAATGTGTG
This sequence comes from Protopterus annectens, assembly GCF_019279795.1. NCBI lineage: Eukaryota > Metazoa > Chordata > Ceratodontiformes > Protopteridae > Protopterus > Protopterus annectens. Next base: position 557,384,953 of record NC_056728.1, read on the forward strand.
CACAGCCCACTGTCTTGGGCTGCCAATATTAACCTTTCATCTCTTGGTTTAAATTTGCCTCTCCTTAACCATTCCTGCATTCATTCCTGATCAACATGAGGTTCTTCCAGAAGTTTTCTATACTTGCAACTATGTTTATGCATTTTCCAGATTTCTTGCCTTCTCATCTGCTACTTCACCTTATAGTCTTTCTTTTGTTTTTGGCCCATTCAGTTGCTGCCTGATTTTTATCTACTTCTGGTTTGATTTTCATTCCTGCTTGATTCCAACATGCTTCTGCTAGATTAAGCAGAATGAAAAGTCATATTATATTTATTCTCCTCATGTTTCAAAGCTTTCACTACATGTGGGTCTTGTGAGGTCAGCAGATATGTGTGGAGTCCCATAATTGCAGATCTATACATGTAATCAATTTTAAGGAGGCCCATCCCTCCTTCAGAACCGGGAATATATAATCTTGGTATGGACTGATTTTTATAAATCATTTGGTAAGCATAAAGCATCCATCTTGTTTTCCTATTTAATCTATCCAACACATTTTGGGGCCAGTCAATCACTCCAAAATGAGAAGTTATGTACCTACCATAACGTTCCATGTTAGTTGTCTTCTCTCGCCTTCTTTCTTGCTTGATGGGTTCGGAGCCGATCCTCGGCTCCGACTGCACTGCTAAGCTCGAGAGTCACTTTTACCAGCTCGAGGCAGCCCCATATCCCATGATGCAAGGCGGTAAGTACCCAGATCTCGTTTGTTGTCTATAGGCAATAACACCTAGCATAAAAAACTTCCCAAAGGAAGAAAGAAGGAGAGAAAAGCCTGAAGGATGGTTTTGGAGGACCAGTACTGTATGGTCTAAGAAACATTCTCCCATGTAGAGAGAAAAGGTCTGTCCAGGCCAGGGGGAAGGAGGGAGGGTCGCAAGAAAGAAGGCGAGAGAAGACAACTAACATGGAACGTTATGGTAGGTACATAACTTCTCAATGTTAAGTTGTCAATCTCGCCTTCATTCTTGCTTGATGGGACCGCGTCCCTAGCACCTCTATCCTGGGTGGCTCAATGGAACAGATTCTTGAGAACTGTAGAGCCAAAACTGGCTCTGTCCCTGGAGGCCAAATCCAATTTGTAATGAGAAACAAAGGTATGAGGAGTGGCCCAAGTGGCTGCTGCACAAATAGTGTCTAACGGAAGTCTGGCTTGAAAAGCTGTGGAAGTGGCTAAGCTTCTGGTTGAATGCGCTTTAGGTTTCGAGCACAGCTGTTTTCCCCTAAGCGGATAGATTTTGGAGATGACAGAAGAAAGCCATCTAGATAAGGTCACTTTTGAGACAGGAAGGCCTTTTTTGTTGTCAGCATAAGAAACAAAGAGTTGATCGGATTTCCTGAATTGTTTTGTTCTGTCCAAATAATATCTGAGTTGGCGGTGAACATCAAGATAATGTAACTTTTGTTCCGATCTATTTGAGTAGTTTGGGAAAAATACAAGAAGATCAATAGCCTGATTCAAATTACTCTTTGAGGCGACCTTAGGCAAAAAGGTCGGATTAGTTCTCAATGATACTCTGTCTTTGTGGAAGACTAAATAGGGGAGTCGAACAGAGAGAGCATGAAGTTCAGATACCCTCCTAGCTGAAGTAATAGCAACCAGGAATAAAGTTTTCCATGAAAGAAATTTCAGGGAACATGAAACAGCTGGCTCGAAGGGAGGAAGAATCAAGGATGTCAGCACTAAATTTAGGTCCCATTGAGGAGGAGGACTCCTGATTGGAGGCTTCAGGAGAAAAATTCCTTTTAAGAAGGCTCTACAAAGCCTGTGGGACATAATGTTGTGATCTGCGAACCCGACATGAAAGTTCGAGATAGCAGCCAACTGAACTTTGACCGTGGAGGAAGAGGAGCCCGCGTGAAAGATTTCCGCTAAGAAATCCAAAACTGCTTGTACTGGAGCAGTAAAGGGATCAATATTTTTGGCTTTTGCCCAATAAGAAAAACATTTCCATTTGCTAGTATAAATCCTCCTAGTAGAGGATTTTAAGGAAGCTACTATGATGTCTCTAACAGGATTAGAGATCATAGGAAGCCTGGCTAAGGAAGGAAGTGGAGCAACCAAGCTGTGAGGTTGAGAGAAGGGATAGACCGGTGCAGCTGACCCGATTGGTGAATCAGAAGGTCTGGCACTGGGTCCAGATGCCACGGCTGCACCAAAAGGTGACGATGAAGGAACAGAAACCAAATCTGTCGAGGCCAATAGGGAGCAATGAGAATCATTTTGGCTCTCAAAACGGTGGCTTTCTGGAGTACTTGTGGAATCAGAGGAAAGGGAGGAAAGGCATAAAGAAGTCCCTGGGGCCAATCCTGGGTTAGAGCATCTCTGGGGGGATGGCCTGGCAGTGGGAAGAGAGAGAAGAAGTCTGGGCATTTGCTGTTTTGGGGAGTAGCAAAAAGATCGCATCATGGGCGGCCCCATTCTAGAAAAATCTCCTCCACTATAGATTGTTTGAGAGACCACTCGTGAGGCATGAGAATAGCTCTGCTCAATCTGTCCGCTAAAATGTTGGTTTTCCCAGGGATATGCGTTGCTACCAGAAACCGATGAGAGGAGATCGCCCATTGCCAAAGTCTGAGCGCTTCTCGACACAAGGGGTAGGACTTGGTTCCGCCCTGTTTGTTGATATACCATACTACAGACATGTTGTCTGTGTGGACTGCAATTGTCCCCAAGGGAAGAAAGTCGTTGAGGGCTTGCAACGTTAAAAGCACTGCTCTCATCTCTAGGACATTTATGTGCAGGTGGTATTCGAACGGTTGCCACTTCCCATGAACCATCCTGCCCTGATAATGACCCCCCACCTGATCAGGGAGGCGTCCGTAGTGACAGTGGCTACCGGGGCTGGGGGTACAAAGGGTCTGCCTTGGTGAATCTGGGGAGAAGTAATCCACCATGAAAGATGATTCTTGCAAATCTGTGTAACCAGTATTTGGTGGCGCATCGGAAGTTGTTGGTAAGACCACTGAGTGAATAACATCCACTGAAGCAGGCGCATATAGAAGCGGGCCAGGGGAAGAAGGGTAATGGCCGCAGCCATGAGGCCCAACACTTTTAGAACCATTCTGGCTTGTACTTTCTTGCTGGCTAGGATGATCCTCACGTGACTTTGAATGTCTGAGATTCTTTGATCTGTGAGGGTAGCTGACATCCGAACAGTGTTTAAGTTTGCGCCTATGAAAGTAATAGACTGACAGGGCAATAAGGAGGATTTTTCGTAGTTGATCGAAATTCCCAAATGAGTGCAAAGATTTATTGTGTAATCCCTGGCTTGAAGAAGTTGATGCCTGGTGGTGGCTGAAAGGAGCCAGTCGTCGAGATACGGAAACACCTGGAATCCTTGACGTCTCAGGTGAGCCGTGACCACTGCCATACATTTGGTGAACACTCTGGGGGCTGTAGTGTGACCAAAGGGCAGGGCTCTGAATTGGAAGTGACTGGACCCCAGCCGGCGGAGAAACCTTCTGGAGCGCCTGTGAATTTTTATGTGATAGTACGCATCCTGAAGATCTATTGAGCACATCCAGTTGTCCTTCTCTAGGAAGGGCAGAATTGACTGAAGTGTGACCATTCGGAATCTTGTTTTTCTCACAGACTTGTTGAGTCTGCTGAGATCCAATATTGGTCTCCAGTCTCCCGTCTTTTTGGGGACCAAACAGAACCTTGAGTAGATTCCGGGCTCTGAATGGTCTGTTGTAACTGGCTGAATGGCTCTTTTGTAGAAGTTTGAATACTTCTAACTCTGCAATTTCCCTTAGACCGGGTGGTACATCTGGAAGGGAATTTGAGTGAGAGAAAGGACTTTCCTCGAAAGGAATTTTGTAACCCTCGGATATGATCGACTGTACCCATCTGTCTTGAGTGAGGGAACGCCAGGCTTCTGGGTACAGCGATAGTCTTCCCCCGACTGCCTCCAAGGATGGACAGTCGGGCAACATCTCAGGGATGCTGAAAGGGCTTGTCAGAGAGAGGCTCTCTGCTTCCCTGGTTTTGTGGACCCCCTCTGCCTCTAGAGCGGCGTCTGTTATTGTTACCCCCTCTGCCTCTAGGGGTAAACTGACCATGTGTATCCGGCGTGACTCCTTGGGATTTGCGGAACCACATTTTGACACCCTTCTGTCCTTTAGGATAAGGTCTAGAAGGGGTGGAAAAACAGACCCCTACGGCAGAAAGAGTCTTGCCGTCCTGCTCACACCTGGTCAATGTATCCTTCACTTGAGGGCCAAACAAAGCTGAGCCATCAAAGGGAGAGTTTGTGAAGGATGCCTTAAAGGGATCTGCAAAATTACAGAGCTGCATCCAGGCTTGGCGTCTAAGAGCCACACCTGTACCTGCGGCCCTACTCGCTCCATCTGCTGCATATGATATCAGTCGCATGGAGGAGTTAGCAATAGAATTAAGGGTTCCTAGCTGCGAAGCAATTTTTTCTTGAGCCCCTGCAGCTGTGGGATCCTGTACTACTTCACCTAGCTCCTTAAGGATGTCCCTTTGGAGTCTGGTGAAGTCACATAAGTAGTTCAGCGCATAGCAAAGGTCGCTGAAGAAAACATCCGCTTACCATACCTATCCATGGTCCTAGAGTCCTTATTAGGAGGATGGACAGGTACGGAAGGATCTGCAAGTTCCTTCTTAGTGGCAGCCGCCACCACCATGGCATCAGCAGGGACACCTTTCGTAAGGAATTGCTTATCCGAAGGGGCAGTAATAAATTTAGACGGCCTCCTAGGAACTGGCTCTACAGAATCAGGAGCAGCCCAAGCCTTTCGAGCAATAACCTGCATAAGGGGGTCGAAAGGCGGAGACACCCAGGAGGTGGAGGGCCGAGATCCAAACGCCTCTAGGTATACCAACTCATCCTCAGAGGGATTATTGGAGGGCCAGTTTCCCCTCTGTTTAAGGAGTTCTAGGATGTCTGAAAAAGAGACATCCTCAGAGGGGGATCTTGGGGATCCCTCCGACTCATCTAAGTCGGTATCTGAAGTGATAGACTCAGGGGAGTCTACGTGTTTCCTCTTACAAGTCCTCTTGCGCGGGGGATCCCCTGACGGATCAGGAGAATCCTCGGAAGAGGGGGTTCTTCCCAGTGGGGAAACCTGAGGCGGAGGATCTCTGGGTCCGGGAGCAAGAGAGATGGCAGAGATATCGACAGGCACCGTAGAGGGAGGAGCTAAGGGAACAGACTGCTGGCTGAGTCCAGTGGCCAGCACACTCTTCATCACCTCGAAGGCTCCCCTCCCAGGGAGGCCCGAGAGAACCCGCTCCGAAGAAACCGGAACTCCAGGGCCCACCGAAAGGGAAGGCTCGAGGCAGATGTCGGAGCCGAGCTCACCAAGGCCGAGGCTCCAAGGGGAAGAGTGGGGTCGGACAAGGGTCCGATGCCACTCACCCCCTCGGAGGAGACCAGGGAAGCCCGACCACCGAATCCCTCTAAGGAAGGTCTCGAAGAGGAGATAAGAGTAGATGCTGAGGGAGCAGAAGGGGGGGGGGTATCTGCCCCTCAGCCATAGCAGAAACTATTCCCGAAGACTCCAGCTCCAAACTCTGAGGTAGAGTTGAAGGAGGAACTGCAATAGGGTGTGGACTAATAGTCGTCTGTTGAGACGGACTATGTAGCATCTGGGCCAGTGCCTGTGATTTCAATAATCTACTGACCACCCTCTCTAAATCATGGTCAGAAAGCCTGGATGACCTGGATGATCGGCTCCGATGGCTCCGTTCCGAGAGGAGAGGTGAGGCCGGAGCCGAGAGTATCGGTTCCAAGGAAGGGGACCTGGACCTCTTCCTCGAAGGAACCATCGGAGCCGACGAAACTATCGAAGCAGTCGGAGCCGAGGACTTTTCGGCACCGACAGAAGGTCTCGATGCATCGGCTCCAGCCGGAGCCGATACAGCCATAAAAGTAAGGGTGTCGGAGCCGGTCGGCGCCGACACCGAAGCCTGAGCCACATGGTGGTTGGAACCAGTCGGAGCCGACACCGATGTGACCGAACCAGTATCCGCACCGATAGCCATCAGTGCCGAAGGTTTAAGCAAACCAGGATCGGCTCCAGCCAGAGCCGATCTCGACTCAGAAAGAGTCGGAACCAAGGCCACAGGCTTAGACACAGAAGCCTGGGCCTTGGAAGACTTGGAAGTCTTACTCGGAGCCGACTTAGCCGGAGAGCCCCCCGGTTTAAGAAGACCCCTTAAAATTAATTTGTTTCTCCTCTCCTGCAGGACTCTCTGGCTGAAGGAATGACAAATAGCACAGGAGTCCTGCAGGTGGAGAGGTCCCAGGCAGTATAGGCAAGAAGTGTGACCGTCTGTCAGAGACATCTTCTGACAGCACGAGTCACACCTCTTAAAGCCTGAGACCCTTTCCTTGGACATGGTTGTAGAAAGCACACACAACACAGTCCCAAGAACAAGTTATCCCAAAAAAAAAATTACAGATAACTAACCTCTCACACACACACACACACCCTAACAGGGGGGGGGGGGGATGGGAGGGGAGAAGGCCTGACTAAAAAAATTAAGAAGAGAGGGAAATTTTAGTCAGAAAAGGGCTTACTTTGAACTAAAAACGTTAACTACAAAGTTTTAAAGTGAAAAGGGGGCAAAAATAGTATTATATAAAATACTTACCAGGAGCTGGTAAAAGGAGGACCTCATCAGCGAAGCGGCAAACGAGATCTGGGTACTTACCGCCTTGCATTATGGGATATGGGGCTGCCTCGAGCTGGTAAAAGTGACTCTCGAGCTTAGCAAGTGCCGAGTCGGAGCTGAGGATCGGCTCCGAACCCATCAAGCAAGAATGAAGGCGAGATTGACAACTTAACATCTGTAAGTTAGGACAGGAAGAGCAAATTGGTTTATAGCTTGGATTTTGTTCCTAGATATCGAAGCTGTTTTCAGGATTAATTTAAGTATTCTAAAGTATTCCTTACTAATTATTATTCGCATTTGTTCATGTTTTATTGTTGATCCTTCATCAATTTCTAAATATTTATAAACTTCCTCTTGCTCAAGTTCTTTTATATCACATTCTTGTCCCAAACTGATGTTTTCCTGGTGTTGCAGTTTTCCTGCTTAAAATGTTGCTTTTGCACATTTATCAAGACCAAATTATATTTTTATATCATCTGAAAAAGTTCTGACAACTTGCAGTTGTGCTTTCAATTCCTCATCTGATGTTTTAAATCATCGACAAAGAAAAAATGAGAAGTCTTTACACTTTGTTGTTTTCTAGGAGCCAAATTATAGCCATGGCCTAAGCTATTAAGTAGACAGTTTAATGGGTTAAGGGGAAGGCAGAATGGCAGTGGTGACAGGGAGTTACCCTGGAATATCCCCCTTTGAATTTTTATCCCTGGGATAATAATTTGTCCTTTATAATGGCTTAATTGCAAAGTGGTCTGCCACTGTTTCATAGTCACTGTAATGTAATCGATCAGTGTAGGTTGTATCTTATACATTTTTAAGCACTCTTGTATCCATGAATGTGGGATACTATCAAATGCTTTTTTGTAGTCAATCCATGCCATATTTAGATTCTTCCCCATTTTACAGTTCTCCACGATGACTTTATTTAACAACAAATGGTCTTTTGTTCCATATGACTTTCTTTTATTGCCATTTTGTTCTATTGCCATAATTCAATTTTCTCCTGAATGACTATAAACTCTGCCGGCATCAATGCCCATGTATAGTTTATATGTCGTTGGAAGGCAAGTTATCGGTCTATAATTTTTAGGGCAGCTTCAGGTTCACTCTGAAGTGGGAGCATTGTTTTTCTTGTTAGACTGATTGATGTCTGTTTGGAGTGTGCATATAAATAGTTCTCATGGCTAAATATTTGTGCAAAGGTGTTAATACTTCTAGCTAAATGTTAGGTACTGCATCTGGGCCTAGGTTTTCCAGTAAGTGGTTTTTCTTAACTTTGTTTCAATCTCTCTGGCTGTTACTTCATCCTATTTCATTTCCTGTACCTTTAAACTTCTTATTCTTTTTTTTACTTCTTCTATCCATTTAACATCTGTGTTATGTTCCACAGATCTTCATAGATACTCTTCCAAAATGTATCTATTTCTTCTTTGTTTGGCAGTCTTTCAATTCCTTTTACCTTGTTTCCCAATTCTCTATAAAACTTTTTTGGGTCATCAGTAAATTGCTTATTTTGTACTTTTCCTTTATATTTTTCTGTGTATCTTCTAAGTTTTTCCACCTGTGCTGGGATTTTTTCGTCTATCTGTGATAGTGCATGATAGATCCTGATCTGTTCTAATACTGTGCATTGCTTTTATGACATCTATCTTTCTTAGTACTTTGGTTGATCTGTTTCCTCTTCTATATTCCTCTAACAGTGACACTTCTTGTCTTACTTGCTTTATAGTTTTCTCTATTTGATATTTTCATGATAGTATTCGATTTCTCCCCTTCCTTTCCCTCAATACCCTGTGTTCTTGTGGTAGAACTTTATCAGTTATTAATTTAGCTGCACAGTAACACATCCTGTTTACTTCTGTTATACCGCACGGATCTCTATGGACATTTCTAATTACTCTGTTCATTTGTTTTATCAAACTTCTGACTTTTTGAGTTTTATTGACTTTCTGCAGTCTATTTCTTTCATTGATCTTAATATGTCTATTTCTTCTTCTTTCGGCTTTTTCCCAGTTAGGGGTCACCACAGCGGATCACCTGTCCGCTCATGATTGACAGTGGAGTTTTTACGGTATCAAGTTGCCAGCCCAGCACCCAACCTTCCACAGAAGGCACACACACACACACACACACACACACTCATTCACACCTAGGGACAATTTAGAGTGTCCAATCCACCTACAGCATGTCTTTGAGATGTGGGAGGAAACCGGAGCACCCAGAGGAAACCCACGTGACCACAGGGAGGACATGCAGACTCTGCACAGAAGGCACCCCAGCTGAGGATCGAACCAGAGAACCTCTTGCTGTGAGGCAGCAATGCTAACCACTGCACCACTAAATCAAGCAACTCTTAACTCATTTTCTTCTAAACTAAGGGCACATTTTTTTTTGTTTTCCATTTCCTGCAGGCATTTTTTAGAAAGTTCTATAGCATCTTTTCTGTGGCACATTCTCTTCAGTTTCATCCTGTTCCATCCATTGCTCTGTCATATGGGAACTCACTGGCCTATCACTCCTCAACATTGACTGCATCAGAGTTTCCACAGATTCCTGTTCCTTCCCACAGCTTCAAGTGAACATTTATACTGGTTTCCTGTGGAAGGCTCCAAAATATCTTCAATTGGTACCTGACCAATTGCTTCCTATGCCACTGGTTTCCCCTTTAATTTGGATATCCATTGCTCTATCCTGTCATGGTGCTTTATGAATTAGATTTTCTACACTGTATCCTTCACTTCGCAGGTACTCCATAACCTCAATTTCTACTTCTTTAACTTCTCCATTACTAATCTCCTTTTCTTCTTTCCCTTTTTGTCTTCTTATTTATTGTATTGTAAAGTTTTCCATTTCTGGATTCCTTTGCCTGTATTTCTCTTCAAATATCTTTGGTGCTGCTCTTTTTTATTGGTTAGTTTTGCTTTCTCCTTTGCATAAATATTACACCATATTAAATTTCTTTTTCTTTCCCATGTCAATATTTCTTCTTCAGCTGTCTCAAGATCTTCCTGCTTCTCCTTATTTTGGGGATTCACTCCATCATCCTGTGATGTAACCTGTATTAGACCTTCTACACCAAATCCTTCACTTCGCAGGCACTCCATAACTTCTACTTTACTAATCTTTTCTACATTCCCTCTTTGTGATATTATTTTTTTATTGTGAAATTTCCCATATCTGGATGCCTTTGCCTGTATTTCTCTTCGAATATCTTTGGGGCTGTCTTCTTTATAGTGATTAATGTGGCTTTCTCCTTTGCATAACTATTGCACCATATCAAACCTCTCTTTCTTTCCCATGTCCATATTTCTTTTTTATACTTTTCAAAAATCTCTAGGTTTTGTTGTTTATATTTTCACACTTCCTCAGATGCTTCTTTTTCCAAACAGATCAAAGTTTCTTGATCTATATACTGTTTTTCACAAATCTGTTGTATTAATGAATACACATTTTTATTTGAAGCTTCTGACAGTGTTTCTTGTGGAAATATTTTTCTTTCCTCTAATTTCTTAATCATTTTGTATATCTTGTGTCTGGAAATTCTGGGCTTTTTGCATAACAGAAACAATATATAATTTCTTGCTTATCCTCAATAGTCCATATCTTCTTTATGGCTCTTCTTTGGCCTGACAGTTTTTGTGATATTTGTGGACTACTACTTCTTTCTATAACTGGGGGGAGGGGGGGCATCCTCCCCCTGGGCCTGGCCTGGCCCCATTGTGGGAATATTTACATATTTTGAGGATTCTACATTGTCATCTTTTGCAGTCCTGGCACCAGTGTGTCTACCAGGATTGGGCACTTTTTTATCCTAGGCCTTGTGAACTCAGCTATCTTTTCTAATTTTTAACCTACATCTGTCCATGATATATATTATATAAATACAGTCTATATATCAGTGTTGTCTTGGTGTGATTTTGTGAAAACAAGGTTCACCTCATGAAGGTACTCACTAAGACTTGATGATGAATTCAGTCTCAGTAATACTACCCCTTGCTTGCCAACTTATCATCTCTCCATTCAGACCCCAGTGCAGATGGTGAGGTACTACTCCAGGCCATCTGTCTCCATGGGCAATGGTACTTTGGACAAGATGCTGCTGACTAGGCTTACCAGAAATGTCCCTAGAAAGATCTGGTGATGAACATTAATGCTGTTAGTGGCCAGCACCATACTTATGAAATAGTCCCAATGCAGGACCCCTGACATTACTCAAACTTCTGAAAAGTGAGTTATCCAACTTGTACATGAAGGTAGGTCAGTGGGTAGTGGGCCATCAGACAAGCAACTTCTCATGGAGACAGAAGAGTTTCTGGTCTCTCCCTCAGAGGCAATGACACCTCCACATGGTCCCACAATGAGGTACTGGATATTAGAGAAGAGCTTGACAAGCCAACAAGAGTATCTACTGTAGATGCTGCTGGTAGGAAGAGCTCTTTTTTTGTAACAGTAGCTGCAAGTCCTCTTGACTCATTAGTTACTGGCCAAGTTATTGAAGCTGTCTGCTTTGGGGTTTGCAGGAATATGAGAGAGTCCACCTGTTGGGCCATCTGCACAAGGTATGTTATTTAAAATTTTAGCTTTCAAATGCTACTATTTCTTCACCTGATTTTCATGTACACTTCAGGTGCGTAGTCATTCTTACACAGGATATTGTGCTTTGCTGTATTCACAGGGGATTCTTTATCCTGAACCACCACTGTGGAACTGCCACTGTCTGATGTTAGAGCACCTGCACTCTCTGATGATGGTGGTGATGATGAGCTGGCATCATCGGGGAGTACAGTGTACATGCTGGACACAGGGAATGTATCCACTGCATCCACAACACAGACCATGGACACAGCCTCTATGCCTGCAGATACCCTTGAGACACACATACACACAGGGAGGACAGGTTAAGTTAGGACACTATCTGTCAGGGAAGGGTGGTACCCCATATCAGACACTTGTCAGATTCTGCCCCTTGCTCATGTGGGCAAGGGTTATACACAAGGGAGGGAAATGACACTAGTGATCATTAGAGACATCGTTACTGCACTCCCCCTGAAGTTGGAGTGTCAATGGCTGCTACCCAGTGTATGTTCAGGGCCATCATGGAGGCAAAAGCTAATTCTACCACAGCAATATATGAATTAACAACACTGATTCAGGCTATGTGAGATGATCTACAAGTGCAGGTGCTCTGAATGTATGATTTTTTGACAGACTAAAATGTGCCTTGTCCTCTTAAGCTCATCTGGTGTGCATGGGGTGCCATTCATGAAGCTGTTCCACCACTATCTCCATGGATGTGGGTCATCATGGCCTGGGATAATGTACATCATGCTCATAAAGCACTAGCATTCCACAACTACACCTATTGTGAAAGTGTCTACAGCCAGGAGAGGATGTCTCTGGGATCATGGCAGCCACAACAGTGGCACATCTTGCATCAGATATCAAGCAAAGTCTTACAACATGCCAATATCAAGGCAGGGATGTGATACTACCAGTGCAACTCCAAATAGAGCAAGCTCTCTTGGGTGTGTGTATGCTCAGGATGCTCTGACTTTTATCATGCATGTCCTGGACCTGTCCAGTAGATTGATATTCAGTACTACAACTACTGCTCAAGCTGTGTCTGAGCAAACATGCACACACACACCACCACAGCCCCAGTACATCACATACAGAGTTCCAATAGCCGTGCCACTACAGAAAGCCTTTAACATTAATGCTCTCTAATGAAAGCTCATACATTCAAATGCAGTCTTTGCTGTAATTGTCCTCATTATTCACACATTTCCCTGTAAAAGATAACCACACATGTGCTCCATCCCCTATCTGTGCAAATAATGAAACTGGATCCCACGCTTTGTACATTGTTACTTAGATTGCCTATATCTGATGCACAGTGTGGCTAGCATATGCAAGGTTAAGCCTAGCCTAGTGCTGGTTTTGCAAGCATCGCTTTTTCTATACTGGATCTGCTTTTCTCTATTCTGCTATTGGTTGAAACCATGTGCAAGCCACTGCTTCTTTGCCAGTGTCATGGCATACTGCACCCAGCTCTGTCTAACCAGGTCATTCCTTGCTGCTAGGTTCTCCAATGACTTATAATCTGGTTCAGCCTCTACTTCTTTGTGTTCTGGGGACTGCTGTTCCCGCAAGTGCCCCCACTGGAACTGCCTCCTAAGTATGATATTGTGTAATACTGCATACACTGAAAATACTTTTGCACATGTGGCAGGATCATACTGTAAGGCACCACCAGATGAATCCTGGCAATAAAAGTAAGCTTTAGCTATGTCTGCAAATGTATAGACAATACACAATTGTGTGCACAGCTCATTGTTAATGGTGCCACTCGTACTGATCCAGAAGATATAGCAAACATACTGGCAGACATATTCAGCTCTAACTTTACCCCCCCCCCCCAAAAGTCCCTCAGGAAATACCACCAAATGTAACACCACCTGCTATCACTATGGAACAGGTCCTCAGTGCTCTAAGACCAAGAACACTGCACTTATGGGCCCAGACAATATTGCAAGATGCCATCTAAATGGCATGAAACATGAGCTATCCAGCCCTCTGGAATTGATATTTAACTGTAGCCTCCAAACAGACTTCATGCCTCATGAATGGAGCACAGCAACAGTCATCCCTCTGCACAAAGGTGGACCATCTACAGACACTGGAAACTACAGACTTATAAGTCTCACTAGTCTCATATGCAAAGCCATGGGAAAAAGTATCATGAAAATAATCAGTAATGGCATAGGGAATGTCCACACACTGGACCCGACCTAATTTGGTTTCATCAAGGACAGGTCATGCCTGCTCAACTCAGTGGATTTCCTTGAGAAGGTCACCAAAGCAATGGATGAGGGCAAAATGGTTACCACTACCTGGCCAAGGTTTTTGACACAATACCCCACTTGGGAATTGTTGACACAATCAAGACATTAAGTATAAACCTTTATATCACATAGTGGATAGCCAGCTGGCTCACAGACAGGCCCCAGGGAGTTAGAATTGGGGAGTCCACCTCTATGAAGAGGCCAGTTACAAGTGGAGTCCCTCAGAGATCCATCCTGGGACAACTCTTTTTTGGCATTTACTTCTCTAAAGTCAAGGCCAGTGTCAAGGGCCTGTGGCTGACTAAATCTGCAGATGATAGCAAATTAGTAGCAGTCATAAAATCTCCCCAACACAGATAAATAATGTATGTCAAAGCCATGGACTAAAACTAAATACTAAGAAATGCATAAAAGAATCCTTCAGGAAATAATCCACCCCTGATAACCTTCATATTGACAACAGACCTCTAAGAGTCAACCCAATAGTCAGGGACTTGGGGACATGTGTAGGTAGTAATCTAGCCTTTTACCATTACGTTGGGGTCAACCCAGTAGTCAGGGACTTGGGAACATGTGTAGGTAGTAATCTAGAGTTTGACCATTACATGTCTACAGTAGTGAGGAAATCATTCTATGTTGTGCAACTTACAAGCAAAGGTATGACATCCAGGTCCAAGGAGGTCATTGTTCCACTGTATTCAACATTCAGCAGACCTATCATTGAGTACAATGCCCCATTTGGTATATACCTTACCAGGCACATTCAAGAATTGGAGAAGTTCATCACTAAAAGAATACAGGGCATAAGAAACATGTCCTATACAGATTGGCTCAAAGTCCTATCCCTGTATTCTGTCTTCTACAGGCTATTGATGGGAGATCTATGCCTCATTGCAAGGCATTGTCAGAGGTCAACCTGATGGACTTTCTGCATATCCCCAAAACAAACAGCACCAAAATTACCCATTATAAAGACTTAAACTGTGCCTATGATATAAATAGGACCTGCTGGAGGGACTAGTATGTATCCCAAAGACTACTCCTTCTCTGGAACAGGCTCCACATCCATGTGAAGCAAAGTTCATCCTTAACCTAGTTTAACTGGAACTTGGACAATCAGATGGGGAACAGGAAATTCATCCCTGTTTTGGTACTTATGTCTCTAAAGGACACAGGCAACCTGTAAATGGTTCATCTCCCAGGCACCAGCTTGTAAATGTTTCATCTCTCAAGCCTCTGCTTACACTTATCAAGGTACCAAAACTTGTCAGAGTTTTGGGATGTATGGCTAGGCATAAAAGAGTCCTTGTGGTCATTAGACTACTACATACCTATGAACCTAATGTAAAAATAATAATAACCTGTGAACCTATGCCTTCAGTAACCCAGACATACTCAATAATGTTTTTTACTTGCAATTTGGTATAGTTGTACTCTTGGTCTGTTTTACTTTGTAGATTTCTGATGGGTGTTATCAGATAGTGTTCAAAGGCATATCTGTCATCACCAATATGATGGCACTAAAGGAAATCACCCCTTGCAAAATGTTGACACAGATCACAAGTGTGCCATATGTGGGAGTTGTGATGACTTATTGGGTGGCCTGCAAACACACTGCTGATAATACCTTGTACATTAAAGACCACCTGGTAATTGAAGAAGTGATACCCTTTTTGGTTTTGTTGTGTTACCCTTTGCAGTTTGTATACATCATTCCCATTTCCTCAGGTGGGGCCTTTACTTCAACATGGGTGCTGTCAGTGGTCTCCAGTACCTCAGGTAAATAGGCTGTATCATAGAAGTCCCACATAATGTTCTTTCTCTCCTTTGTGGTCCATTGGAGCCACATATTCTTCTCCATATGTTGAACCATGGTATCAAGAAACTGATGGAGTATTTTTGAGGCAGATGCCTGAGATACTCCCACTGTCCCCTCAGTAGGTGGCTTAAAAGATCACTGTAGCTAGTATATGTAAAGTCACACATACCTTGATATCCTCTGGCACTTGTACTCCATGATTCCCATACGACTGCAGACAAGGCTGACACATGTCCACACTGTCGTGCATGGTCCCCCCTATCCACATGGTATCAGTCTACAATATTGGTGTTGCTGAGTCCATGAAATATTACGTGTGATTGGCTGACTAGACTCTTCGGGAGAGATGACCCCTAGCATTTTTCATAATTCCCTTAGCATAACCATGGCAATTCAACACTGTTCATTTACACAGTATGTGCACTTCTGCAGTGTGGCATTTACACATTAGTGAATTGCTCTACCATCTTGTTTAATGATCTGCATATACCACACTTGTCATTTTAATAATGTTCACTACAATGACATTAAACAGCCACAAGCATATATCATGGCCTAAACAGCTGATTTGGCATTCCCAGTTCGTGGTATATGTGCCTCTGACTCACATATACCCTAAGTGTGACCACTCATCATGCAAATCTGCTCACTGCAATGCAGCAAAGTTTACTAAATTGCAGCCATGTTCCCATATTGCAAGGCACCACAACCAGCCCTATAAATTCATTTGGCTGCTCTGGTTTTCTGTTTTTTTTTTTTGCCAGAAACAAACACGTTTCTCATTCTTGTTAAAATGAAAATTCATTACAGTTCTAAAAAATGAGTAATGCGTTCTTATGAAATGAGAATTAAAAATAATATATTTTTAAATGTAATATGTCATTTTATATGTGACAGAAAAATATGCATATTTTATTTGTTCTGACAACCATGCACATTTCTGAGACTTTGAATCTGCTCTCCCTATTTCCTTTCAGGCAATGTAATACGCAATGCATCCAAGAGTCATTCTGAAAAAATTGTAAAATTAACAAATTAGTAGAGAGATTCTGTTCTTACAAAGGATTAAATTCACATAAGAATGACATTTTGAGATTAACAAAACTACTTTATTTGCAAAACAATTAAAAACAAAACTGTAGTGCTTTGGTGTGTTCATAGTAACAACTGCAAAAGCTATCAAAATATACATATATTGTATGCTGCGACTTCAGATGTAAAGAGTATTAGTAATGTCACTGGTGCAACAGGTAGCCCGCTTGCCTTTGATGCTGAAAGATCAGAAGGTTGTGGGCTCTAGTCCCACCTCTGGTGCTTGGATTAATTTCCACTACTGACAGTGCAGCATAAGGAAGGTGTGCTAGCCTTTGGTTGAGGCCCCATCTACCTGCATTGGTGGTAGCTCAGGTGGATGTAAAAGATACCAAGACACCTATTGTATAAAGTAGTGGAGGTTTTATTTGTTTACCAAGAAAGTCTGTTGGGGCATAAAATAACCCATTTTAAGTGGAGGTCTAGGAAGAAAAGCCCCAAATAACAATAAAATAAAATTATATGGTTGGTACAAATTACAAACAAAAGTTACTGAGATAATGAATGTCATAATAATAAATATGATACACTTTGCAATAACAATGCATCATAATACAACAAGTAGATAACTAAACTCAGTTTAAGCTTAGACATAAATATAAATTCCACAGCCATAAGAAATATGAGTCAATATAATACAGAAATGATTAATAAGAAGGGGGAAAAGAGGAAGAGATAAACAAAGAAAATGAGTTGGAAAGAGTCAGGAAGCAACAAAAGCTTAGTTGGACAGCAGGAAGAGACAGAAGACAAAGGTATAAAGACGCCCTGGCCAAATATCCCCAAGTAGTATAAACATCAGCCTCCCTTGAAAAGATGTCACTAGCCCAGTAAAACTAACCTGATCAGCAAAGGATGAATAAATAAATAAATATATAAAAATAAGCATATACATTTATACTGATGTGACATTTGCAAAATTAGTATCAAAATGATTTATTTTCATTAAAACTCAAAAAGCAGTTGCTCATTTCTCTTTGAGGAAAGAAGCCTAACCTAAATATGTTTTACATATATCAGTAATACTTGATGTTCATGAGAAATTTTTAAAGTGTTTTGGAAAAAAAGCATCTATAAGGAGTGATCAAAAATAGTCAAACAGTGAGCAGATTGGGGACAGTGTTCTGCACAATGGCCAGATGTAAGACAGTGAAGAAGAAAATGTACTAAATGGTTTCTGAACAACAAAATACAGAGGTAAATCAGTAATAAACAAAAATAAAAACAAAGCCTGGCAAAATCAGCTACATTGGAGGTAAGAACTCCCTTTAATGCAAGGCATGATGGATGCATGCAACATTCTGCCTTAAAATGATTGGAACTTAAGCACAAAGAGATCAAGAAGTCTTTAACTTGGCATTAGAAAAAATATCTTCGGGGAAATGACATTACTAAAAATAAAAAGTAGATAATAATATATGACAAACATTAATTTTCTAAGGATAGTGCCTGTTTTTCTGTCATGTCAAATGGGACATAAAATACCTAGGTACATCAACAGAAACAAACTGAAATAAAAACATGCAAAAATGACAAATTTAGGTAGTTAACTGTTTTCAAAAATGATCTTATAGTGAAGAAGTATATAAAACGCTACATTGCAAAGAAGTATTCCAGTCAGTACAAGTACCACAATGAATTTCTGTTATGTTTAACATAGTTTTATGCATATCCTGAAATGGGCCAGCTTTACTGACAATGAGATAAATCCCTGACTCTTGTTCCATATGACAATTGTCTGAGTAGTGGCCTGGACATGGCATAGCACAGAGATGATGAGAACTGCGTGACAATTACTTGCTCATTCAAGGCAGGAGGAATGGGCTCCAGTTGCTCCACAAGAAGAATGCTGACTTTCCACACTTGTCCTGCAGTTTATTATGAACTGAAGGCTGCATGGGTGATGGCATGCATATATGCCTTTTATTAGTAACCTGTTTGAAAATTGACTCGTGTCATAAAGATGAAAGATCATAACCAAAAATTCACCACTTTTGTATCACATGATTATATCACTCTTGGCATTAACCTCTCAATTTCTACAAGAACGAATGAGACATAAGATTCTCATATCTGGGAGGAATAAACATGTTAATAGGTTGAAGGAGTGGGAACCCAAAACATGTAAAACAAAAAAAAAGAATTAAGTCCAATGAATTAGCTCAGGCATCTGCCACTCAGGCTTTTATACTATATACTGCACATAGACAAATACTTGATCAAATGCTGCCCTACTGTATTTTATACAATTACTGTAGAACATTTTCTCACTTCAGTGACTTGCACCTATGACATTACTAGGGACTTCGAAGGATTTGAGCAGTGATTGTTTTGCTAGGGACATATTTTTTTATTACATACATTCTGTACCTGAGACAACTGTGATTTTATCTGCAACCTTTATTAGCTGCAAAGGCGTAAAGATAGAATTGCATGCAATTTCATATAAAACATAGAACAGCTTTCACCCTGCAACAGTTACTTTTTTCTTTGTCTTTCCCTTTTTCATGCTTAATCTGTAAATCCAGGATTTTGTATAGCTATATGCAGAGTATAAAGGTGATGTTATCAAAAAGTCCTGAATGTCAGCATGCACATTGAGAGCTGGAAAAGGATAATCTGCAAATTATAATTTAGAATTAAAACCCATATATAGGAAAGGGCACTTCCCAGTATCTTATTATCACTATTATTGTTATATTTGCTGATTCAGTCATTGTCTGATTACCCATTTAACCCACTTCAGTGCCATGGGGATTTGATGCCTACACTGGCTTTCACTGCACAAAAGATAATGAAATTAATTCTGGTAAACATGCCAGGCCATAACTGGAAACACACTCCCTCACACCTAGTATCCACATCTACAGGTAATTTGAAGGGTTGCCACATTACATGCAGAACATTGCTGGGATACAAGAAGAATACAGAGCACACAGTGAGAACTCAAAAATTAACATGGAGGATGTGTGACTCTGCACAGAAGGCATCCCAGCCAAGAGGCAAACTGGTGAACCAAGTGCTGTAAGGTAAGAGCACTAATTGTTGTCACATATTTTCATGCAAAATATCACTTAGTGCCTATGGGGTAACAGAGAAAGGCAACATGTAGAGGGGAAACAATGGCAAAACAATAAATTATGTACTCACCATAACGTTCTATGTTTGTTGTCCATAATCTCGCCTTCATTCTTGCTGGTTGGATCTGAAAACAAGCATCAGTTCTGACCCGGCCTAATACTAAAACTCGAGAGCTTCCACTGGCTCGAGGCCATACCCTATCCCATCATGCTTAGGGAAGATAACCCAGATCTTGTTTGCAAAATAGTAACATATTTTTAAAATATACACAAAATCCCAGTAGTAATAGTTATTAGCCTATGCCTCAAGAGGCAAGAAGGGAAACAGAGAACACAATTTGTAACCAATAAAAATTTCCTCTAGATCCTCCAAGAGCGAAGGTTGGGGGAAGGAGGGTGGAATGCAAGAATGAAGGTGAGATTATGGACAACAATCATGGAATGTTATGGTGAGTACATAACTTCTTAATGTTATGTTGTCCTATCTCACCTTCATTCTTGCTGGTTGGGACAGCATCCCTAGCACCTTCTTTCTTGGGTGGCTCAAGGGAATAAACTCTTCAGAGCAGTGGAACAAAAGAAAGCCCTGTTCAGGAAGACCACGTCTACTTTGTAATGAGTGATAAAGGTATGAGGTTTGACCCATGTGGCTGCAGCACAAATTGAATCCATAGGTAATCTGGCCTGAAAGGCGGCCGGAGTTGACATAGCTCTTGTTGAGTGGCCTCTAATCTTTCCTGGTAAGTGTTTATGTTGAGAAATATATGCATGGGTAATAGTGTCAGTAAGCCACTTTGACAATGTAACTTTTGATATTAGTGTACCTTTTCTGTTATCTGAAAAGGAAATGAACAACTGGTCAGATTTTCTAAATATCTTTGTTCTATGCAAGTAGAAACGTAACTGTCTGTGTACGTCTAATTGGCGTAGTGAATATTCTGCCTTGTTGCCATTGTTTGGAAAGAAAACAGGCAGGTCAATAGATTGAGTTAAGTTGGTTTCAGAACATACTTTGGGAAGGAATGAAAGATTTGTTCTAAGAGAGACTCTGTCTTTGTGAAAAACTAAGTAGGAAAGGAATATGAACAGAGCTTGATGTTCCGAAACCCTCCTAGCTGAAGTAAAGACTACCAGAAAAACTGTTTTCCAGGTTAGAAATTTTAGTTAGTAAGAGGAAGCTGGTTCATATGGTGGGAAAATCAGAGTTGAAAGTACCAAACTGAGGTCCCAAGGAGTTGGTGGTTCCCTTAGTAAGAATGTACCTCTCAGGAAGGCTTTGCACAATCTGTGGGACATTATTTTTGATCCCATGTCTCTTATGTGGTAGTTAGATATGGCAGCTAATTGTACTCATATGGTAGCTGCTGCTGCACCTTCATTAAAAATTTCTGCTAAGAAATATAAAATTGTACTTACGAGGGCTGTGAAGGGGTCTATGTTATTCTTAGAAGCCCAACTAGAAAATCTTTTACATTTGCTAGTATAAAGCTTTCTAGTTGTTGTCTTATGAGCTGAAATTAGAATATGTCTCACTGCAGGGGATATGTCTGGAAGCCTGGCTAAGATTGGAAGTGGAGCAGCCAAGCTGTCAGTTTGAGGGTCTAGATAAAGGGATGGAGCGTTCCTGACTGATGGGTCAGAAGATCTCGTACCGGGTCTAGAATCCATGGCTCTTCTCGGAGATGGGGCCATAGGAAAGGAAACTAGATCTGACAAGGCCAGTATGGAGCGATGAGTATTAACCTGCAACTTAATGATTTAGCTTTCTGTAGAACTTTGGGGAATAAAGGGAACGGGGGAAAGGCAAAAAGGAGTCCCGGGGGCCAATCGTGAATGAGTGCATCCCTTGGTGACTCCCCCGGCAGGGGGATTTTAAGCAAGGTAGCTGCTGCATTTGGTGTTCGTGGACATGGCAAACAGGTTGCAGCAAGGCTGGCCCCACTTGTGAAAAATCTGGTTCACAATTTCCTGTTTTAGGGACCACTCGTGAGGCATTAGAATTGCTCTGATCAATTTGTCTGCTGTCACATTGGATTTCCCCAGAATATGCGCTGCAATCAGAAAACATTGAGAAGAGACTGCCCACTGCCATACCCTTTGAGCCTCTCGACACAGGGGATAGGATCTGGTTCCGCCTTGTCTGTTAACATACCACAACACTTACATGTTGTCTGTCTGTATTGCAATCGTACCTGGTGAAAGAGAGTTCTGGAATGCCTACAACTCCAGAAGCACCGCTCTCATCTCTAGGACATTGATATGCAAGGGGTATTCATGTTCCTGCCAAGTTCCTTGGACGGTCTTTCCCAGATAATGTCCCCCCCCCCACCCTATCTGGGAAGCATCCGTGGTCACTGTGGCTACTGGTTGGGGGAGAGTAAATGGCCTGCCTAGAGTTATCTGTATGGAATGGAGCCACCAATGTAGGTCTTTCTTGCAGCAGTCTGTAATGAATATCTTGTGGGACATGGGTAACTCCTGCATGGACCATTGAGTGAAAAGAAGCCAATGTAGGACTCTCATATGAAGACATGCCAGAGGTGCTAATGTAACAGCACCTGCCATAGTGCCCAAGACCTTTAGAATCAGCTTTGTCTGTACTTTCTTTTTTGAGAGCAAAATGGACACAATGTTGCAGAGTCTGTACCCTGTCGTGAGACAGTTTTGCTGCCATGTCTTCTGTCTTTAAGTCTGCTCCCATAAATGTAATATGCTGTGATGTCAACAAGGCAGATTTCCCAAAATTTATGGTAATGCACAGTTCCAAGCAAAGATGAATGGTGGTGTCTCTTGCCTTGGTTAGTAGATGCTCGGTGGTGGTGGTCAGGAGCCAGTCATCTAAATATGGAAACACCCGAGATCTTAGACGGCTTAGGTGAGCCGTGACTACTGCCATACATTTGTTAAACACTCTGGGGACTGTAGTGAGACCAAAGGACAGAGCTCGGAATTGGTAATGACTGGCTCCCAGCTGGAAGTGTAGATGCCTCCTGGACCGCCTGTCCACTATCTGGTAGTACGCATCCTGAAGATTGATTGAGCACATTTCATTGTCTTTTCCCAGAAAGGGAAGTATAGACTGCGGTGTCATCATGCGGAACTTTGATTTTTTATTTGTTCAGCCTGCTGAGATCCAAGATGGGTCTCCAGTCCCGTTTTTTTTTTTTTTTTTTTTTTTTTTTTTGGAACTAAAAAGAACCTTGAGTAAGTTTCAGATCTAGTTTGGTCTGTGGGGACTTCCTGGATGAGTCTTAGCAACTTTTTTATCTCTAGAGTTGCTTGATCCCTTTGACAGGGTGGAATGTCTGGGACTGATCTTGATTTTGGGGGTGGGGTGGAGAAGGGTATGTTGTATCCCCCGGATATTATTGACTGTACCCATTTGTCTTGAGTGATATTTAGCCAGGTTTTTATTTACAGTGATAGTCTGCCCCCAACTGCCTCCTGAGGTAGACAGATGGGCCTCCTTTCAGGACTGCAGGAAGGGCCTGCCAGAGAATGTATCTCTGTCACCCTGATTTTGCAGACCCCCCTCTGCTGTGAGGTCAGTGTCTTCCATTGTTATTCCCCCCTCTGCCTCTGGGGGAAGATTCACCATGTGCATCTGGCGAAGCTCTTTGAGATTTACGGAACCACATTTTCCCGCCATTCTGGCCTTTGGGGTAAAGCCTGGTGGGGGAGTGGGGGATGTACTCCCATGGCAGACAGAGTATTGCCTTCTTGTTCACACCTGGTCAGAGTCTATAACTTTAGGCCAGAACAAGGATGAGCCATCAAAAGGGGCATTAGTGAAGGAAGACTTGAAGGGCTCAGCAAACTTGTAAAGGGAGCAATTCCTGTACCAGCTGCCCTACTCTCACCATCGGCTGCATAGGAAATGAGACACATAGAAAAGTTGACTATTGAATTTAACGTAGCCAGCTGGGCAGTCACTTTGTCTGGAACCCCTCCAGCTGTGGAACCATGGAGGATATCTTCTAAATCTTTTAGTAGATCTCTCTGAAGTCTGATAAAATGGTTCAAATAGTTCAGCGATATGAGTGTAAAAGCTGCTGACAAGATCATCCGCTTCCCATACCTGTCCATCGTTCGATAATCTTTATTCGGCAGATGGCCAGATGAAGAAGTCTCAGCTAACTCCTTTTGGTGGCCACCACCACCACCATAGCATCTAGTGGGACACCTTTGGTTAAAAAGTATTTGTCTGACGGAGCTGTTATAAATTTGTAGGGCCTCTTCAGAACAGGTTCCATGGATTTTGGAGAGCCCCATGCCTTTTGACTAATAACATTGAGGAGCTGGTCATAGGGTGGAGATACCCAAGAGGTGGAGGGTCGAGAATGAAATGCCTCCAGGTATATGGAATCATCTTCAGAAGGGGTGAGGGTCTTCCAGCCACCTCTCTGCTTCAGGATCTCTAGGATGTCTGAGAAGGAGACATCCTCAGAGGGTGACTGTGGGGACCCTTCTGAATCATCCAAGTCCGTATCTGAATTGATAGACTCCTCGGGGAAGTCTAGAGGTTTCCTCTTACATGTTCTCTTCTGAGGGACCTCCCTAGAGGGATCCTCTGGGGAGGTTTTGGAAGAGAGGGACTCACCCAATCGGGCGCCCTGGGGCATCAATTCTCTATGCCTGGGAGGGAGGGAGGGAGAGAGGGAGGGATGGTAGAGAGCCAGACACTGACACTTTTGGGGGAAGTGTGCTTGGATCCGATAGTGGAGCTGTCAAAGGTGACAGCACACTCCTCATCAACTCGAAGGCACCACGATCCAAGTCCGTGGAAGACTCTGGCTCTGAAGAGCCAGGAAACTACTCTCTCAACAAGGAGGTGGGCTCCAAGGCTGATGTAGGTGCCGAGCTCACCCGCACCGATGCTCCGAGAGGTAGATTCAGATCTGACAAGGGTTTGAACCAACTCTCCTCCCCAGACCCAATGGGGGAGCATTGGCTCCCAGACCCTTAGACCAAAGATGGTACCAAACAGGTCGTTGCAGAAGTCAGGACTGAAAACCCTGGGGTGAGTCTCGGACCTGACGGTTCCACCACAAACTCATCCAAGCTCTCCGGCTCCGAAACCACTCGGGTCGGAGGAGGAATAGAAGAAGGGGCAGTAGCAAAAGTCAGTTCCAATTCCTTTTGGGCTGGACTTGAAAGGATCTTGGCTAGAGCTGGAGTCTGAAGTAACCTCTTGACCACCCGCTCCACATCATCATCCGATAGACTCCTAGATGATCGAGAGGACGGGGCCAAAAATTTTACACTGCCAGCCACAGACTGTAAAATGGGTGACTGTGGAACTAAGGAGACCAGCTGCAAGGTTGGGGACCAGCTCCATATAAGGCTCCTAGTCAGTTCTGATAAAACTGGTGGAACCAAAAGAGCAGTCTTTACAACCCCGAAAGCCTTTGCATCTGAGGTTGTATCCTTGGATAGCTTTTTAGCCAGCTCAGAAGCAGGAACTGAAGAAGAAGCTCTATCTGATGACTTATCAGGCTTAGTAGAATATTTGAAAGAGGTCTGCTTCCTTCTAGTGCCTCAGCAAATGGAAGCAGTCCCTTGACCATAAGCTTATTTCTACATTTCTGCAGTACCCCAGAACTGGACCCATGAAAAATGGAATATGAGTCTTGAAGGTGTACCACACCTAAACAGTAGACACAACTAGTGGGCCCATCAGTTAAAGACATTTTCTGAGAATAGGAGTCACGCTTTTTGAAGCCTGACTGCTTCACTTCTTTTTCTTCCTTAGACATAGTGGAAAAAACAACAGCAACACCAACAAACACTGTCCAGGAAAACTAGTATGATGACAGTGGTAACAAGACTAGCAAAAAACTATCAAGCTATTAAACACACCACACTAAGAACAAGGTAACTATATAACTGCTATTCTACTTTTTTTTTTTTAATACACTCACACAGGGGAGAGAAAGGGGCAAGCGGAGAGGTCTCTAACTAAAACGACGATCTCCTCTAGCCAGAGGTGACATCTCTAACTTAAACGACGAAACCTCTTGGAAGGGGAGTAAGCAAAAGGAGAGCCCTTTAATTTAAGCGGGAAAGGAAAGAAAAAGGCAAACCCTCTAACTTAAATGGGTTCATCAAAGATAACAGAAGCTTTTAGTGAGGCCTAATGAAAGTGACGGCCAGCCACAAACAACCACAACAGTGAAATAAAATAGCAATTCACCATGAGGTGATACCTAAAACACTATAACTAACTACAAGAACAATATGTATTCAAAAACTATTGTTGAAACAGAGTAATAATGAAGAAATATTTTCACATAGCCTGAGCCTAGTGAGAGGCACCCAATCTAGTTTAGCAGCAAACGAGATCTGGGTTATCTTCCCTAAGCATGATGGGATAGGGTATAGCCTCGAGCCAGTGGAAGCTCTAGAGCTTTAGTATTAGGCCGAGTCAGAACCGATGCTCGGTTCCAGACCCAACCAGCAAGAATGAAGGCGAGATTATGGACAACATAACATTATGGGATTTTAATCAGCTTAATGAAGTCGTAGCGTTATAGTATAAATGTAAATGTAAAATGTAGTCTTTTAAAGGCTGCAATATATTACAAGAAAAATCAGTAACAGCTAATTTAAATTTATCTCTAAATTAGTTTAGCAGTTATAGGAGACTAATGGCTGAAAAAATATATTAACAGTACAATATAACAAGTCATTGTACCGTATTTTATTTATTTATTTAAAATTTGCTAACCTAGAACGTCCAACGTGGAACGAGCCAATTCTCAATGGAAGCCTGGGGAGAAACGCTCCAGACTCATGTCTTTGTAATGTTTTAAAATTGCTGAAATTCAGATAAAATACATAATGGGCAATGATTAAGTATAAGAAATTGGTAACCTAATAGAAATATCTAATGTAATGAAGAAATATAAGAATATTGTGAAACTGGAAAAATGAAAATGCTTACAGTTTTTGTAGTACTACTTTTAGAATATTTTTCTTAAGAGGCCACGCCCTCACACATATACCTTTCCAAAAGGATAGATTATGTCGTTAATATGTTTTCCCTTTTCTATTTGCCTCCTGCTGTGAGTAGCTATATTTTATTCAAGCTGTATTACTGTTAGCAAGTAATGCTACAGCCTATAGTGTGTGTACATTACGATGTCTACCTTACATGGACAAGTACAAACACCATTAAAGAGCACCTTCTAAGAGCTCTGGAATATAACTTTTTATCCAATATTGTTGCTAGGATGTAAAGATGCATAAAAGAAACATACATCCTGTTCAACATTCCACAGGTTGTTTGCCAGGATCTGTACATTTATATCTCCATAACTTTTATTAGTTTATTATTGCAGTGTTCAGGTTATAGACTGCTGCAGAACACTGATATCAGGACCATTGGAACCCAAGCTCTTGCCCCTGCTGCTGTGCTTCCCTGCTCAGAGCATTCTTTATTAACACTGATTATCCTCCCAAACTGCCTATATTGACTACGGAAATAGTTGTACTGCTCTCTAACTTCTCGCAACGCGGTTCCCCTGCAGTGACCGGGAACAAAGACTCGCCTATAAAAAAAATACTAAAAAGAATAGAAATAAAGTATGCACAGATGATGCCTACTTAAAATTATACTATTTGTGACTACAAAATAGTGAGATTAGTTAGATTTGTTTAAACTAGCTCCAGACTAGGGTTGCCAGTAGCCAAACCCCTGTTTGATTCTTTCTCTACAATTAGCCCTATCCATTGCTCTGACCTAGCTGCCTGGTTCTCATGACTTTAGGTTTTCATCCCTGTTTCCTTCTCTGAATATTTCTTTTCTATGACCTGTTACATAACTCCTCCTTCCTCCCTCTGTCTTGACTTAATATCTTTCCCTTAGTTTTTGACCAGAAGAGTTTCTTACTACTACTTGTAGCCTCTGTGCTTCTCTCACCTTGCGGATATCTGTACTACTCTGTCTTCTCTGCTTCTTTTATCCTTTTAACTTAACCCTTCACTCCTTTCTTTGCTCTATCTGAACTAATGACTGATTGTCTTTTTTCCATAGTAGCTTGGGATTTCGAAGGAGATCTTGGTCCTCCTAGCATAACTTAGTTCTAACCCCTCCCCTCTTACCTAACTTCCAGAACCGAGGTTTGACTGGTTACTTCCCCTTTAGGACGCCATCTTTGAACCCAAGCTCTTGCCCCTGCTGCTGTGTGCCCCTGCTTGGAGCATTCTTTATTAACACTGAGTAAGTAATTGTTCTAGTAATGTACAGTTAATATTATAATACTTTTTTACTGCTGGTAATGTATAATAGTATTGCCTAAATGCTGCTCAGCAACTTCTGAAATATGACCTGGTATAGCCGACATATGAGACTGTAATGGCAAGTAGAGTGTAGCTTTATTTAAATCACCAGCTAGATGTGTAACACTGTATCATCTAATAATGCTCATTATGGTTGGAATGCTGGTAATGAGTAGCATATTCTGAACAAATTCCGCTGTGTACTGTACCTGCCTCAGATGCATGCATTGTATTGTCTGGACTTATATTAGATTTCTATTTTACTAGTTACGTAAATTGTGAATGGAGTAATACATAGTGAACACAAAACTCTGCTTACTTGTACCTGCCTGAGACAAATGCTCTCAGTTGTTTGGTTTTATATTATGTTAGTAATTTACTTGCTAAGCAAACTGTGAATGAACCCCAGTTATTACATCAGCTGTTGCAACGAGGTGCCGTCCATCTATATATTGACCTACACTGCTGATACTGTTTTAAAAAAGTACTTTTGCTTGACATTTGCTTTTATAATCACTGCCAGCATATTTGTCTTAAGACTGATACTTAATTGTTTCAATAGGATTGTATTTTTTTTTATATTTCTGGTTTGATGGTCTCTCTCCCCTGTATTCCCTTTTCATTAATTAAACCTCTCTTTATATATATATATATATATATATATATATATATATATACAGCCGTCCTCCAAAACTGCCTATACTGACTACGGAAATAGTTCTACTGCAAGTCTCTAACCTCCCACAACGCGGTTCCCCTGCAGTGACTGGGAACAAAGACTCACCTATAAAGAATACTAAAAGAATAGAAATAAAGTATGTACAGATGATGCCTACTTAAAATTATACTAATTGTGACTACAAAATAGTGAGATTAGTTAGAATTGTTTAAACTAGCTCCAGACTAGGGTCACCAGCAGCCAAACCCCTAACTCTTTGATTCTTTCTGTACAATTAGCCCTATCCATTGCTCTGCCCTAGCTGCCTGGTTCTCTTGACTTTAGGATTTCATCCCTGTTTCCTTCTCTGAATATTTCTTTTCTATGACCTGTAACATAACTCCTCCTTTCTCCCTCTGTCTTGACTTAATATCTGTCCCTCAGTTTTTGACCAGAACAGTTTCTTACTATTACTTGTAGCCTCTGTGCTTCTCTCACCTTGAGGATATCTGCTACTACTCTGTCTTCTCTGCTTCCTTTTATCCTTTTATCCTTTTAACTTAACCCTTCACTCCTTTCTTTGCTCTGTCTGAACTAGTGACTGATTGTCTTTTATCCATAGCAGCTCGGGATTCCGATGGAGCCCTGCTCTGTTCACCCTCGCTAAGCTGGGGTTCACTTTGGTCCCCTACCCAACCCCATTCCCACACACCCCCCAGATCATTACCTTTATACCTATCCCCAGACACACTCCTTACCTCACAACATACCCCTTCTTGTCATCCAGACTGCCCACTGTACAACACACCTCTTCCTGTCACCTATATCTCTCAATCCTCACCTCACCCCTCACTTTCTCACTATTGTCGCCAATAAATCATTTTAACCTAATCCCTTTACACCCTCTCAAACACCTCCATATTGTCTCCAACCTTATTTCTTGTTTACTACTCTTCCTAATATACTACTAATTATCTCTTAGCCTACTTCTCTTACCTTCCAAATATGACTACTTTTCCTTATATTATTCTCATTCTTCCTCCACTACTTCTCCTCACATCATTGGCTACCCTCCACCCACATATAACACCTGTCAGCATAAGTCCCACAATCTCTCAAAGCGATATCTTCCTTTCCCCACAACAATTTGTAAACATCTCTTCTTCCTTATTCACCTTAAATACTCCCTTTCCTAGAATCAAAATACCTCCTTCCTGCTTCATATATTCTAAATGTAAAACAAAATACCTCTTCATTTACCAATATAAACTAAAGTCCCCCTCTCTCCCTATTACCCTACTGCTATCAGGTGATATCCATCCAAATCATGGACCTGATAGAACATCTCTCCCCAATAATGACACCCCTTCTAACCAAAATGTCCCTATCCAACCTAAAAAGCATACCTCATTCTACTCAATGAATATCAGAAGCATGCTGAATAAAACTAGTGAATTCCATACCTGGGTTGCAAACCATATACCAGATGTAATTACTCTTACTGAAATGTGGCTAAAATCACATATCCCAGACAGAGACATCATACCCCGGGTATAATACATATCGCCTTGATCACCCAAAGAAAAAAGGTGGTGGGGTTGCCATAATATACTCAAATCTTCTTACCATCACTCCTATTAATGAACCATTCACCACTTTTTCACCAGCAGAAATCTTTGCTGCCAACCTTAAACTTAATAATTTCTCTACCATCACTGTAGTTGCCATTTATAGTCCGCCTGGTAATACTATTCCCCTACTTGAAAACTTTCTCTCTTATCTTACCAAAAACTATCTGAAAGTAACAATTACCCTTGGTGATGTAAATATAAATTGGTTAGCTCTAAATGACCCAAATTCTGCCTCACATATCAATCTACATGGCCTTACACAGTTAATATCTGAACCTGCTCACTATAATAACTCCTAAAACCCAAGCACTCTAATAGACTGGATACTTGTATTTGACCCTACTACATATCACAACTCTGAAACCCTATCCAACTCTCTCAGTGATCACTCTCCCATAAAAGTCACTAGATTCGCTCCCCATCATACCAGACCTCATAGATATATTACCTTCCAAAAACTATCCACCTTCTCTCTGGACACCTTCAACATTCTTCTCTCTAGAGTTAACTGGAATCATCTTAATGAGCTTAGTCTGGATGATGCTGTTCAATACTTTAACTCCATATTTCTTGAAAAACGAAATTCTCTAGCACCTTTTCTCACTGTTAGAATTAAATCCAAGTTATCCCCATGGCTGACCAAAGCAACCCGTACCCTTATGTGAAATAGGGACAGGCTAAACCTGGAAAAAATACAAACTTCCCTCTGACTGGCAAAAATACAGAGAACTCAGACACCAGACACAAAATACATTACTAAAGTCAAAAAATAATGTTGTTTCAACCCTCCTGGTGCTTTAAAATCCAATCCCAAAAAATTCTGGAACTCAATCAACCAAATATTACATCCTAGTAATATCTCCTCCCCTAACCCCCACCCAAATAAAACACCAGAAGACACTGACACCATTTTCAACTCTTTCTTTGTAGAAACTATAACAAAGATGATTAATACAAACTCCCCTCTACCAAATAAACCTAACCCCCCCCACCATATCTTCTAGCTCCGACTCCTCTAATCCTTTCTCTTTACAGCCTGTTTCTACCTATTATATCAAATCTTTACTCTCCAAATTAAAAGCATGCTCAACCTCCGCTGACAGCATCCCTTCCTACTTCCTCCACCTAGCAGCCAATACTCTTGCCTTTCCTGTATCCATCCTGATTAATCGCTCTGTCACTGAATCTAAAGTTCCAACTCTCTGGAAAGAATTTTATACTTTACCAATTCACAAAGGGGAACATTTTCTAGACATCTCTAACTTTAGACCTATAGCTATCTGATCACCACTCTCCAAACTACATGAAAAATGCATACATAAGCAAACTTTGCAATATCTAACACAGGAAAACTTACTTACTTCTACTCAGTATGGTTTTTGCCCAAAACAAAGTACAAACACTGCCTTAATCTCCTTTACTAACACCATATCCCAGGCTTGTGATAAACTTGTCTCTTGTTTATTTTTAGATCTTTCTAAAGTCTTTCACACTGTTTCACACTCATTACTTCTGACTAAACTGACTGCTTCTGATTAAACTGACTAATCTAAACTTCTCTCCCACTACTGTCAATTGGTTTTCCAGTTATCTCTCTGATCAACTACAATCTGTGAAATGGCTCTACAAACTCTCCCCTCCTCTTCCCATTAAGATGGGCATCCATCAAGGTTCTATATGAGGTCCACTGCTATTTAACATTTTTACAAACTAACTCTATACTTCTTGTTCCCAGTCATTTCATATACAATATGCAGATGATTCCACTGTGATTACCATCACTGATTCTCACTCAGCTCTCATCTCCAAAACACAGGCAGCCTTCACCTCCGTTGAAACCTGGTTCACCAATAACCAACTAATACTTAACCCTAAAATAACTAAACTCCTGCTCTTTCTCCCAAAAACTATTACCCATCTTAAATCCCCTTTTACCATACTCTCTCTCAACAAAACCCTATAATAGCCGATACAAGCACCAAATTCCTGGGTGTCATAATAGATGACCAACTTAAATTTGACCTGCACATCAATAACTGCATCAAGAAGAGCCATCAAAAACTAGGACTCCTATACAGAAATAGAAAGTTTCTTACTTACAAAGCTAAAGTTACCCTATCACATTCCTACGTATTACCTAGTCTACTATATGGTTCTAAGATTCTAACAAACCTTAATAACACACTCCTAGCAAAACTCAGCTCTACTTATAATAAGATAGCCAGATTCTCTGCTCAACATACTTTCAAAACTCATCACTGTGTTTCACTTCTACACCTAAACTGGCTGGAACTACCCAATTTGCTTCTTCTCTCTCAGCTCCAGATTATTCATTCTTTACTACATCAACCTCTCTATTCACCTAGCATATCCTCCCTAATATCTCACTACTCTCCTACTAGAGTACTTCGCATCTCTGACCAAGACCCGCTATGTGTATACAAACCTAGGTCTAAAATAGGCAGCAACCTTTACAGCTATCACCCAACCATTGCATGGAACAAGCTTCCATATCAAATTAGATCAACAAAAAATCCAAAACAATTCAAAGAAGCAGCAAGAGAACACCAAAAAACTCTATGGTCCTGCTCCTGTACTCACCCTCCATAAACTGTTACCTTAGCCATATGTTAATCTTCTTCTGGAACTCTACCCCATGCATTAACCTCTTTCCACTTTCTGTCTGTCACACATCTATTGCCTCCAGGTCTTGCCTATTTCATCTATCACCCTAAATTATTTATGTCTCAGAATAATCCTCTTTCTCAATTTCCTCTCCAAGAGCATCCCCTAAAATCAGTCAATGTCTATAAAGAACTAATAAGATAACTAATAACAATACTTCTATCTCAGTCTTTCCCATGGTCTCTATTACTAATTATTATGTGTTAACATTTGAAACTTGAATAATGTTTTAAAGATAACCAAAGTGCTGCTGTGATCTATAAAATTGTTTTATTTACTTTATTGTGTTACTGTTATTGGAGCTTTTCTCCCGGGGTCTCTGCTGAAAAAGGGCTACATTACTAGCTCAGTCAGACTTTTCCCAGTCAACAAATGTAAAATAAATAAATAAATAAACATACCGGGGACCTACTCAATGTAATTATTAACAAGAGAAATATCTTGTTCATTTGTATTCACAAAGCTAACCTTTAAATTGTCAGCATACTCACTAGTCCAGCAATATTTGTTCTGGGTATAGTAGCTATCTCAGTATTACATGGTATGGGTCCCAGAACGGATTCCTGTAGGACAGCTACTTTTACTGTTGTATATGTATGTGTGTGTATATATATATATATATATATATATATATATATATATATATATATATATGTATATATATATATATATAGATATATATATATATGTAAATGAGTCTACCTGATAACACCGACACGCCAAAACACTGACAACGAAATAACTGACATGAAAAAAAAAACGAAAAAAAAAGTTCAAAAACACAAAACTTCACATGCCCGACAAACAAAAATCCAGACAATCAACAAAACAAATACCTTTCCCAAAAAACACACACACAACACAAGCACACCAAAAACCTTACAAACCTACGCTAAACCTTACATACACAACTATCTATGCACTAACCTTAACCCAAACCCTAACCCTAAGGTCCGTCACTATCTCACACTTACCTTACCCGCACCCTAACCCTACCTCACTTAATCCATCCCTAACCCTCAAGTCCATCACTATCGCACACTTACCTTACCCGCACCCTAACTCACTTAACCTGTCCCTAAACCTAAACTCCGTCACTATCGCACACTTACCTGACCCGCACCCTACCCTAATGTCCATCACTATCACACACTTACCTTACCCACACCCTGACCCTAACGTCCATCCCTATCGCACGCTTACCTTAACATGTCGGTGTTATCAGTGTTGGGAATCTCAACTGTCGGTCTTCTCCGTTGTTGATCTTCCGGTGTCAGTGTTCTCGTTGTCGGCGTTCTGCGATTTTGGCATTTTCAGGTAGACCTATATATATATATATATATATTCATACTTTATTCCCAGTATCACAACTGACTGTGATCTCCCAAGTAAGCAAACCATAATCTACCTTATTATATAGTGTTTAATAATAACCCTAGTCATTACATTGTATTCAGTTGTATTCAAATGGATAGGGTCATGAATCAAAAGTCTTTGACATATCCAACTATAGTAGTCTTGATAATAAACCCATGTCTAAGGCTAAAAACTATATTATGTTAGTTAAAGTAGATTTTCTTTTTATAATCTATGCTGGAAAATATCCAATAACTGTAAATTATTGCCATTACTTATGATAGCAGTAGTGCACTGCTGAAAGCATTTGCCAAGTCAGACTGGTGGGATGATAATTCTGGACTTAATCTGTTTTATTTTTTTGTTTTTAATGGCGTAACTTGGAAATTTTTTCTGTAATTTGGGACCCCCCCAGTGTTAAGTAAATTGTTAAAAACTGATCTGGATTCAAATCCATTTTTGTCTCAGATATTGTATAATAGGAGAGCCAGTATATTATCTAGTCCCATAGATGCTGTTTTTTTTTTGTTTGTTTAATATTAAATACTGCCTTATTTATACAGACTATAACAAATGGGAAAGACGCTTCTAATAAAATGCTACATGCTAGTTTGATATTAATTGTAGTTAGGGTATTAGAGCAGCTGTTAATAAAATATATATTAATTTCTTTTGCTATTAACCTGGGATCATGAATAAGTATGTTGTCTACCTTCAATGTACATGTTCTGTCTCATTATTTAATATATCTATTGATGTACGTATAATACATTTTTAACATAAAAACACAGCGAATGTCATTGGCATAAAAAACGCTAAAATCAAAAAAGCCTACGAAGTGGTCGACCTACCGAACCAATGAACTCGAGCCCAGTAACTCAGAAAAAAATGTTATTCACAAAAATGTTTTGTACTTTTTGTCAATAATTTTTTTTTCTGAGTTACTGGGCATGAGTTTGTTGGTTCGGCAGGTCGGCCACTTCGTAGGCTTTTTTGGTTATAATACATTTTCTTATTGGATTTGTCTTCTAAATTGTATTCATAAGCTGCTGTACCAGTAGTGATTTTGATTTTAAGTTGTTTACTGATTTTATTAAATTGTTTTTGTTAGTTTGATTAGAATATTCTTGTAAGTTTCACAGATTCTTTACTTTTTATAAAGCATTTTTACCACATTATTCCCCTAGTCAGTCTATTGTTAGACCTCTTTTTGTTGGCAGTGGTTGTGAATCCCATACTTTGTTACATATCCATAATTTTTATCTACATGATGTGATTCAAAAGACCATGCAACAATATTTAAATATTGTTGTATACACTTATGATTAATTTTATCATAGCTCAATCTTTTACACTTGGGTTGATGAAAAAAGGAGGCATTTATTTCAAAATAAATTGTATTATGAGTACATACAACTGGTTGTAATTTTTTATCTTGAGTATTGTTAAAAGATCATGAAGTTTTAGCTATTGGTACTACTAGAGAATTCTTAACAAGGACTGTGCACATGGGACATTCTAGCAAATAATTGTTTTTAGGCAGATCTTCCAATACATATAGATTTAATGAATCCATGTTTAACTGTAGCTTAAGGTAAAAAAAACACTCTAGATGTACAAATGTCAGCAATACACATTTTAAAAATGCAATAATTATTTTTACAGTTTCTCATTATAAAATCAAAAACTCAAAATGATTAAAGCAATAGTACAAGTGCAACATCTCTTTTTAGTAAGAGGTGGTATTTTCCCAAGAAGTCTCCTTAGATATACATGCATAGAGCAGCCTCAAATACTCACTTAGAAAAGGATAGCATTTTCATAATACGTCTCCTTACATATATAAGTCTAGAATACAGTCTCAAAAATTAATTTGGCAGAGAGAAGAATTAATGATGTATTAGTTATTTAATATATCCTGAAATTTAACTAAAAACAATAAGTAATACCAAACATTGTAATCCCAGCCCATGAAATCTATATTTTACAGTCAGGTAGAAATGAGTATTCAGAGCTACATTTTTTTAAGTAGAATAAAGATTTATAAGATAAAGTGGCCTGTCATGAAGAGATCCAACAAAATTGGTACAGATATAATTTCACAACTACATCTCTACTGGTCTTCACATCTCCTGGTATTATGGTATCACAAAGATGCCCAAAGTGTGCCTTTTCATCTTCACATTAATGTAGGACATGGATGTCCACTTGCCTCATGTCTGCTGTTGTAGGGATTCAATTGAAACTTCTGCAATACTCCAATTGGATTATAAAGCCATTAGCCACTCTCCCAAACAAGAAATAGGTTTAATTCTTAAATTTATGTTCCCCATGCTTTAAAAAGGACAGGAAAGAACATACAAATGAAAACTTATTAAGTGCCTTCTCAGAGCCCTTAAAAGGACAGGACATAGTGCACAAAACAAAGCATATGTATAGAACAGCAGCAAATACAGTAGTGTATCATCTGCATGTATATGAAACTTCCTGCAATACTCCAATTGGCATCTAAAGCCATCAGTCACTCTTCCAGCCAATACATAGGTCCAGTACTCAAACAGATGTGCTCTCCCATGCCTTGAGAAAGACTGGGGAGAGCACAAAAATAAGAACCAAACAATTGTCTTCAATGAGCACTTAAAAGGACAGAAATAATACACAAAATAAAATAAATGTTTATGACAGCATCAAAAATCATGTCTTTACAAGAATATCAGAAATGAAAATAAACAGCATATTATTAATAACTAATTTTTCACTACAGACGTTATGGTATAGAAACCTTATATTACAGAAGTTATAACAGTTGCAATCTAAGTGTTGTCTTATGTGGTTAAATGTACATGCCAAGGGTTTCTGTGGAATCCCTTGGTGCCTTTTTCAAGGTGTATAAGCTACATAAAGAAGACTCTTCTCCATTCCTATGTACATGGCATCTGGGGATCCTTAAGTTGCAAAACTCTGCCCAGACAGAAATTTGCAAAACTGCTAAGTCAGCACTGAAATATAAACTTGTAATACTAGTAGATCTAAGACAGCTGAAAGAAACAGATGGAATTAGAAATCAACAACTGATATGAAAGGGATTGTGAACAAGAGAAAGCTATGCATGAAGTATAATGCACATGCCTGTTAATAGTAGAGTGAGCACGTGTGTGAGAGAACAAGGAACTTGAAACAACCTTAAATTTAAGTTATTTAACCTCCATTCAAAACAGTGGCACAGCATATGTAACCTATTTTAGTTTATTTATTTAGTTGTTTGTTGACATTTGATTACAGGGTAGAAGCCCATTTTCAGCAGAGGCCTGGTGAGAAAAGCTCCAAATGTTTACAAAATATTTTAACAACAATAATTACACAATCTTCACAACTAAAACAGAAACATCTGCAGTTTAAATAATTATAATATAATAGACATAATATGAAAACACTAGTTAAGAATCTATACAAGGTATATGACAATCATTTAATATTTAGAGAAATGTTAGACAGTTTGTAGAGAAATTAAAGTTGAGTTAGTCTAATACAAACAAGAACTGCAATATGAAATGAGGGAAAAACAGGTTTATGGTATATTTACAGAGAAAGTCAGGGAAGAGAATTAGCAGTAAGGAAGTAAGTGAAAAAGGAGAGTAAGGAGGAATAAGGAATGAAAAGGTACTTGTTCACATTTGGGGTATAGTTTATCCTGGCTTTGAGTAAGAACAGAGACAGATCTTAGCTAGGAAGTCTTT
Organism: Protopterus annectens; assembly: GCF_019279795.1. Taxonomy (NCBI): domain Eukaryota; kingdom Metazoa; phylum Chordata; order Ceratodontiformes; family Protopteridae; genus Protopterus; species Protopterus annectens. The sequence goes on from NC_056728.1 coordinate 557,422,818, forward strand.
CAGAGTGGTTTTAAATGATGGGAAGGAGGGTATAGACCTGATGGATACAGGTAAGGAGTTCCAGTTTTAGCAACCTTGTACAAGTACAGATAATGCCCGGTAGATTTGCTAGGTTTGTAAACAAATAGGATTTTTTGTCACTGGATCGCAATGACCAACAGGGAACATAACTGCGTAGAATGTTTTTTAGAGCTGGACAGGCAGATGGATGCTGGATAATTTTATAGGTGGTAAGAAGTTGTCTATATGCTAGCTGATGTGACAGTACTAACCAATTTGGCTTTTCAATACTATACAGTGGTGGTTCTGAAAGGGCTATGCACTTCAAATTTAGCAGCTTTGTTTATATCATTGTTCAAGTTTTAATTTTTGTGAAGCTTGGAGGTTAGTAAGGATGAGATTACCATAAAGAACAGTGGGGAGGAGATAAGTAGTGACAAGTGCAGTTTTAGTTGCATCACTGAGAAAGTGTAGGCTCTGTAAAGCATCCCTAGTTTTTGATGAGTTTTTCTTATGCAATTTTGTATATGCAGGTTGAATGTAAGATTATCCTCCACTAACACGCCCAATAGTTTGCTATAAAATGACTTCACTGGTTGTGTTATCAAAAGAGAGAACACTTTATTTTTGTTTTTTTTTTTGTTTGTTTGTTTTTCATGAGAGAGGGATTTGGGGAAAAAAATTGGTAGTTTGGTCTTTTTTGGGTTGAGCATAAGTTGTGATTTATGAAGCCATGTTTCTGTGGCTGTCAAAGCTTCCTGAGTAACTTTTTGGAGGTTTACCATGTTGTTAGATATGCAGATGGGGGTTGGGAGGTTGGTATAATGGGTAAGGTGTTTACCTTACAGACACAAGGTACAGGGTTTGATTCTTACATGGGGTAATTGGCTAGGCTTAAGTGCCTTACAAGGGCAGTTAGCTTAGTAATAATCTATGAACCATCTGCAGATTGTATTAAAGTGGCTTGTTGTGTCAACGTATAGAGGATGTTGGTGAAAATGTTAAAGAGGAGGGGACCAAGGATAGAGCCTTGTGGTACACTAGTGGTAACTGGGAGGTAAGGAGAAAGTGTGGAGTGCCATTTTACTGAGTTATACTTATTGAACAGTAAGTTTTTGAACCAAAGAAGGTTTGTCTGAGAGAGAACTAGTGAGGACAACTGTAGTGCGAGTTTACTGTGACAAACCTTTGTCCAATAATTCAGTAAGATATTGAAGAGCCACACTCAAATTAGGCTCTGAAATCTCCAAATTCTTTGCTATACTCCAAAACAAAATCTCTTCCATTTTTCTGTGACACTCTCCTAGTACTAGGCCTTCTAGCTTCCATAATCACATTTAAAACTTGTTGAGGAAGCTGAGACCTACCATGCTTCAACACAGAATATGCCAAGCTGTGAGATGAAGAGATGGAAGCTTGACATTGAGCAGATGACCGTCCTTCTGAGATAACAGATGAGGAATCAGAGGTAAAGGCCATGGAGGCTTCTTTACAAGACTCCTTAGAAGTGGGTACCAGTGTTGCCGAGGCCAATCTGGAGCTATCAAAATCATCCTTGGCCTGTCCTGTCTGACCTTTAGTAATACCTTTGGAAGAAGAGGTAGAGGTGGAAAGGCATAGACATGAAGGTTTTTCCAACTGAAAGACAGAGCATCCACTTTCCAAGCTGTGTGATGAAACCCCTTTGTGCAATACTTTGGCAGCTGGTGGTTTAGTGGAGAAGCGAACAGATCTATGTCTGGAGTTCCCCATGACACTGTCAATTTCTGAAATACATGAAGATCCAGTTTCCACTCGTGGGGATCCATGATTTGTCTGCTTAATACATCTGCTAGGAGTTCTGTGCTCCTGGCAGAAACCTTGCCTGAAGAGTCAGTTGCAGGCTTAGCAGTCTCCCATAGAATCATTGCTTGCCTGCATAGAGGATAAGAATGTGTTCCCCTTGCTTGTTGATGTACCACATGACAGTTGTGTTGTCTGTCAGAATCAACACCTGCCCTGGAAGAAGTAACTCCTTGAACGCCATCAATGCAAATTGGACTGCTAACATCTCCTTCATGTTGATATGTAGATGCTGTAGTCTGGCAGGCCACTTGTCTTGTATCCACTTTCCATTTAGATGAGCTCCCCAAGCAGTGTCCGAGGCATCTGTCGTTAAAATCTGACTCGCCTCTGGCCGGGTCACAGAGAGTCCCTTGTTTAGGTGACATTCCTGAGCCCACCACAAGAATTCCTTTTGAAGGCAAGGTATTATTTGAATGACAGTGTCCAAATCTTGGCAGTGCTGTGTCCATACATTTTGAGATACCATTGCAGCTTCCTCATATGCAGTTTGGCATTGGGAAGCACCAGAATACAAGATGCCATGAACCCTAATGCTTGAAGGACTGTCCTTGCAGTCAGCACGGACTGATGAGATAGTTGATGGAAGTAAAGTGACAGACTCTTTTGTTTGTCCGGGGTTAAAAAGGCCATCTGGGCTGCTGTATTCAGTCTCACACCCAGAAAGCACATGTCTTGAGAGGGTACTAGACTGGACTTTATTTCGTTCACAGAATACCCTAGGCATCTTAGCACTGCTATGACATATTCCAGATGCTGTAGAAGGTGTTCCTTTTCTTGAGCCAGAATCAGGCAGTCGTCCAAGTAAGGATAAATTTGAATGCCTTGAAGCCTGAAGTAAGCTATCACTGGAGCCAGAACCTTTGTGAATACTCTGGGCGCAGTAGATAAGCCAAAGGGCAATGCAGAGAACTGATAATGAAAATCTCAGTTCGAAACGCATGAGATACTTTCTGCAACTTAGCCTTATGGGCACATGAAGGTAAGCTTCCTTGAGATCCAAAGTTACCATCCAGTGATCCTTGCCCAGCAGAGGTAACAGTTGCTGTAACGTCAACATCTTGAACTTGGGAATGTCCAGATAAGTGTTGAGGATAGATAAATCCAAAATTGGTCTCCACGTGTTCCCCTTCTTTGGTACTAGGAACAGGCGAGAATAAAATCCAAGCCCTTTCTGACACAGGGACTGGCTGAATAGCCCCTATCTGGAGTAACTGAGAAACTTGCTTGTGAGCCTCTTTTTCTTTGTGGAGGAGGAACATTGGGCATGCCTTTGAAAGGGGCATTGTGTGGAAATAAAATCTGTACCCGTGATGAATGATATCCAGCACCCATCTGTCTTGAGTGATTAAATCCCAATTTTCTTTGAAAAGAGACAATCTTCCTCCCAAAGGAGCTGCCAGACGAGAGTCCACTGGCAGCTGAAAAGGCAGGTCATTGGTTCTGCTTACGAAAGGACTGACCCCTGCCCTCACCAGAAGTCTGAGCAGGTGAACTGTCTGATCTAGGCCTAAACGAACCTTGAGCCCTGCCCCTACCACGTCTAGACCTACCCCTAGACTGGGAACCATAAGCAGGATATGTCCACCCCTTAGCAGGCCAATTTCTACTAAACTTGGAGGCTGCACCTGCAAAATCTTTAACAGTCTGCATAGACTTAGCTTTGTCCTCCATTTTTCTTTAAAACTGCTTCCACAGGCGGTCCAAACAACACATCAGACTGTAAAGGAGCATCCAAAATCCTGGTCTTAACATGCTCAGCTAAATTCTGATCCTTCAACCATGCATGTCTGCTAAGAACAGAACTAGTAGCAGCCACCCTCGAGGAGGCCTGAACAGCATCAAAACCACACTGCAAAGAATGCTTACCCACTTGTTCAGACACATGAACCAAATCCAGCAATTCTTTACACTCAATACCTTCCGCCAAAGCATCCACCTTAGATTTCAATTGTGAAAGGAGATAATTCTGATATTTCAGCATATGAAATTGACAATTCAACCCTCATGGCCAGAGTGGAAGAAGTATATACTTTCTTACCCCACCTATCCAAAGCCCTTGCCTCTTTATCAGAGGGTACAGGATTTTTAACCACAGAAGCTTTAACACCTTTAGGCCCCTGAGAAACAGTTTCTGGGTCCGCCCTGGGACTCTTAAACAAATACTTATGAGCTTCGGGCACCCTATAATACCTATCAGGCTTAACAGGAGCAGGAGGCAAGGAATCAGGGTTCAGAGAAGCCTCTGCAAAACATCCTCCACCACATTCAACACAGGAGGAATAGCTAAGGGCCTATGCTGGGGCAAAACAAGAATTCCCTAAGCCTTTTCTGGAGTCAGAGTAATCTTGGCCTTCCCATTTAAAGTGCTCCCTCATGGAGTGAAGAGTCTCTGAAAATGAAAAATCCTCAGGAGGAGAAGCTGAAGGTGGAATCATCCACATCAGAATCAGAATAAGTAGGAAACTCTTGCAAGTCTTCCACAGAAGACTCTGAAGCCTGTGAACACTGTTCAAAACTATCAAACTCCTGTTCCACCCTAGGCCTCTTATCAGGTGGGGCATAGAACCTCTAATCAGAGTAATCAAATCTTCTGCCATTTAAGCATATGTTTCTTAGGCACAGAGCCCGAAATGCTAGGAGAAGCCCCTACAGAAGCTGAACTTGGCCTTCCTCTAAAAGAAGCTTTGGCAACAGAAGGAGAGGCCCTAACTACCTTGGGAAGAGAGGGAAGAACAGTTACCTGAGAAGCCCCTCAGCCTGGCCTACCTCCTGAGAGGGCACATCCTGTAACAGTAAAGTATCTGCCTGAGACTCCATAGAGACACCTGGCAAAACCTCTGGCTCCCCTGAGCCTTCTAAAGGACCGTCGTCCGGGACTGCCGGTTCCTCACCCCTAGACTTCACTGTTTTGTCCTTGCGCTTCTAGATGAAGCAGGCGTCGGAGCATCCGACGGCATAGTGTAATTGCAACGCTTCCCAAACACTAACCTAGCACAATCAAGCCTCCTCTTAATAGTGCGCTTGTTAAATCTAGCACAAGAGCGGCAACCAACAACGTCGTGCTCAGGCCCTAAACAAGGTATACACAATGTATGATAATCCCTATGCGGTATCTGCTTCCCACAAGAAATACAGTTATTCACTTTTTCTGACATCCGGTTAAATACTGAGGCAACAAAAAACCAAAATGTTCCCCAACGGGGATACTTAGCCAACTCTGTATTTGGTCTGAAACTCCGGTTTCGGAAAATCTCAGAACGCCAACCTGCACTCGCAAAATTGCTTCTGCATCGGACCATGCGGCAAAAAAGACTGAGGAAATGACGTCGGTCATGCGCATTAGTACCCTGACGTACTGACGTCAGTCTAAGGCGCCATGACCGACGTCAGCCTTATACTCTGGTATTCGGGCCGACTGGGACGCGGACTATACCCAATTGTCAGGACTGCAGCAAGGGAAGACGAAGAACATCTTCCTGCAATACTCCAATTGGCATCTAAAGCCATCAGTCACTCTTCCAGCCAATACATAGGTCCAGTACTCAAACAGATGTGCTCTCCCATGCCTTGAGAAAGACTGGGGAGAGCACAAAAATAAGAACCAAACAATTGTCTTCAATGAGCACTTAAAAGGACAGAAATAATACACAAAATAAAATAAATGTTTATGACAGCATCAAAAATCATGTCTTTACAAGAATATCAGAAATGAAAATAAACAGCATATTATTAATAACTAATTTTTCACTACAGACGTTATGGTATAGAAACCTTATATTACAGAAGTTATAACAGTTGCAATCTAAGTGTTGTCTTATGTGGTTAAATGTACATGCCAAGGGTTTCTGTGGAATCCCTTGGTGCCTTTTTCAAGGTGTATAAGCTACATAAAGAAGACTCTTCTCCATTCCTATGTACATGGCATCTGGGGATCCTTAAGTTGCAAAACTCTGCCCAGACAGAAATTTGCAAAACTGCTAAGTCAGCACTGAAATATAAACTTGTAATACTAGTAGATCTAAGACAGCTGAAAGAAACAGATGGAATTAGAAATCAACAACTGATATGAAAGGGATTGTGAACAAGAGAAAGCTATGCATGAAGTATAATGCACATGCCTGTTAATAGTAGAGTGAGCACGTGTGTGAGAGAACAAGGAACTTGAAACAACCTTAAATTTAAGTTATTTAACCTCCATTCAAAACAGTGGCACAGCATATGTAACCTATTTTAGTTTATTTATTTAGTTGTTTGTTGACATTTGATTACAGGGTAGAAGCCCATTTTCAGCAGAGGCCTGGTGAGAAAAGCTCCAAATGTTTACAAAATATTTTAACAACAATAATTACACAATCTTCACAACTAAAACAGAAACATCTGCAGTTTAAATAATTATAATATAATAGACATAATATGAAAACACTAGTTAAGAATCTATACAAGGTATATGACAATCATTTAATATTTAGAGAAATGTTAGACAGTTTGTAGAGAAATTAAAGTTGAGTTAGTCTAATACAAACAAGAACTGCAATATGAAATGAGGGAAAAACAGGTTTATGGTATATTTACAGAGAAAGTCAGGGAAGAGAATTAGCAGTAAGGAAGTAAGTGAAAAAGGAGAGTAAGGAGGAATAAGGAATGAAAAGGTACTTGTTCACATTTGGGGTATAGTTTATCCTGGCTTTGAGTAAGAACAGAGACAGATCTTAGCTAGGAAGTCTTTCAGAGTGGTTTTAAATGATGGGAAGGAGGGTATAGACCTGATGGATACAGGTAAGGAGTTCCAGTTTTAGCAACCTTGTACAAGTACAGATAATGCCCGGTAGATTTGCTAGGTTTGTAAACAAATAGGATTTTTTGTCACTGGATCGCAATGACCAACAGGGAACATAACTGCGTAGAATGTTTTTTAGAGCTGGACAGGCAGATGGATGCTGGATAATTTTATAGGTGGTAAGAAGTTGTCTATATGCTAGCTGATGTGACAGTACTAACCAATTTGGCTTTTCAATACTATACAGTGGTGGTTCTGAAAGGGCTATGCACTTCAAATTTAGCAGCTTTGTTTATATCATTGTTCAAGTTTTAATTTTTGTGAAGCTTGGAGGTTAGTAAGGATGAGATTACCATAAAGAACAGTGGGGAGGAGATAAGTAGTGACAAGTGCAGTTTTAGTTGCATCACTGAGAAAGTGTAGGCTCTGTAAAGCATCCCTAGTTTTTGATGAGTTTTTCTTATGCAATTTTGTATATGCAGGTTGAATGTAAGATTATCCTCCACTAACACGCCCAATAGTTTGCTATAAAATGACTTCACTGGTTGTGTTATCAAAAGAGAGAACACTTTATTTTTGTTTTTTTTTTTGTTTGTTTGTTTTTCATGAGAGAGGGATTTGGGGAAAAAAATTGGTAGTTTGGTCTTTTTTGGGTTGAGCATAAGTTGTGATTTATGAAGCCATGTTTCTGTGGCTGTCAAAGCTTCCTGAGTAACTTTTTGGAGGTTTACCATGTTGTTAGATATGCAGATGGGGGTTGGGAGGTTGGTATAATGGGTAAGGTGTTTACCTTACAGACACAAGGTACAGGGTTTGATTCTTACATGGGGTAATTGGCTAGGCTTAAGTGCCTTACAAGGGCAGTTAGCTTAGTAATAATCTATGAACCATCTGCAGATTGTATTAAAGTGGCTTGTTGTGTCAACGTATAGAGGATGTTGGTGAAAATGTTAAAGAGGAGGGGACCAAGGATAGAGCCTTGTGGTACACTAGTGGTAACTGGGAGGTAAGGAGAAAGTGTGGAGTGCCATTTTACTGAGTTATACTTATTGAACAGTAAGTTTTTGAACCAAAGAAGGTTTGTCTGAGAGAGAACTAGTGAGGACAACTGTAGTACGAGTTTACTGTGACAAACTGTGTCGAAAGCTTTAGGCAAGTCTAGAAATATGGAAGAGACTAGTTTGCTATTATCTCTAGATTTATTGACAGTATCTATATAGGACAAAGGGCAGTGAAAGTACTATGGGAAGGACAGAAGCCATGTTGTATATGGGATATGAGTTTTTCCTGCAGGAGATAGTCTAGCAATTGTTTTTGATTACATTTTTTAAGTATTTTGGCAAGGGGAGATAACATTGCTATAGGTCTAAAGTTATTGATGTCTGCTGAATTTCCTTCATTGTGTAGAGGGATAATGTGTGTAACTTTTTCCAGAGACCAGGAACATGGGATTCCAGGGTAGACCTTTTTATAAAGATTGAGACAGGATAGGCAATGCTGCTGGCTGCTATTTTTAGGTACTCACTTGGAAGGTCATCAGCTGAAGAAGAGCATGTTTTAAGTCTGTTTAAGAGTAGTTTTATATAGTACATGGGCAGTGACTTGAAGGTGAAAGTGGATGTGGTGATATCTGGCTGTTGGGTAGGGAAGAGATTAGATGTTGAAGAATTCTGAGAGACGCAATACTATCTGTGAAATAAGAGTTGAACTGTATTGCAGTTTTGAGTGGTGAGTTATCTGGAGAGGGGGTTGGGCTGAAATTTTGGCCGGGATGTAATATTTATTTAATGGATTTACAAAAATGTTTAGGGCTGTGTTTAGTATTGTTGTAAAAGTTATTATAGTATAGTTTTTGTATTCATTTAATTGCTTTTTAGTTTGATTGCAAAGCATTCTGAAGTTTTCAAGATATTGGGGTGTTTTATATTTTTCCAAGTCTTCCCATGCTTTTTCTCTATACTGCATTAGCATTCTACTCTTTTTGGATAGCCAATTTGAATTATTTGTTTTCAGTCTATTCCTTCCAGGAGGTGCATGGCTATTTAGGATATTTAAGAAAGTTGTATTGAATTCAATTACATCATTGTCTAAAGGAGGATTTTTAAGAAGTTCCATTTAATAGATGATAGTGTAGTAATGAACATTTCTCGATTAAACTTGGAAAGGTTATGTGTTGTTTTAGAAATATGCTGTTTAACTGGATGTGTGAGATGACTAGTTATGTAGACTGGGAGATGATCACTGAGAAAGTCTGACATTGTACCTGTGGTGGAGTATTTGCTGGGGTCTGAAACTAATATCCAGTCCAACAGAGGATTTGATGTCTTGCTATAATGTGTGGGGCTATTAATAAGTTGTGTAAAACTTTATAAGTTCATGCTAGATGTAGGAGAGCCAGAGTTTATGTCCAACCAATTAACATTCACATCACCTAGCAATATTATTTATTGTGGAAATGCTATGGATATCCAATGCAGGATATTTTCCAGTATAGCTGTCTTGTTACCAGAAAGGATATAAAGAATACTAATACATATTTGTTTATAACTGTTTATTTTGAGGAAAGCAGTAAGAAGCTCTGTTGAACTGAATGTTGATGATAGTTTGCTGTAAGGGGAAATGTGGTAGGTATTGGGAAATATTAAAGCAATACCACCACCTTTCCTCTTTATACATGGATGATATTATAGCCAGCAGGTATAACGTTGGAGCCGTGTATGGGTTTAAGCCAAGTTTTAGTTACAGTGAGAACATCAAGCTTATGCTGGGAAATCCAGGCATGTAGTTTAACAGTTTTATTTGTTATACTTCTAACATTTATTGCAGCAAACATTACATCACAAGAGCTGGAAATTGGCTGTTGTTGGGTTACAGAAGTGTGTAGGAGAGAGAATAATCATTGTATTCATTGTGATAGGTGGGACGAGGATTAAGGTGTATATCTCCTCCTAGAAGGATTTTAGTATATTGGGGAATTATGCATACTTGTTTTTGGAGAGGATTCTTGCACTTAATTTTGTTTTGGTTTGAGATGAAGAGTAATTAATCAGCCTATATTTGGAATAAAGGTGAGGGGCAATATTAAATTGGTTTGATGCAATGTCTGAAGAATGTAAGGAGGAACTCTCAGTGGAGAAATGGTTATTCACCTTCAGTTTCACATCAACTTCAGTATTAAATAAACCACCCATAGATTCCACAGCAGTTCTCAGAATTATTTCATATTGCCATCCAGTCATTGTATATGTGGTACTTCATATTTAAAAAAAAAACTACAGATAAGGAAATCTTCACATTGTTCTTCAGCAGACAACATTTGCTACTCCTCTAAACTCAGGCCTGCAATATAGACAACAGGATTTTAGTCTGAGATCTCTCTGCACATAAATGGGACCAGCTAACACAATAAGTGACGAAATAACTGAGCAGATTACTGTGAAAAAAGTGAAAGACCTAATTTGCTTTAAATCAAAACCCTGTTGAAGAATATGATAAAATTTGGAAATTAACATATACACATATAAAAACTATGAAAAATACATTAATGGTACTTTTCCGTTAACGGGGCAACAGCTGTTTTTGTCTCGTTGCCAGTTTTGTCATAAGGGAAGTTGTCCTTCATTGCCAATATTAGTAGAAATATCCAGTATCAAAAGATTCAACAGAACTGCAAATGAGACAGCATACAATTTTGGGGAAATCTGGGTTTTACGTTTTGTTTAAGCTTAGGCTTCCGGTTTTGCCTTCCACAGCCCATAAATATAATTGTTTGTCTCGAAAAATTCATATATTGCTACGATGACATAGCTGTGAAGTTGTCATCACCAAAACGGGATGCAGCACATCTCATGACATGGAAAAAAAGCTATGGGCAAAAAGTGGGACACGTTTTTTAAAAATGTTATTGGGGCAACAAGTACTTCCTGGTTTGGTCTCATTTTTTGAGGACATATACCTCACAACTCTCTGTTGATTTCAGCTCAAACCCCTCCCCATTCCCTACAACTGGTGGTTTTAGGAGAAAAGTGTGGTATTTCACATTTCATAAATAATGGCAAGCATTGCAGTTATACACTTGCTTTTTCTCTGAATAATGCATAGTAATTCACTTCCTGTTAAACCCTGTTGGCATGCATTATTCCGAGTAAGACAAGTGTGTAAGTGAAATGATTGTAGTTATTTATTAAACGTGATCGACCATACTTACTAAATTTCACATCAAAATAACTGTGCGTGTGGTACCCATTTCAGCAACAGCTGAACGATCAATGTTATAATGAGCGGTAGGATTCCAAAAGCTCATTATGACTGTTGCCCCAATAATGGAAAAGTGCCCTCAAATATACATTCTAACATATATTAGTGACTCAGTGAGAAGACAGTTAAACAAAGGAATGGGCTTACATTACTTGTTAAACAAAGAAATAACTTGGAGATATTCAAAAAGTACTCTGAATATTCAGGATGCATGGCTAGGCTTAAAAAGGCCCTTGTGGTCGTTGGCCTAGGAAACACCTATGAACCTAATAAATATGCAGGTGAAAGTGGTGATTTTGTAGCTCATCTTTTTTTAACATATATAGCTATATATGCATGCATTCAACATTCAAACAGATATCATGGTGCAACATAGTGCAACAAGCAGGGCAACCCAGTAGCTGTCAATACAGTAGCTACGTGATAAATGCAATTATGCTGAAAGAGGTATATAGCTGCTGTAATCCAATGTGCTGTTAACTTGAAGTTTGACTCTCAGTCAAATTTCATAAAAAAATATATGCACTACTTTTCACACAAACATACAATGTTCATAACAGGTTGAAACACTAACCTCATAAATGAGGTTGCTTCTATAAATGCTCTTCCCAAGACATAAAAAGAAAACATGCCTGCAGGCCTCAAACAAATGCCCTACACTGACCGCCTCAAAAAACTCCAGCTTTACTCCGTAGCATATCGCCTACTCCGAGGTGATCTCTGCCTAACATATAAAGCTACGTCAAACCCGGAGATGTTGGACATGCTACACCTAAAGAAATCCCAATCCCTCCAAGCTACATGCTGTAGGGACCTAAACCTTGTCACCACAATAAACAGGACACACTGGTGGGATAGATTCCTGTCCCAGAGACTTCCTATACTCTGGAACAAGCTACCCATCTATGTCAAGCAAAGTTCTTCATTAGCACTCTTCAAGAAAAATCCTGATGAGTGGATGGGAAATAGGAAATACACCCCAGGGATCACTTCTGTGTCTCTGCTGGACAGTGGCACAGGAAAATAACTTTCTTGGGTGGCGTAAGCTATGGTACCTTGCTGGCTAGGCTTACATAGGCCCTTGGGCCGATAGCCTAGTACCTACCTATGATTTGTGCAGGATGACAGCTTTCTATCAGTAATTATCACTGACATTAGATTCAGTAGTATCTCTTTGGGATTCTACATGGATCCTAGGAAACTGCATCTCTCGCTCATAATCCATTGTTCAAAAACTGATGATATCCAATAGCGATATATACATGGAGATTATTGATTGCTGATAATAGCTCAAATTGGGGGTTGCTCTTTAGCTCACTAGACAACCTGACCTTACAAGCTTTTGATCTCAGGGTCGACTATGAACATTTTGAGTAACTACTAATTAAGTAAATTATCAGCCACCACATACCCTTGTCCTAGTATTTGCATCTGCAGCACATGCTCTATTCCCAATATCTTAATTAGTTCACCTCTTAAAAATAAACAAGGTGTTCTAAATCACAGAATAATTTTGCAAGCTATATGACTATTTACTCATTCATTAACATAACATTTTTTTTTCTCTCCATTCATGCTCATATCACAATCTGTTCTTAGTTGTTTATATTTCCAGAAACATAAACTTCAAGTGGGAACTCATTCAAATTATCTGCATTGTTATTTCCTATAACTCTGAATGCTTTCAAACTACTTTGCTGTCACCTGTAGCAGCAGCCTACTGCTCAGGGTCTGGGCAATGTAAATGTAATACCATATTCTAAAAATGCTACTGAAAAGGCCAGCAAGAAAAAAAAAGGTACAAGTTTTGAAAAAAAAAATTGTAACTCTGTTAATTAATCTATCTAGTACCGTATCCTACGTCTTTACAGCACACTGACAATATGGATGCTGACATATTTGTATCAGTTTCTCTCAATGAGATCACAATACTGCTGATGAGTAGGAAGGGTGGTCCACATTTACATTATATCTCGCAAATGTCCAGATTTTTCCCCATATTTTTGAAATGTTCTTCATAAAATGTGTGGTTTTCTGACAAAGCATTGAGGATTGAAGTCACTAAATAATGACAGACATCTGAGTTAAAGACTTCATACCCTTTGGAAAATACATACTAATACAAAACCTGTCATTCTATCAACTTTCTAAACTAATGAAGGCAATACTTAGAAAGTGTCCCAATATTTCCGGAGCTTCCTTACCCATTATATTTGACATGGTCCAGAATTCTTACCTTAATAGATTAAAAGGTATGCGTTTACATGCTGATGAAAATATTTACCTCCCGTCCTTCTCTTCAAACATCCACAAGCCATTCTGGTTATTGTTGAACAATATACATTTTTTTTTTCTTTTTGAAATACTGTTTGAGATAAGTGCTCCTGTCTCATAATATCTTGGCTTGAGAGGTTAGCGGTGTGCGTGTCTAGGAAAACGCTTGGACATGGACTTTAAATCTTAAAAGGACGAGGGCCAACTACGTAGAATGGCTAGTCTAGAACTCAAGAGAAGTACAGTTGTAGCAATTTTCTTAAAGTCCACCTCCCGCCTAGCATGGAAAACAATTTGGTGTCCAGGCTAATAAAACCGGCTTCTATGAAGCCACCAAACTCAAAAATACCATAGATACAAGCCATCATATCTAGCGAACTTCCTTTTCCACTTGTCATCTGCCAGACATGGAAAGACGCCACGTTTTCTGAAGCAGCTGATGGGCAAGAATACGTGTGATTTGATTCATTTCAAATAAGCAAAAACGACGTTAGAACGCAGAGACTGTCGGTGAGATATGGGTAGCCAAGCAGTTAAAATATGTTCGACAAACGAAACAAGGAAGTGGGGGTTGACCAGGAAAGTAACACAAAATAAGATATTGAAAAGATGGCCCTGGAATTCTTTTTTTTTTTTTTTTTTTTTTTTGCGGCAGTATCTATCCCTTGAGTTTTTCATTACATTTCACAATACCCCACATTCAAAAATGTTTTATGGCGACAGAATGTGTGCACGTTTCTGTAAACGGGTTCTACGAAGTTTGTTAAGCTTACTCCACAAAGGCAAGAGCTTCGTAAGGAACTGAATATTGACACACTTAGCACGCCTGTTTATTGTGAAACGTATTTTTCAAAGAGCAGACTTATTTGCATCAGACACTTCTCAGTACCGCCTGTATGAAGAGTCATGAGAAATGCTGCATGAAGACGCGCTGATTGCTTTTCATCACCAATGTATTATGGTCGAAAAAACATTTATGCAAATATTGTACAGTTATAACCTGCAGTTTCTACAACAAATTTGCTAAAAGCCATATAAAATCACTCATGTCATTTGCTTTGTTCGACTGGCTACCTACCGATGCGTATGGGAGTGATGACTTATTTATTCTTATTGTTTTCTTTATGTGCCGTTGATTACACCAAAATCGGGCATGCCATGTTACTAGGAAATACAGTATCCATTAGCAACGTTTCAGACAAACTTACGCCGTTCTGGCTGCTTTAAATAATTAGGCTGGGAATGGGAATGTGGTAGGCTCTCATCTGGCTTCAGTACAGCGGTAAACAAATAATTGGGATGATAACATTTTCTTGTTACCACTTCAGTTGCATCGCAGCCTATTGTGCTCCTCAAAGTCTTATAGTGGGAAACTCAAAATCCTTCTAGTCATACTGAACCACCTTATCAAACACATATATTTTTTCGGGGGGGGGGGGCATTTCAAATGATGGGCTATGTGAGGTTAGTCAGCACCGCCAGGCTCGTGTGCGTTGCTATGTGTGCGCGCGCTCCAAACTGAAGCTGATTCTATCCATCAATAATTAATCCGTTTTAAAAAGAGAGTGAGTGGAGAGTGAGACTGAGACAGACGAAGATGGAGGGAGGGTTTGAGAGATATACATAGATAGATATATCTATATAAAGAGAGAGTAAGTGGGGTGGTGAACGGAAGAGAGAGCGCGCGCAGTTTGAGGGAGATCTTCTCTCTCCATTTGAAGAGTTCTCAGCGCTGAATCATGTCACAGTCTGACACATCCACCCAGAGAGAAGCCGATGAGGAGGACAAGGGAGGATGAAGGAGGACACGCAAGACCCCGAAGAAAAGGCAGCGGCGGAAGATGAAGTGGAGTGTCCGGGGACTGTGTGCCATCGTGTCCAGCTGCCTTCTCCTCGCCTGCGCTCTCAGCGCCACTGCCGTGGGGTTGCGGTGCTTCCTCCTCGGCTCCGAACTCAAGGACCGTTTTCACTTGGGTGCGGCGGCAGGAGCCTTCTACTCGGGGCTCGCGCTCTGCCTAGGACTGGCCCTGCTGGCTTCTGCCTTGATTTGCTGCCGCCAACAGCCGAGCCGCGGTCAAAACTTCTTCCTATTGGGGGTGCTCATTTTCTTGCTCGGCGTTCTTACTGCCTTTGCTGGAGCGGTTATCGATGGCGACACGGTCTCCCTGGTGGAGAGGAAATATTCGCGGTTCTGCCTCAGCACCCTGGAAACCCTGAGCTGGGAAGCCAGCTGTACCAAGTTGAGGGATTACCAGAGGAACCTAGTGATGTCCACCATCTTTAACTCCCTGGAGTGTCTGTTGGGTTTAATCAATCTGATCGTGGTAAAGAACTACAAATCATCTCAACATCGCAGGAGAAGGAGGAGAAGGCGTTTGCAGAGACAGAGTGAGGGGTCAATCTTCTCTAACGAGGAACCTGACTTTGCCCCTGGGGACTGTCCCTTCCAGTCAGTAGCCTATATCAATGTTGGAGTTTTTCATGTTTTTGACGAAGCTGGGGTTGAGGTGCACTGTGGAGGCCACCCCTCAATCGAGTTGCCAGGCTATTCGCCCTCGGATCCTGAGTTGAACTACTCGTATCCTTACTCTTATCCTCTACCCAGTGAACAGCCGCCCTCTTATGAGGAAATCTACCCCCGAGCCTGCGGGTGTAGCAGCACAACCACTACCACGACGTAGGGTGAGACAGGGAGAACTCATCCCATTAACGGGGTCACAAAACCTGCAGTTAAAATCAGCGGCAGCAACAGGCAGCAAATGCAGCTCGCTCCTTAGTTTCAGGGGCACTGCACCGGCGCAGCTGCTTCAAGGGGTAATGTGTGTGCAGGCTGACATACACTGTGTATGTATAGGTTTATGTGTGGGAAACAGCTGATTTGGGGTACTTAGTATGGGAAAGTGGGAACAGTGCTCTGTTTCTTTTCAGAAGAAGGTGTTGGGTCCATATAGAAAAGTGCAATGTTATGTATTTAACGCAGGAGATCAATAGTTAGAATACACAAATGAGAGCACATTCAGACTCAGTGTCTATGTTCCCAGACTTAACTCATTTACATGGGGTAGCTTTGAGCCTGCCTTTATTTGTCCTAACTATTTTATTTAATGGTGAGGAGGGTTCATTTATAATTGGTTGACTTACCACTTCTATAACAAGCTTATGAATGTTTTGACTCCCCTTGGGAATACCCTTTAAGATTCTCATTATGTCAGTTGAAAAGTGTTCTCAGAGCAAAAGCCTAAAGCTTTAAACTTCACATTAGGTAATTGTTAATGCTATTTTGCTGGATGCCATGATTGTTTAATTTCTGATTGTTTAAATAATTATTATTACTGTCCTGGGTCATACACACATGCACATAGGTACACATGCATTCAGATGCAAGTGATAAACATTAAGAGATGAGTGGAAACCTTGCAAGAGTCCAGAACACTAACAAAATGCACAGGAGTTTTTATCTCTGAAGCAAATGCATGTAGTTAGTACATATGCCGAGGCAAAGGGTGATGCTTAGTGAATCCTTAGGTTTACATTAAAATATGTTGAGGTTTCTAAGCCCCCTTTTCAGGTTTAAGACTCAAATTTGTATGAGGGTACAACTGCACTTTCAGGAGGCCATGATGGGAGAATTAAGCAAGAGCAACAATCATTGTACACTGACGTGCCTGCTTTTGTGTCAATACTTAAATAATTCTTACAAATGTAAAAGTATTCAAGCCTTTCCTTGAAATTATTTAAAAGACTGCAGTTTGATTTTCCAGATGCTGGTTGCTTTTTATTAAAGTATTTAATATGTACATAAGCTGTATTCACACACTATAGATTAATACAGTGAAATTGCTTAAAATAAAGCAAATAAATAGCCCCTTTTGATACAAATGCTGCATTTTAATAATATAATTAAGTACTTTGTTTCATTTGTAGTGTTTGCTGCTACCACATGATTTGTATGAAGCCGCTGTGTAAAGGCCTGTGTGTCTGCTTTTTATCAAGTCTGTCAGCTCAAAACATCACAGTGAGATGAGACTATATCATTTCTTAGTTTAGCTGTATTGTTTGTTTTCAGCATGAAATATACATTAACTTATGCATTCCTTAAATTCTATATTCGTTTTTATACATAGCATAAAGTTTATGTGTCATTATAAATCACCAAGGAGACTTCTGTCCACTTTGTCATTCTTCACATTTTCATGGACAGGCTGTGGCACTGTTCGCTGATTGGTCATGTCAAACCTTTTGCAGAGAAAATGGGTTCCTTCACAGTAAAACTGTCACTAAAGACCATAATAAAATACTTTTTTATTAAAATTCTTTTATTTGCTGTGATATGAGTGAACATGTGTAAGAAAGGTTTTGCAGTCTCCATTGACTTAAGCATTTCTGTTAGATATATACACCCAGGGAAACAACATTATGAGCCATGAACAGAGTGAACAATGACTCTTTTGATGTAATTCTAGCTTTTCTTTAAGTATGCACTTTGATATTAAAGATCATTGGGCCTTTGTCCCTAATAGCTTTGATTTATCAATATTATGCTTCCCAAGTTATTAGTTTGCTTTAATGATTTCTTTCTTTTTCAGTGAGTTGTAATTACATATTTCAATGTAATCAGTGCAAAATTATTGAATAGACATAGGCAGTATTTATTTATCTGACCAAACAAATTGTTGAATCACATACTAGGTGTACAGTAGCCATGATGTTTATGTGAAAATAAGTGTTTTTACTGTGGCTATGCATCAGGACAATATTGGCTCAGTTCAAAAAGCAAGTACGTATACTTTCCAGACTATATATACTACTTTTGAAATGTGTAATGCAATAAGAATACTGAAAACAATTAGCATTTTTACAATAGTTTTTCACAGTTTAAGTCAGTGTGATGCACCTATTAATACTCCATCAAACCATATTCTGGTAGGTACTTTAACTTGACTTTTCTTTAGAAGAGATACAAATTGCTACAGAAATGTCACAGTTCAGCTTCTTTTTAATGAAGTATAAAGCATGCATATAGTCAGTTCAGTCATATTTTGTTCCCATTCTCACAGGCAAGCCATTTAAGCAAGCTGATGGTGTAATCCTGAATCTTTTCAAGACCCTCTGCAGCTCAGTAGTCTAACTTAAAATGTTGTTGACTGTGCATGCAACATACCAGCATAACAGGGTATTATGCATTGAATAAACAAGCTTATTGTGATACTGTCATAACAAACTAGAATGTCCGATGAAAAGAAAGTGTTTCATCAGTGAGTTGATTTTAGTTATAACTAAGAAGGAAAAGAAAAGGCAATGAGATTTTCTTTTTTGTGGAAATCACTAGACATTTTGAAATGCAGCCATAATAGTTGTTTTGAGGTAAGAAGTTTGTTTAGAATATTGTGTCTGGAAGTCCATTGGTAATCTATTTACTTCACCGAATCATTCATTCAAGAAATCAGGGATAAAGTGAAAAACAGTTCACAGATAATACGCTGCCTAAATCTAGGAAAGATATGTGTATAGCATTCTTCAAATGACATGCCAAAAGTGTAAGTTATCTTGCAAATATATAGTTGATTGATTGTAGGCCTTTTACCAGTAATAAGTATTTTCTCTCAAGTACATACTGTTTGCAACTTTCATAAATATTGTTTATTGAAAGCAGGCCTTTAGCCACTCGGGCTTGTCCTTATGTGCATACTGTAGATAACTGTCATAGGAAGGGAGAGACACAGAAAGTGCCTGATTTTTTTTCATAGCCCAGGCCTGCATTTTGCTGCAAACATAATCTGCTTTTCATCTTACAAGGTAATATAAATCTGGAGCTTTATGTAAATCTAAATTCTGATTTGAAGTTTGTGATACTTTGTTCAGGTAGCTGGAAGTTAATCACTGTTTACAGAGATGTATAAAACTTAGAAGTTATGATTTTGATCTCAGGAGATATGTTATCATGAGATATAATTCAGAGGAATGTCTAGTGTAGTTCTTATATGTATGCATGTGTTTTTGTACAGACTGTCAGTTGTTAGAATCTGTTACAAAGATCCTTGTGTCTCCCTTGCTTAGCAAAAGATGGCCAATGACTCCCCTATGCAAAGTGCTTATGATGAGTACATTTTTTTACTTGCAGTTGGCTAATGTTTGTTCTGTTTACTAAAGCAGACCCTCCAATACTATTGCCAAAGAATTGCGAATGTAATAAAAAAGATTTGATTAATTTTATCCTTGTCTTATAAATAGGGCATAGTCGATGCATTTGCATATAATTATCATTTTGCATTTTGCCTACCCCCACAAAACACTATGTAAAATTCAATATGTTAAATATGAAAACACTGTATTTCCACAAACCTTCTGTGATACAGAATGGACCCTGTACTGAAAGCCTTGCCTTGAAAAATGGCGGTATAGATCACAGACTATGGATCATCACATGGCATTCATTTTATAGTCCATAATATTACTAAAAGTGAAGAAAGAACACTGGACTGTGAACAAAATTCTGGGTAATGTCTGCAGTTAGTACTTTCATCTGAACAGACTGTAACTACTTTAATTGTATTATTTATTTATTTATTTTTGTTAACCAAAGACTAGAATAGACAAAAAACCTGATTGCATGAGCTTTAATGCTTTTCTGACAATGCACAGTAGTACACATGGAAAAATGTATGCTTTTCCATTGTTATGTTAACTTTAATTGATTCCTGATTATTTATAAACAAGCTTTACATATGCATATAAAACAACTACATACATACCGTGGAAATCAACTATACTGAAATTATTGAATAGAACTACTGTTACGTGAATGTACTCAACAGTGCATTCATTTATCTAATTTGGAGCACATCAAATGGAGTATGCTTAGCAGGTAATCCTTAGCAGTGTGTTTGAAATTCCTGTATTGGCATCTGAAATATATCATGTTTATTACAGTCTTTGTTTCCTCCTTACCTGCACAGATAGTTTGCACTTTTATGGAAATTACCCTAACAAGGATCACAGAATAAAGTAATTCACACTGTAGCAGCTCAGATCATGTGAAAACACATCTTTTTAATATAGTTTTAAAAACATACTAGCACTTTGGTCATGCAATCATGGTATAAAGAAAAGGTTTAAACTAATGTGTTCAAACTAATTATTTTAAATAGTTAAGCACCAATAAAAGAACTAATGAGAGTAGGAAAACGATTCTATGCAAACATCAGTAGGATGCCAGAAAGATAATTACAGCAAACATTTCACACTCAACCGATTACTGAGTCTATCAGGTTGCTTAATATTGTAAGAAACACCTATCAGGCTTCTTGCTTCAACAGTATTGCAGTAGCCTTTGCATATAAATCAACATTAAAACAATGAAACATTATAAAAATCTTAGCCATGCAGGTCATTATCATGCACAGTTTTAAAGTACATCTAGACAACTAGTAAGAGCAGCATTTTAAATAAATTGAATATGTTCCTGTATTCGTACTTGAAGTTGTTTAATTGTCTGTCCAATATATAACAGGTTAAAGCAGCAAAAGGCATACAACATATCAGGATATTAGGATTTATCTGCATAGTTTGTTATTTTTGAAACCACTGAAGCATTTGAACAAAGCAATTTAACTGTTGAGCATCACAAAGTAAGTTTTTTCATGTTAGATATTTTTAGGTTTATGTGACTGTGCCTTTTCTGACTGAAATCCACAGCAAGTGGCATGATGAAAGACTCACATCCATAGCTGATTTTTATCATTTTTCCCCCACATGCATTGGGACAGTTTTGAAGCAGGGAGTCAAAAATGCAGAATTATTATTAAAAATGTGCCCCATGTGTTTAAATGAAAGCAAAAGATTTCTGGTAATTCTTCATCTAATCAAGTTATACTTTTGAAAATTACAAACATTTTCTATCTCTGTCATTAATTTATAATTAGTCATATATGTAAACCTATGAAGAAAATCATTATTAAATCCAATACTGCCCACAAAATCCCATCAGTTCCCTACATTCTCTTTGGTAAGAGGCATCAGTGTCTCTATACGATTAAAGACTGGCTGTCTACATGAACAGTCAGGGGGTGCATTACTAATGATGTAAATATAACACCAGAACTTTCAGTTCTGATTAGAAAGAGAGAGAAAAAAACACAAAGTCTAAAATCTAGAGTACCAAAATGAAACAAAGACATACATGCTGCCCATCTTCTGCATTCCCATTGATAATGTAAGATTTCCCTCTGTTTTCATATCATGTTGCTTTAAAGGTATGAAGTTAAATAATAAGGGCTAATTCATTATTTTCCTGGCTGTAAGTGATATACCTTTGTAGTCTGATCACATTATGGTTATCAATTCATAGCATTTAATACTGTAAAGCAGCGTGGCTGTGTGAGAAAATGGGTGATCTGTTACCTGAGTACCTCCCCGGGTGCACAGTAGTAAGCACCACCTAAACCGCACCCACCATCGAACATCCCAGTGATGTTACTGAATATTACTGAATACTTACACAGTATCATGAATATTCATGACATACTCTTGCCAGCTTACTCATAAATATTCACTGCTTCTGTGTGATACTACATTGAGGGCCATACATCACAGAGAAGTTTCTTCTCTGGAAACGTAAATGTATGATTACAGAAGTAAATGTCAGTTTTGACAATGAGCAAATTAAACAAATCATAACATGCTATCACTCGTGAACAAGTTATGAGGGTGATTGATGTAACAATTGCATACAAAAAAGACACACACAGTTTATTAATAAAAGAAGAAAATGCCAGTGTCAGCAATGCATAAATTACACAAAGCGTGACATGCTATCATCATCATGATAATGATATTATAATCATATTAATATACAATTACAGAAGCAAATGCCAATTTCAACAATGCGCAAATTAAACAAATCATAACATTCTATTATCACTCGTGAACAATTTACAAGTGTGACTGAGGAAACAATTGCATACAAAAAAGTCATTTTATCACTTATCATTTTATCTGTTATCACTCATGTACATTTTTTTCAAGCAGTGGCTTATCAATACAGACAAATGCATTATGAATGGTGGTGGTTATTCAACATGCAGTCCTGTGTACCTGTCAGCACCCTTGATTCCTTCTGCTTCATTAAATACCCCTGTGGAAGCACTCAACATCTCTACACCCTTGCTTACTTCACCTTCCTGAAATTCCTTAATGTGAGTGACTCTACAGGTAAATACCTGATCAAAGTCTTTCCCACATTTCATTCTCCACATAAACTCATGTAAATGGTTTGGAGCCATGTGTTTCAAGGTACCATTCATTTTCTTAAATTGTTTCTTGCAAAGCAACCGCATCGACTCCACAGAATTGTTGTGGGAACCTGTAACTGGGTCCACAAAATTTTACTGTGATTGACTGTTACATGGCTGTAATTCATCCCTGATATTTGCCCAATGCCATGGTAAGCTGCCCACTTGTCTGAAATAATGATTGATCCAGGTAAAACATGTTGCTGTATGATGGGTAGTAATGTGGCTGCATCTTGTCTATACACAAAAGTGAGATAACCAATTTTTTCACTGTAGTCATGAATTCTAAACACCCCACCTGTCCATTTTGGCAAGGTTTCTGCCATGATTATACTTGGCTCTTACTAACAGAGTTTTGTCAATCTGGACTCCCTTTCCCTGGCCCCCCTCCAGTAACACTGGTTAATGGGGAAGTTTCCAAGTGCAGACACCTCGTAGTAACTTATACCAAATGACTACTGACTTAGACAATACTCCCAGGTGTTGTGATGCCATATGAACAAATACCTTTCTAACCCACCAATAAATTGTTTTCACAAGGGTTTGGAGAGACAATTTACTTTTCTCAAAAAATGTTACAGACAGCATTCCACTTTTCGTCTGCATTTCTTTGCTCTACATCTCCAAGCAAAGGATGATCTATGAGCAGCAAAGAAATGCCTTCGAGCCACACTTAAGGCAGTTTTTCTCATTCTGCAGAATCCCACATGATTTCAAGAATGATATCACTGAGCTCAATGAAGAAGTTATGTCATTTATGTAATTATCATTACATGGAGAGATTTTCCTCAGATTTTTCAAAACAGCAGCAAGTGATTCAGAAGCTCCTGACCGGTTGTGGACGATCTGTTATGCTAAGTTATAAGTAAGAGAAATGGATCAAATGCCTGATTTTTTAATACAGAAATTACAGACATCATAAAACACAATTATCCCTTATGTGGTCGATGCTAACAGTAACCTTCATTTTACGGGCAAGGATACATGATTATCATGGACGTGCTAACAGTAACCTGCATTTGGAAGGGCAGGATACATGTTTTTGATCATCTGTAAAACAATTTGTTTTTAAAAGTGCACCCGCACTCCACCTTGTTTCACAAAGAACCTTTGCCATAAGGTAAAGGGAAATGCGTAACTACGAGAATTTAGCATGTGCAGCAATTCAAGGGTTGATTTGCATAAATGACAATCACCTGCCAATGTATGCATGATGTCATTGCACAATCGGCATGTATGTCAATTAAGCCTTATTTGAATACTACATTACCAGCAATTGCATGTCAGTCATGAAAGCTACTCCCACAGCATGCCTACTTCTGCGCAAAACTGCCAGGGAGGTACAGAGGTAACAGATTGCTGGAAAATAGCCCATGGATTGATAACTGTTGCATAAATGATAATCAGAAGTTATTTACTCAAAGACAGGGTTGTTGCTTTCTTGTGGTCAATATAGATTTAGTTGTACATGTACTATGTGACTGAGCTAATGACTAAACTAGAATATTATGCAAAACAGTAACATTACCAATTAATATTTTCCAAATGTATATAAAATATACACATTCACTTCTGTTGTGTGATGCAGTTGCAGAACAATTCCAGTGCTAGGTGCGATAGGTGATACCTACAGCAAAGAGTAGCATGTCAATGGGAATATCACTCAGTGCACAGCAAATATACACTGTCTACACTAGACATTTGGGTGCCACCACATTTTCTGTGTATATGGTTTTCTTTTGTGACTAGCCACTGTTGCACTTATTTTAAAATCATTGAAAAACTTGTAATAAAATTAAAATGGAAACGTGTAAGTGGAACACAAATATATAGAGCAGAGAGATAAGCCAAGGTTACTTTAAAATTCTAGGCTGTTTCCCAGGGTGAGTTGCAGAATGTTACTTATATTCAAATCAGCACCATGCCTGGAGGACAGACCCATGACACTGTCACCATTTTAACATCATCTACCTTTAATGTAATGTTTCCCACTCTCTCCAAGCATGGAAGATGAACCATGAATCAATATTTAAAACAAACCTCAGTATAAAGTAAATCATAATGTTTTTGATGTAATCCTTTCACAAGTTCATGTCATACTCAATGTTTCATACTCATCCCTTTAATTCAGAGTTCCAAACTTGCTGCTTGTCTCATTTTTATCTTGTGTGACTGGATGATTTATAACAGTAAACCTCACACATATTACAATAAAACCATGAAGTGCTGATCTTGCAGCTCCAATGGTCAGAATCTGTATAGCATGATTTGCAGTTCACACTATAACAAGTTCTTCATATCTGAAGTAAAACTCACAAGCAATATGGTTCCCCCATACTGCTATGGAGATAATTTTAAGGTAATTCCATGCACAGATTACTGGTTACGTGGCAGTATAGCAAGCTTTGTTTTGCAGAATATCTTGAATATGAATCCCCTCAGTTATACATGCACACAGGTGATTTGGTTCTTCGTGCCCATCACTGCTTAACTTTATTACATTGCTGCATATACTGTGAACTCAGTCTGCTCATTAAGAAAAGAAAAATAGCTAGAAGTAATCACACTATATTTAGCCATGCCAATAAATGGATATGATACAACACAAGATTAATATAGTGAGAGTGCATGAAATTATCTGCACTAACCTCTGACATGAGACAGTTACACTCAATGTTTAGCCCACTATAATGCAACAGCAAAATGCAAATATTTTACGCAATATTTGTCTTAAAATGTCTATGTGTAATGTGAAGATTATTTATTATGGCAAGGTACATGGTATTGCTATAGATATACTGAATACTGCTTTTTTATTCTGATTATATAGGTCCCTGCATATTTCACACATACATTTTTATTATAAATTTGGTTTTCACCATAGAAAAGCTTTTTGAAATTCTTAAACTAAAAGGATTTATATTTTATTTCAAAAATGTTTCAAAACAGAATGAAATCTATTTCTGAGTAAGACAAATGCACATGTTAACTAAACATTTCTCTGCAATACTATCCTGAGATCAATGTTGCCTACTGGTTCTGTAAAGAAAAACAATTCTCCATTAAAGCAGTATGTTTAAATCCTTGTTTGCAAAGAAGTGTTCATGTTTAAATGAGTTCATGTGGTACTAAGGCCCTTTCCTATTAGCCAAACATATATTTTAATCAAGGCATCTTTGTTGAAGTAAATGCTTGTGTATGTTTCGAGTGTGGCATTCCATATCACAGATATCCTTGCACTGCAACAATACAAGCAAACAATAACAGGATAAGACTACCCTGCATTTACAATTGCCTTAAGCCATAAATATTACTTAAAAGCAGAACTTACCTGTTTGCAATTAAAGTATTATGCAGATGAAGAAATTTAGCGTAGTAAAGCAGCAAGATAGTCTCTTTCCAGAATTAGCCTGCAGTCATTACTTTCTAAAGAATTCACTTCTGTGGTCCTTCTTCTACATATGGCCACTAACGTGACTTATTTCTGGAGCAAAATCAGAACTATTAGGCTTGTTTGTTTAAACCAAGCATACATTGTAATCCTTCAATTTCAGCAGGGTTTTGTCGGGAACTTCTTTTTCACATTTTATTTAAGAACCTGTTTACAAATTAAATATCATCACTCCAGTGGAGAAGTCTGCATTGCAATTGCATATTTACTGCATTTACTCTGCCTGAATATTATATAAAAGTTTCTCTACACGATTAAGAATAGTTGCTTTACATTTCACAAAACCCAGCTATTATGTTATGCATGCCATTGTAAGCAATACAAAATCCTTCTAGTAAAAACTATCACTTCAGAGAAATGCAACAGCAATTTGGAAACTGCATAAAGTAAAAAGAGGGATTATATAAACAGAAGAGACATTAAAAAATCATTGCTCCTGTATTGATATGACCAACATGGACCACATCAAAATTAAATAAGCTGATCAGGTTTTCCAGTGCATTATGCAAAGTGGGAGTGATTGGATTCAGACAAAGATCTCCTATGTTTGCAGTACAGTGCCTTAACCTATGCATTAGACTACATCTATAATTGCATTTTATTGTTTAAGGAAGACATCAGTAAGTAAATCCTAAAAGAGATGGTTGGTTATAATGTTGAAAACTGATTTGAAAATGGAAATTCTTGAAATTTGAAGCAGATGAAGTACAGCTGATAAAGTACAGGAAGTGAGATTGTTTTTAACCCAATAAAAATGAGGCAGTGTAAGATTCGCCATAATAGTTGTTTTTTTTTTTTCTGAGAGGATTAATAAATACATGGAAATCAACTTCAGAAAAAAAGTCTGTCACCTCACATCTAAATATCTTCACTGAACTCATATGCCAAACACATTGCTACTGCAACATGTAATAAAGAATTAGCTAAGTATATTTGCACAGAAAATAACCATGCTACCAAATTAAAACAAACAAAAAAAAAACTTAAGTCACAGATTATTTTGATTGTTGCAGAAAATGTACAGCTTAATCACTCACCTCATTGAAAATGCAACCCCAAGTGAGTCAGTTGGTAACCCAAGTAAAATGAATAACAGACTAACAGACTATATAACCCACACATAAACAATAAGTAAATGTGTTAACAGACTATATAACCCACACATAAACCTTACAAACACAAGGTGCAGGGTTTGATTCTCACATGGGATAATTGGCTAGGCTTAAAATGGCCCACAACAGCAGTTAGCCTAGTACTACTCTATGAACCTATAAACCTAAACAATAAAAAGTGTACCACAAGTAAGATGCTGCAACTCCCAATAAGTAATTTCCTTAGGCTAATAGGTTTAACTACAATGGAGAAAGTCCCTGTGATTCAAATTTAGGCATTCAATTTACTGCTTAGTGCCTTAAACATTGTTATACATGTCCAGTTTAAATGGTTTCTGCTAAAATAAAATCTGTGTAGAAGGTCTAAGACAATGAGAGCATCATAACATCATGCATAGTATGCAAGAGAAGCTTTGTTGTAAATATATATTGTTTACAGTCATGGTGAAACACAAACATGGATACATTTCTACCCCAAAGAATAAAGTAATAAAATGAGTTACTGTTAGAAAATGAGATTTGAGTGTTTTTTACATCATAAAGCAAGTTAGCCTTCACTTTTAATGTAAGGGAGGCAATTCCACTTGATGCAATGGATGCATGTGTAATCAAAGCATAAAAGTATCTCCCATTGTGACTTAAAATAGTGTTTTGACTGAAAAGGAAAGAAACATATTGCTTCAAACCATCCTGTTGGCATGTAAGATAGAGTGAAACAGCCATGACCGAATACTTGACTAATGATTTTACTGGTTAAAATTAAAGAGAAAAAAGTGTGTGTGTGTGTGTGTGTGTGTGTGGGGGGGGGGGGGGTGCACAGGAAAATAGTAAAAAGAAATGCTAGTGTGTAAGTATGAATGTGTGTGCATTTGTGTGTGTTTAAGTTACAGTTCCATTTTAACCAATATCTGACAACTAAATAAATAATACTATATATATCTATATATATATATATATATATATATATATATATATATATATATACATATATATACTAACATGTTTAAGACCAAAGGCGAAATATCTCTGATATTCTATGCTGTTCAACAAAAATTTAATATTACTGTTTTACTTAATAACAGCTAATATAATGAAGAAGTACTTATTATGAAACAAAGGCAATGCACAAAATTGATAAGTTATTGAAGATGCATGAATCCTGAATACAGACATGCTTATTATAAAATTCTTTAATGTGGTTAAAAATGGTTAAGTGCTTAACATCATATTTTGCTATGCTAAGTTCAAAACTGAAGCAATAAAAACAATATTATTTTTAATTGTTTGCCATTGTTTCTAGACGTTATAAAAATATATTGTTAATATCCTGTGTTAAGAATAATAAAGAGCAGAGAGGCTTCGTGTTGATTTTCATACCTGGAGTAATTTGAGTTTTCATAGTATGCCTTAAGTTAAATTTTTATGATGGTGTGTTTCTCATTATGAAGTTATGGATGCAGAACTGATCTGTTTTATTCTGTATTCTAATTTGCATTGAAATAAATGTTACTTTATTTTTTTACAGAGGACTATGAATTATGTATAGCCATTCTAAACATATTTATTTTATATGGCATCATTTCAGCTTATTGGATTGTGAAACATTTTGTATTTCAGTTTTAAGTCATTATTTGTGCATGTTGAACTGAATAGTTGATGAGAAAATCCATATGTAAACGTGCAATAGGAATAAATGCCATCGTAGAGGACATTTTTATAGTGAAATTCTGTTTTTCTGCTGGTCTAATACTATCATTATTTGAAATACTGGCATTCGTTTTCAGTTAACACAGTGCCAAAGCAGTGCATGCAATTATAAATGCAGTGATGTTTTTCTATACTTGTAACTTATACTCCCATAATTTTATTAATAATAATTGGTCTGGACGGATATAATGGCTGAAAATGTGTGTGTCCCATGCCCTTAATTATTTGTGATGTATCAAACATCTTGAAAAGAATCATTACTGCAACAGATCCACAGAGGTACTGCTGTCACTAGATCTGCAAAGTGATATACCTTGCAAAACTGACTTTTTAGCAGTATGGTTGTAATTTTCTTATGAAGGCTAATTTAATACATTTGTCACAAGATGTGCAAATATCTTACTACATGCTTTCATTCAAGTGCATAGTTAAGGTAAGATATGATAATTCAAACCACCACAATTCCTGTACATACTTAAATATAACAAAAAACCTCCAGCACTGACCACACTGTTTACCATATGTTAATATCCATGGCTATGAGGTCCAGCCTATATACCACTTTCAGTCTTCAGTGTGAGAGTCTGGTGGATCAGAGACAGATGAGTAAGGGCATGTAGGAGCCCATACTGAGGAGCAGCATTTCCTGGTAGAGAGTTGTAGATCAGAGGTGCTACATCTTTAGTGATATATTCTGGCAGTTGTCATATGATGCATTTTAGGTTATATCTTACTTAGTGGATCGAGAAACAAAAGTTAAATAAGGAATGTTTGTGGTAGTTTTGTGCTATTGGGGCTATTTGATGTCTGCAAGATGTCTAGTTGGATATTGAGTTAGCTCCATTGTCATACTGGTTTGTTGGTCACTTAACTTGCTGATCTGTCAGTTTATTTTGAGATTGGTTTGGTCATTTGTGTATCAGTTTATAATTCTTAGATACTTATTCTTTAGGGGAAGGTATAAAATATTTTAGTGCCTTACTTGAAAAATCAACAGAAAATAGAATTATGCATGTTTTGTAGTACCTATACTTATGATTTTTCTAAGTATTAATACAACAGTAAAGATAACATTTCTGCAGCATAGTTGTGGTATTTCTAAATCTATAGCATTACTTGAACTGTGTTTGAAACAGTAGGAATTTGACAGAAGTATTTCTCATACATAGATTAAGCTGCATTTCCACATAACTGCTGAATGTTTGGTCCTTGTATGTGCAAAATGATTCCTATCAGAACCACAGTGAGGAAATATACAGATATTAGTATCGCCATATCTTCTGTCTTATTTCACTTTAATATTGTTTAGGCTAGTCTGTCAAATTTGACTGGAATGCAAATGAATGGTTCCATGTGTTATGCAAGCAAAAATACCCAACATGGTGTGTGTTACTGTATAAATAATGCCAACCCAGGAAGTGTTTTGAGGCTGACTCTGCAGGCGGATGGCCTCTATACCCCCTGGAAAGGCATTATTTACACAGTAACACACCCTGGAGGGCATTGTTATGCTTAGAGAGTGGGTTGTCTGTAAAACTGTGTGTTTTGCTCACTTTTTTATTATTATATTATTTATTTTTTAAATAAATCTTTGATGTAAAATAGTTCCTCCTCCTAATGTTTCAAGCTTGCAGTAGTATATGTAAATGGTGTTGGAGGAAGTATTTTATTTCCAAAATATAACATTTTCAAAAAATATCCAGATATTTGCTTTTTTCTTTTTGTCCCTTTCTCCTAAAATTTGTGGTCTGTCGCCAATCATTAGGGATTGAAGTCAGTAAATAATGGCATACACTTGACTTTCTTTCAGAAAATGCATGCTAACACAAATCCTGTCATTCAAGCAACCTTCTAATTTTACAAGAGGAGTATTTATAGTCTGTTCCTATTATTGAGCCTTTGTTCCCCATTTATTTTAGACTTTATCCAGGTATCTCGAGCTAAGAGGTCGAGAGGTATGGAAACAGCTCTCAACTCTTGCTGCCACTGTTCGATCAATCTTACTGTGTCTTTCTCTCTCACACATATAGACTTACACTTTCATGCATACATACACTCACACACACAGAC